>NC_090935.1:583808544-584111574 GCF_040938575.1 Ambystoma mexicanum
GTTGATCATTACAGTTCTGAAGAGACACGTATCGCTGAAGTGTTAGGGACGATTTGGACGCTAGAAAGAAGATGAACCGGCGTTACCAAACTTGCCGGAGATTAAGTACAGCGCGCATGGACAATCGCGTCAATCGTAGATTTTGCCCCTCACCGTTTAAGACGCTGAGAGCTGTTTAGAGCCCTGTCGTTAGGATAGCAGAGTGTTCCTCCACACAACAGAAGAGTGGTCTCTGTGGTAGCCAGTGCTGCGGAGGTGGGCACCCGCGCTTCGAGAAAGCACTGGAAGGTAATCTGGGGGAAAAGGTGACAGTGGGACAGAACGCATGCTGTCACACACCACACGTGCAACAGGAGGTAATAAAGCAAACAGCTTCTCCCTGCCACTTACAGTTTTGCTTATGGCAACACCAGAAGGAGGAGGCGGGACAACAAAGGGGGACACCAAGGTCGACCTTCGGCACCAGCCGGCTGGGGAAGTAACAAAGCCCCCACAAGCACTTAAGGCCTCAGGTGAAACTGGGGGAATAAAAGCAGGCACCAGAGATGGAGAATTCAGTGTCACTTGCTACTCTGGACGGGGCACAAGAGTCATTCTACGCGCACAGAATGCTTTTCATTTCCTTTTTTCCGAGCATTGGCCTGCTCGTTCTGGGATCAAATCCATGATCTTCACCCTGGTCCGGTAAGGTGCAGATTTACAGTGTGAGCTATTTGCGTGGAACATTGGAACTAGACTGTGGGCTTCACCTTGCTTTGGTGAGGTCCCACCAGCCTGTTGCAGGGAGAATGCAGCAGGCTCGTCCACCACGGGACTACAAGATTCAAGGCATGCTACCTGCATGGCGACAAGCATGCCGAAACCCTCTGGGAGACCACGGGTAGCAGTGATCCAGAGAAAGCAGGTTTCAGCGAGCATGAAAGTGCAAGGCTGGCATTCGGCAAAAGTCCACAGCATTTTCAGTCCCTCGGGCTATGCCATTATGGACGGAGGAACATAAACGGTTTACATTTTAATTGCAGTCAAGCATTTTCAGGCTCATGAAACCAGCGTTTCATGGAGCAACTTGGTGTTTATGCGTAGAAACCGGCAGAAGCAAGGAAAAGCTGCATCGTGTGAAATACTGAGAACAAAGGCAGCGAGAAGTAACCACAAAAAGCACTTACCGCCTAAAATAGGAGCACGGACAGCAGTACAGACGACCCGTCAAAGTGCAAGAGCTGGCATCACAGCAAAGGCAGCCGGAAGAGGCCTGCCGCCTGGAACGAGATGGAAGAGCGAGCCCGCCCGGGATTGCCGGGACAACACGAACTGGAATGATCCGCCCGCTTGTTTGCAGTACCCTCATGTCTCCTGTATCAGATGTACCTGAACGTGCAGTACACAGGCTCAACGTAGCGCTGTCCGCAGCCCTCTGCAACATGATATGATATGATATGGTATTTGTAACGCGCCTATACACAAGTGTTTCAAGGCGCGACGAGGCAGGGAGGGGGGTACAAGGGGAGACAGAAAACGATCCTACTAGGCCAGGTGTCATTCAGATCGCGCAAGTGCAGGGGTAGGGGAGGGGAAAAGTGCAAGGGGAAGGGGAGGGGGGGAAGTGCAGTACAAGGTAAGAGGCGTACGTAATAAATAAATAAATAGGGCCAGCTGGTGGCAAGTGTGAGGTAAGTGCAGAACAAGTGCTGGGGGAGGGGGGGCTGTAGGGATACAGAGACAGACCCGCAGTGCAAAGGGGTTCCAGGGCATCAGTGCAAGTGGAGAGTGGCAGGGCCCAGGACCGAGGCCGTTTAGAGTGGTCCAATTGCAGGATCAGTGCAGCTTCAGTGAAAATTAATTAGCCGCTCAGCAGGGGAGAGGGAGAGGGAAAGCAGAAGCAAAGAGGAAGGTTTTGAGGTGCTTCCGGAACCGGAGATGGTTCTCCTCAAGTTTCAGGGAGGCAGGAAGGCTGTTCCAGAGGGAGGCCCCTGCCGCGGAGAGAGATCTACCCCCAGCTCGTTGCTTCGAGAAGCGGCTAACCCTGAGGGAGTTGGAGGCGGATGAGCGAAGGGCTCGGGAAGGAAGATATTTGGGAAGAGAGAGTTGAAGGTATTTAGGACCCAGGCCCCAGAAGGCCTTGTGGACAATGCAGAGGGTTTTGAACTTTATCCTCGCAGCCACTGGGAGCCAGTGTAGAGATTTCAGTCCTGGAGAGATACGGTCCCTGGGCTTGAGGCCAAGGACAAGTCTCGCAGTTCTGTTCTGGATGAGTTGCAGAGGGCGGAGAGTGGAGGCAGGCAGATTAAGATAGAGGCTGTTACAGTAGTCCAGCTTCGAGAGAACCAGGGCTCGGGAGACAGTGAGCTTCTGGGGGAAGGAGAGGAAGGGAAGAATACCTCTGAGGAGGTGCAGCTGGTAGTGTGACCTCTTGGCGACGTCAGAAATATGAGGAGAGAAGGAGAGTGTGGAGTCGAAGATGACCCCAAGGTTTTTTGCCTTGCAGGTAGGAGCAGGGAGGGGGCCAAGGGAGGCAGGCCAGAGAGCTACAGGGAAGGAGGGAGTGGGAGTACCGATGAGTAGAATCTCAGTCTTACTGGCATTAAGGCAGAGGTCATTGGCGGCACACCATTCTTGGATAGCAGACAGACAGTCAGAGATGAGGGAAGGAGAGGGGGAGGCTGAGGGTAGCCTGAAAATGAGCTGGGTATCGTCCGCATAGCACTGGAAATTAGGGCAGAGAGCGGCGATGCGGTGGGCAAGGAGTGCCAGATACTGGTTGAACAGCCAGGGAGAGAGATTAGATCCCTGGGGGACACCACAGGTGGAGAAAAAGATGTCGGAGAGGAAGGACCCCAGTTGGACCTGGGAGGGTCGATTTGAAAGGAAAGAGGTCAACCACGCCAGAGCCTGACCAGTGATACCCAGGTTTTCCCGGAGACGGTTGAGCAGGATGGCATGGTTGACAGTGT
This sequence comes from Ambystoma mexicanum, assembly GCF_040938575.1. Classification (NCBI taxonomy): domain Eukaryota; kingdom Metazoa; phylum Chordata; class Amphibia; order Caudata; family Ambystomatidae; genus Ambystoma; species Ambystoma mexicanum. The sequence goes on from NC_090935.1 coordinate 583,811,496, forward strand.
CAAAGGCAGAGGAGAGATCGAGCAGAATGAGAACACACGGAGTGTTGGAATCAAGGTTCAAGAGCAGGTCTTCACGGATGTTCAGGAGAGCAGTTTCCGTGCTTCTGGCAGCTCTGAAGCCAGATTGATGGTCATGAAGGCTACCAACAGATTCAGCATGGAGGTTAAGCTGGGAGATGGCCAGTTTCTCCAGGAGCTTGCCCAGGAAGGGAGTGATGGAGATAGGGCGATAGTTAGCCGGGCAGGAGGGGTCGGAAGAGGGTTTCTTGAGAAGAGGGTGCACAAGGGAGTGCTTGAGGGGGGAAGGGAAGACTCCAGAGGCGAAGGAGTGGTTGCAAAAGTCAGCCAGGGCAGGAGCCAGGGAGTCGATGTGGTCCTTGATAGTTTTGGAGGAACAGGGGTGAACCTGTTTAGACGAGACTTTCATAGATCGGACTTGTCTGGAAACCTTGTCAGCAGAGAAAGGTGGAAAGGCTGAGAAAGAGGGAGGAGGGGTGACCGCAGAAGGGCCAGAGGAAGGGCCGGGTAGGGAGGGAGGGAGGTGAAAGGAGGAGAGCGAGGACAGGATGTCCTGAGTTTTAGAGATGAAGTGAGAGGCCAGTGCAGTGCAGAGGGCCTGGGAGGGGACAGGAGAGGTAGAGACTGCAACAGGGTTGGCCAGCTCCTTGCAGATTTTAAAGAGTTCGGCGGAGTTGTTTGATGCCGCAGAGATGCGGGCTTGGATAAGGGCTCTCTTCTTGGTGAGAACGGAGAGCCGGTACTGCCTTTGGAGCAGGCGGCAGGCCAGTTTGTCAGAGGATGAACATGAAGCACGCCATTTCCTCTCTGCAACCCTGCACTTGCGTTTTAGGGTGGCGAGATCCGAGTCGTACCAGGAGTTACATTTGGCTTTGGGCTTCAGGCGGATTCTCATGACGGGGGCAAGGAAATCAAGAGTAACGGATATAGCAGAGTGGAGCATGGAGAGGGCTGTGTCAGGGTGGGAGTCAGCCGAAGGGGCAGGGGGGGCGAGAAGGTGGCAGCGAAAGCCTCAACTGACACACGCTTCATGGGTCGGATGACCGAGAAGGTGGGTGGCAGTGATGAGGGTGGCTTTACCTGTGGGGTAGGCAGGGTGAGGTGGGAGGATAGGAGAAAGTGATCACTCCAGGAGAGAGGAGTGGAGAGAGGGACGGAGAGGGGAAGGTCAGAAGAGATCAGAGCATCAAGAGTGTGCCCAGCAGAGTGAGTAGGCCCAGACGGGAGAATAGAGAGTGAGAGAGAGTCGCAGAGGTCACGAAAGAGACCAGTGGGGGGGCAGGAGGCATCAAGGTGGATGTTAAAGTCGCCAAGAAAGAGGAGTTGAGTGGTTGAGGACAGGAGTGCGGAGGAGAGGTCAGCCCACTCAGAGAGGAAGGAGGAAATTTGACCAGGTGGCCGATAGATAGTAGCAACGGTAAGGGAATGGCTGGGAGAGAGAGAGAGTCGGCAGACAAGGCATTCAAAAGAGGAGTAGGTCTGCGTAGGAGTGACAGTGGCAGGAATCCACTCAGGGAAGATAAGGGCAACACCACCCCCTGCACGGTTGGGCCTGGGCACGGAGAGGATCTTGTATCCGTCAGGTAGGAGTGTGTCAAAGCTGGTGGCAGAGCTGGATGTGAACCATGTCTCAGTGAGACAAAGGACGTCGAGGTCTAGTTCCTCAAGAAGGTGACAGATATTGGAGGAGTGCTTGATGGCAGAGCGAGTGTTTAGTGTGGCAATGTGGAGAAGGCTGCCATCCTTGAAGAACTTCCGGGGAGGGGTACAGATCAGAGGTACTCCCTGCGGAGGTATTGAAGAAGGAGGTGAAGAAGAAGGAGCACGAGCACGAGGTGAAGAAGGAGCACGAGAGGGGGCAGGGAGGGAGGGTAGAGGCAAGGTAGCCAAGGATAGAGGAGGGGGGACAGCAGGAGAGGAGAGGAAGTTGATGAGGAGTGGGAAGCGTCTATCGAAGAGGTGAAGGTTGGCCTGAGGGCCTTGGACCAAGACGGTCCCGTTAGCGTAGACATTAATGATGGCCTTAGAGGAGCGGAAGGGGGCCAAGAGGACATCCCAACGGGTGCCACCATTAATGGGAGAGGAGGAGAAAGGAGAGAGCACAGAGACCATATGAAGGGTCCATAGGTCAGGCGAAGGCACGAAAAAGAGGATGTCAGTGAGAGTTTCCTTAGAGCAGGCATTAGTGTAGGTGTCAGCGATAGGGAGGCGGAACCTGTGGCTGCCGTTCTATTAGTGGAGCCTCTGCTGGTTCATCGAGCCACTCCCCTACTGCAGGAAATGCTTTTACGATGCCGAATCAGACGAGTGTTCGTGTTGCTACTCTCCAAGTAACCGACGCAAAGTGAGTTTTTACGTACTCTTTAGTGAACTAGTTTCCAGTGTCTAAGGCACTTTCTGTCAGTCCTGATTCTCCCTTTTGGTGCTTTCATTTTCCCTTCTCATCTCTCGTTGGCAGCTTCGGTCCTCCTAACGTTTTGCTTGCAGATTACGTTAGAACCGCGGACACACTTCCTTCAGCCAGTGGTTGCTTAACCTTCCCTGGTAGGTTCGCATTCAGTTCCCTGGGCGGTAGGAAGCAAATGGCAACTCTCGCATGCATAAATCCGTAAGTTTACTAACAGGGGTGGCTTTCTTAGGCGTACCTCCTATCTACGAACTCTAGCAGGACATGTCCGTAAACAACACGCCTCCACCTTCTCTGCATTACATTTATCGCCAGAAACGGTAAGCGAGGCCATACACACAATACTGTTCTTTCTGACATCTCTTTTACTTTCTACTATTCAAACGTCTCTCACCAGCTGTTCTATTCATATTCTATTCTGCAATAGGGACATCATTGATCTTAGTAGTGTCCACACGAAGCAGCACCATCACCTCCTTCTGTGAGACACCAGCCACATGCTCACAGGGTAAGACCCACACCTATATTTCCCAATAGAGTTGTTAATAAATAATAATAATAATTTCACATTTATATAGCGCTACGAACCCTCAGGTATCTGAGCGCTGCTTATTATTACCCACGGTGTGTGGTGCTCATGTTATTGGAGCATTCTTTAACTCTGGGCTATTCTTGCAGTTGAGTTGGCTTAGACTGCGGGGAACCATCGCATTAGAGTTGTGAGCCCATTTTCAGAACCTGACCGGACACACCGCTCTCTAGCAGCTCAGCCAAGGGTTTTCTTCCCCACAAGGTTTTCACTGGAGACCACTCCTCGCTCCCGTCTGCAACGGTAGCGCGAGTGACGACTAGGTAGTTCTCTGTCATCTAGCAGTAATCCCGGATCCAGGTTAGTGACTGTCTCCATTCTGATTGTTGACAAGTTGTTTATTGTACATAAGCGAGTCTTGGCTTAACATAAACGGTTTACATTTTAATTGCAGTCAAGCATTTTCGGGCTCAGGACACCTGCATTTCGTGGAGCAACATGGTGTTTCTGGGTAGAAACAGACAGAGGCAAGGAAAAGCTGGATCGTGTGAAGGACTGAGAACAAAGTAACCACAAAAAGCACTTACCGCCTAAAATAGGAGCACGGACAGCAGTACAGATGACCCGTCAAAGCGAAACAGCCGGCATCACAGCAAAGCAGAGGCACCCGGAAGAGGTCTGCCGCCTGGACCGAGGTGGAAGAGCAAGCCCGGCCGGGGTTGCTGCGACAACATGAACAAGCAAACTGGCACACAAGGAAGGTTGTTCCCCGGGAGAGAACCATTAGTTAATTTCAAGGACAAATTAAAGTAAGCCTGCTTGTATCAACACTGCACACGCTGTGCAGGAGGTTTTTAAAGAAAGAAACAATTTTGCGAAAGGGATTACAAAATACGGCGATAAAAAAACGGCAAAATTGAACAGAATACAAGCATAAACTTCTTCTAGCAGCACGGCGCTCGTGGTGCAGAAGGCTTTAGAAGGGGGTAGCCGATAACAATTTAACACCTGATCTTGCAAAGCGCAGTGATTGAGATTCAGACAGCAGGTCTGCGCAGGCAGAACAGAGAGGAAATGGCCAGAAGCATTGATGATTAGTAAAATAGCTGTGGTCTTCGGTTACCAGGGTCACGCATGTGTCAATTACAGGGATAACAACAGTGATAGGGTTACAAGGCAATGGTGTTATTAGTGAGGGGTCCCGGCATTGAAGGTAGAAGGGGTTTGCAAAGTAAGTGAAACGAAGAAAAGGCCTTGCTAAACATGCCAAGTTACAGCAATTCAAAGGGGCTGATTCAGACGATATAGAGGAGCGATATAAACAACAGTTGCAGGGGGTAAGCATGACATGCCCAACCCCGCCCCAGACAGCAATAATAATTCCAAACACTGGGCCGGCTCAGGCTTGGCAGACCTATTGAGTGCCATCATGAAGAAAGTTGGTATAGGAAGTGGCAAGCTCTTTTAATTACATTTTACTTTAAGTTTTATGTAAGGCGCTTATACAAAACACAAAAAACAGCAGGGGAAGCCTGGCCCATGTAACCCACCCTAATTGAAGTTGCACTCCCAATAAGGATGCCTGGGACAGCGTCTGGCAGTCACCCACAGACGGACGGAGTGCAAGTGCAAACTTAAAGACAGTCAGGGCATTTGCTTTCAATGCAACATGTGCCATCAGTTCACGATGAGCAGGCAGCCAGACTAAACAGTAAAAAGTATGATCCTAGTGCCTGTACATTCCACACACTGACAATGTGCAACATACAGAAGAAGACTGCAATAATCATTTTGACAGAAGTGGAGTGAAGGATGGGCCAAAGAAACCAGAAGGCAGCAGCAACGTCCGCAAACGGGAACAAGCATGTGGCAGATAGTTCGGGGGAAGTAAGAAAACGAAAAATCGCGGAGAAAGCCAGCGCAGGAAGAAAAAGGATCGAGAACAACAGCATAAGGAAAGCAGCAAGACAGCCACTGTTTGAACCATAAAAGGAGCAATAGAGAGAAGAAGAATAAAAGTAGGAGGGACAAAAGAACCAGCCAAGAGACGGCGAATGAAAGGAGAACCCAAAAAAAGGGGTCTCCAGGTCGCTCAATACTCCAAATGGAGCTCAACAGCATTTTCTGCGCACGCAGAATACTGCGAGCACAACAACAAGAATACAGCACGATGCCGATTACAACCCGGCATGGGCACAAGAAAATGTGTTATCCAGACATTAACAAGGAACCAGACAGGATATTGCGGATAAGAGGAGGACCCAAAAGAAAGGGTCCCCAGTTTGCACAACACTACACACGGAGCACAACAATTTAACACCGAATAGTACAAATACAACAAGAGAACCGCACAGGCTCACAAATACCAACAACAAGAGCACCGCAGAGGCTCACAAATACAACAACAAAGAGCACCGCACAGGCTCACGAATAACGCAATATCCGGCAGTCTACAGGATGATTACAATCGAAGCAGGTAAGTAGCCAAGGTAAGTTGGGGGGCAAATGTGGGGTGCAAGCCAGCCCTGCCAAAAACAGTGTTTCCTTTCAACCCATTACCGACTATCGCTAGTCCAGGCGGGCTCATGGGAGGGGTGTTTTACACACCAGGGTGCTAAGGCACATTTACAGGTGCCGCACCCGCATGTACGATAAGAGCAGGAAATGGGCAAATGGCCAACAAAGGGCACAACAACAAGGTGCTAATGGCTGTCAGCGCCAGCCTGCCGGGGGCAATACAAAGCCCCCACAAACATATGGCGAAACTACAGGGATAGAAGGAATCGCTGGGGAAGGAGAAATCAAGTCACTGGTGCTCTGTACGGAGCACCACAAGTGGATGATGGGCTGGTTCGGGGCCAGTAAAGAGAGGCTATTAGATAACGAAATAACATCTACAGGGGATAGTACTGGAAGCAGTCAGATAGCACAGCGAGACGCAGCGTCAAATCCCAGCAAGGCCAAACTCAGCCATTCATCCTTCCGAGGTCGATAAATGAGCACCACACACCGTGGATAATAACAAGCAGCACGCAGATGCCTGAGGTTTCGTATCGCTATATGAATGCAAATTATTGTTGATTGGGGGGCAAACTTTACCCCAGAGGACAAAATGTAAGAAGGATTATCGTCCATGGCAGGGGGCAAAAATAAATGTGTGTAACCCAGCCACTTAAGGAAGCAGCTCAAGGGGAAGCTTTAACTCCCCAAAGAACACAAAGAAGTCAGGCTGTTTATCAGGGAAGCTAAAAGGGTTGTTACGCAGGGGCCCAATCCAACTAAAGGAAAAAGAAGTGGGTTATGAGTATGGCTCGAACTGCCAGATGCATTCAGGGGTCCACAACAAGGTTTGCTCAGAGGAGTTTTTCTTACAAACAAGGGCGTCGTGTACCACCAGACAGCCGTGCCAGGTATCGTCGGAGGGAGGTTTAAACACGATAGACGTTATTACTGTTAACCTTACAATCTAACTAGTGTGGAAAACGCAGGGAAACATCGGGATAGCTGAAAATATTTGGGGTTTTCGATAAGAAAGGCTTTAAATATTTCCTGTAAGATAGGGCGCACAGGACAGGGACTCATTACAAATTGAAAGGGCCATGCAGACAATGATATAGGGGTAGGAAATCACAAACGGATAGTGATTACAATGAATCCACACCCGGAACTTTCCATAATGCACAACCCTTGAGTGCAGTTGTTTCTTTTCCTAAAGTAACTTCCAAGAAAGACGAGAATGGTTCTGCCAAACAACCATGCCCTCTGCAAGTAGAATCCAGTTATGGCAGGCAGGGGGAATTTACACGCATACAGTTTCTGTCCGGACAAAGCCGGACAACCATGGCAGTGTCAAGATTAGTACAGAGGGCAACGAGTGTGGCGGAGAGGGCAGCAACCTCGCATAGAAGCACATGGGAAAAGTGGCACGCATGAAGCTGATGCCTAAATTGGCACAAAGGAGCGCGGCAGGGTAGGAAAGGTTGGGGCAACCCCAGAACGACTGCATTGCGATGAGGGGGATGGGGGGATTAGCTCAGAGGAACACATTTGTCCGGAATACAAAATGATACGGCACAACATAGGTGCGAATCCCGAGTCTGTGCTCAGAAACCAACCCCAGGTAGTAAGCGCGTTATAAATAAACTATAAGAATTAAAAGTTATGGTTAACGATTATGCAAGGAGAAAAGTTAGTAAGAAACCCGGCACAGACTATAACATGTCAGATACATTATCTCGATTCGGGCGATTACGGTTCGTCAAATGTCCCCAACCGCTGACAAATACACAACGGAAGTTCCAAGAGAATGCGGGGAGGTACTGGCAAAATAATTATGGCAGCATCAATGGCGGACGGCCGGGGCCAAGATGCTGCAGCAGCACAGATCCTGAAAACGGGTTAGCATGAGTGTGTCTCACTAAGAATTCATTGGCAAACAGCACCCAGCGCGATATAGTAAGTGGCTGGAAACAGTACTGCAGAAAAGATGGTTATTATGATGGGGTCGCTAAGAATGCAGTGGCGAGCAATATAGTAAGTGGCTGAAAACGGTACTATTAAAGCAATTATAGGTCACAGGGCTATCACAAGTATAAGCAGTAAAAATGCAAGTTGGGTCAGACATGGGTCAGACCCAACCCGCAGCACATTAATAACGTACGCACTGAAAGGATAAAGGAAATTTGGTGGGCCTGCGGAAAGACAAAAGGCTCCGGTTGAATTTTGAGAAAAGTGGAATTCTAATAAGATTGCTAAAATAGAGGGTGCTCCCACCCATATAAGACAACCGGTTTGAGAAGCATTTAACATTGCATAGTTGGGCCCATGGGTTATTTAGGTAAAAACAGACAGTATGTCAATAGAAGGGCAAACATCCAAGATAGGTTGCAAAAGAGATTTCAAGATATATTGCTTAACGTCATACAAAGCTAGAGACATAGCAAGGAACAAGTTCAATAGGGGGGTGGAAAATGGCAGCACCAGTGGAGGAATTCACTCCATCATGCACAATGCCATGTCACGACAAAACCTTAGCAATGGGACACATTTGCCAGACAAAGGAATGTACAATTTCCATTCAGAAATGGTAAACAGTCTGGCCGCAAGAAGAGGTAGATAAGTAACTTTTGGGGGTAACCTGGATGGCCGATAACCCATCCAGGTGTGGCGGCACGGGCCAGGGACACAACCCTGCCCAAAAGTGTACAGATTTTGTGATACTGTACAAAATATCGTTTCTACAATGATGTTCTGTGCAATAAAAACCACAGCCTTTTATTGACAACACTTACACTATTTTTCAGTCAACATTTAGGTAATCATATAATTGGAGAACAGTCACTGCCTCTTGGCTTCACCGATTATGGCCAGTGCTATGGAGTGCGGAACCCCTGCAGCTTGAAAGCACAGGAAGGTAATCTGGGGGGCAAGGTTACAGTGGGACAGAACACATGCTGTCACACACAGCATGTGCAACAGGAGGTAATAAAGCAAACAGCTTCCCCCTGCCACTTACAGTTTTTCATATGGCAACACGGGCAGGAGGAAGGCAAGCGGGACAACAAAGGGGGACACCAAGGCGCCAACGACCGTCCGCGCCAGCCGGCCAGGGAAGTAACAAAGACCCCACTTGTTAGGGCCTCAGGCGAAACTAGGGGAATAAAAGCAGGCACCAGAGAGGGAGAATTCAGTGTCAATTGGTACTCCAGACGGAGCACCAGAGTTATTCTGCGCACGCAGAAGGATTTTCTTTTCCCAGATCCCACCCACCCGCAAAACAAAAGGGAGAAGAAAGGAAAAAGAGGGCAGCGAACGTGGCCCACGACGTCGCAGGGATCAGTTGGCGGCACGGGCCAGGGGCACAACTCTGGACCTCGTGGCCAAATGTGTACAGTTGTTTATTATTGTGGATCTTGTGATACTGTACTAAATGTTTTCTACAATGATGTTCTGTACAATAAAAACCACAGCCTTTTATTGCCAACACTTGCACTATGTTTCAGTCATCATTTGGGTAATCATATAATTGGAGAACGGTCACTGCCTCTTGGCTCCACTGATTATGAGGCCCAGCGGCCTTGCAGGATGGTAGCTCCTGGCCCCCGAAGAGACATAATTACATGTGCGTTCCGTCCAGGCTCTGCCTACGCACTATCGCGCATGCACAGGAAATCCCCTTTCTTTCACTGCAACAGAGTTGCAACACTTTGTCGCGGGCATCAAGTGACTCACATCACCACATCCCTCCTTTTTCATAACAATGAAAACATTATCACATAAACAAACAGGATAGTGCAGGAACACATCAAAACTTAACAGAATTGCAGTTAAACTTGAAAACGTTATACATCTAACAATTCGTACCGTACTTAAGTTCAATGTTAACTAAATATGAATCATCAAGCACATAGTCCTCCAAGCGTGACGGCCGGCAATCGGGACTCCCTCTGTGGATATCTCCTACCGGCACATCCTTGGAACTCATCTTCCCCACCTGGGCTCGGATCAGACACCCCTTCGGGGCTCAAGGGGCAAGTTCCTGACGAGCACCTCGTCCCCAGCGATGTCGGGTGGCTGCAGCTTCCTGCGTATGTTCAACACTCTCATTCCGACTCCGGCGGTCGTCTGCCACCTGCTCCTCATCAATCACTCCTGGTTCTCTATGCCATCATGTAGGAGGCCGCGCAGGCATCTCTGGAACATGACTTTTGCGAGGGCCACTCCCATTGACCGGTGTGGAGTTGTCTGGTACACCCTCAGAAACTGGTAGAGGGCTTGATGCAATGACTGCCCCTGTCCGTGAGCTATCCTGAACACTTTGTTCAGTGTTTGCATGAAGCGTTCCACTTCCCCATTATCTCTGGGCCATAGAAGATAGATCCTCCGGTGTTTGACTCCACACTCGCTCAGGAAGGTTGCTAAACTCCCCCCTTGGAAGGGCAGGCCGTTGTCGGTGCACACCTCCTCCGGGATCCCAATGGGACGCAAACATCTTTTCCACCGCTGGTACGATGTTTTAGAATGATGTTGACTCAATGAATTCCACTTCCGGGTATCGGCTCCATTCATCAATGGTCACGAGAAAGTGTGTCTCTCTCCCTATCGAGCCAAAGTCTATATGCACCACCTCCTATGGCTTGGTCCCTCTTGGCATCGACTCAATCTGGGGTTCCTTTTGTAGAGGGGCTGCGGCCTGGCACCATACGCAGTTCCTCACAAAGTCGTCAACCAGCAATTCCAGATTGGGGAACCACACTTTCAGTTTGAGTCGTGACTTAGTTTTAGCGGACCGTGATGTGCCAGAACTATGACCTTGTCCACCAGCGCTGACGGTCCCACTATCTTCTGGCCCCTCAAGAGAAGTCCTGACTCAAAGAAGGACAACTAATTTCTCACCTTCCAGTCATGGGTACCAGCATGGGAACACAAACACGTGGGATAAGGCCTGTAACACAAGCTGGGGCTAGATGGGTGAGGGCCTGGCAAGCAAAACATGCACTGAGAAACTGTTAGTAGGAACACACTCTTAGGGGCTTGTTCCCTCAACATGGCTGCTTAGGGACATCCAGGAAATGTGAGAACTGTAAGGCACGCTCTAGTATTTGGGTGTGGCTGCCCATATAAGCCACACCCAAGATTTGGTCCATGCTCTTCATGTGCCTTCTGTTGCCTCATGCACACGTTCACCGCCGCCTGGATACCTACCTGTTTTCAGCCGCCCTGCAGCTTGGAGCGAACCTACCAGTTTCTTCGCTCATCGCTCGGATATCCTGGGATCACCGTCAGCTGTTTTTTCTTCGCGATCAGGTGGATCTCCGGCTTCCGCGTATCCGGACCCGATCTTCAGTCATCCAGTGCTCCGGACCCGCTCTGCAGTTCTTCCGTGCTCCGGACCCACTCAGCAGTTCTTCCGAGCGTCGGATAAACCCTACGGAAGAAAGAAGAGAACAAAAGTCAGTACAAGTAAGCGCATGCATGCAAAATAAAACATCAGTCTCCCGCGCAATCACAGAACTTACCACCAGCTAGCAGACCATTTTGAAACCTGTGAAAGACAATAAACAGCGTTACTACGCTCAGCTTTTCTCACGCAACCGCCCACCTTACAAAGACAACGCGCAATCCAGTGAAGCAACTGGTTGAACTTGCCACGCATTGTTGGACTTACCTGTGTGCTCGTCTTTCATTGAATTTACAGACATACCCAGTGCTGTAACTGGGCGAACTCCGGAAAGTGCACCTTGCACACTCAACTGCCTGCAATTGGCTCTAAATCCCAGACTTCAGCGCCCCTGCAGATGCAGGATGGAGAGCGCACCACTCTAATACAAAAGGTGAGCCACACCCCAATAAGGGTAGACACTCCACAGGGATGCAGGGAGGGCGGAGGGAGGTTTAGAAGTCTATTCGCCATCCCCTCTCTAAACATCTATTCTCTTGGCAGGTCTGCTTCCCAGTCCTGGGGTTACGCGAGGAAGGATCCGGAGGACTTCATTGCTCCCGCAGAGACCCAGGTGAGTGTGACACTTCCAGAGCTGTTCTAGCACGACCTTCGCCTCTTGCGTGCGCCTGTCCAAACCCATGAGGGCCCATTTCCAGTTTTCTTTGCCAAGAGGTTCCCGTAGTAAATAGAAGCATTCGTCGCCAGCAGAGTATTCTGCCATCTCCTGCACTTACATGGAGTTTGATACATTGGACTCCACCACCATCTTCACATGCTCCTCGACATTCATGTTTGCATCCTCCGCGTTGGACTTCCCAGGGTGCCTCGACAGATAATCTGCGGCATTGTTTGCCCTTGGCCGATATATCAGAGAGACATCATACATCATTCGATGCATGCGGGGGTATTCTATGACGATCCTGCTAGAATGAGCAGCAGCGGTTTGTGATCAGTCACCACCTTCACTGGCCTTCCCAGTATAGAGAGCCGGAAGTGCATGCACCCCCAGAGCACTGCCAGGGCCTCCCGCTCTATTTGGGAGTATCGTTGCTCAGTGACTGTCAGTGCCCTGCTTTCGAACGCTACTGGCAGGACATCTCCTCTTGAGTTCTGCTGGGTCAGTACTGCTCCCAGTCCAAAGGGGCTTGCATCCACTACGATCTCTGATTCCATGGCTGGATTGAAGAAGGCCATGGTGCTTTCAGCCGTCAGGGCCGCCATGATCTCTTTGAACACATTCGGTTCGAGCGGGCCCCACTGCCATGAGTATTCTTTCTTAGTCCGATTGCACAGTAGTTCTGACAGTGTTGCGAGGTTCCGGATGAAACATCCGCAGTACGTTACCATACCGAGGAAGCGTCTAACTTTGGTGACTGACTCTGGAGGTATTGCTTCCTTGATGTCCTTGACCTTCTTGGGGTCCGGTGACACTCCCCCTTGCTGGAATACAAAGCCAAAGAGTTCTATTTTTTCTTTGAAGAACTCACACTTCTCCTTGTGAAGAGTCAGTTCCAGTGACCGTATCCTTTCCAGGGTCTTCTCCAGTCTCTCCATGTGCTCTGTTTCGAACACGGTGAACACCAAGATGTGGTCACTAATGTTAATCACTCTGGGTAGGCCGCCAATACTCTCCTCACGATGTTTTGGAACACTTCCACAGCCGACGATACACCAAAACTCAGCCTCTTGTATCTATACAGGCCTCTATGGGACGAAGTCCAACTTGGAGAATAACTTTGCCCCTTGATGTTCCGCAATGATGTCATCCAGGGTGGGCGTGATATGACGTTCTCGCTTGATGGCCTTGTTGGCAAGGAGCATGTCCACACAAATCCGGACTGAATCCGGTTGTTTTGGCTTGCAGGCCACCACGATTGGTGACACCCATGGGGTTGGCCCTTCCACTGTCTCAATGATGTCCATGTCGACTAGCCGTTCAATTTCTTTGTCCACGTGGTCCCTGAGATTGAATGGGACCCACCTATGTTTGAGAGCCACGGGCGGATGGATTAATCTATATGTAGCTTGACGGAGTCTCCTTTTAACTTACCCACATCAACAAATACTTCCTCAAATCTCTGCAGCAGCTTGTGGATGTCTTATACGTACACCCCATACACAAAGCTGACAATCTTCAGGGCCTCAGCTGCGGCACAGCTTTAACAGAGTGGGCCTCATTACGGGTTTGGTGGTAGCCATGCCACTATTGGCGGCATGGCTGCCTCCAAAACCGGGTCCGGGTTCCCTGAATGGGGAATTATCGGGCCATTCCGAGTTTGGAGGGCCCGGTAATTCCTCCCTCAGGGAACCTGGGCCCGGACCTTCCCCATTCCCATTTGAGCCGCCATACGGCTCAATGGGAATGGGAGAGGGAGCTAACAACGGGCCGTTATGACTCGCGGGACCCGGTAATGACGCCTGGTTTTGCCAGGTCCCGCGAGGAGACCTCATAATCAGGCGGAATGGGAATAACGGGTCCGCACTCATTAGCGGACCCCGTTAACCCATTCCGCCTGGCTGGTAATGAGGCCCAGTGACTTTGCTGACGTCCTTTACAAAGAACCTCACCTTGATGGTGTTTGGCCCATGCCTTTTTTAGGGGAAGTGGTTGTTTTCCGCCAATAGTACCAATCCTTACTTTCGCCTGTGCTAGGGGCGGTTGACCTGGTAGTCCCTTGTAATGTTCCACTGCTATTACCCTCACTGATGCACCATTGTCTATCAACACAGGGATTTTGCAGGCATCCACTGAAACTGCACATCTCGGCTGTCTCTTTTTCTTATTCCTCCAGCCACTGAGTCTGGAAATGAAGAAAACATCTTCCTCCTCATCCTCGGGGTCTGGGTCATTCGCTTGCTGATCCTCATCCTGGTCCACCTGTGCAAGTCTTGGGAAGCGTCTCTAAGCAAAGGTGGTAATTTTGGCGGGACCCCATGGTGTGGCAACCAGCCCGGGGCTTTGCACAGATGCACAAAGCGGTCCACTGACCCACATCTCCCACACATGCACCCTTTTGCGGGGCATTCATTTGTATGCGGCAGGTCATACCCGCACAATGTGCACTGAGCTGTTGTTTCCATTACCCTGTCTCTCCTGGGGCCCATTCCCCGCTGACCCCCTCTGGTGCCTTGCTGGCTTATGTTGGCGCACACATCCTCCAACTTCACCATCTTCATGGCTTCACCCATTTTGGATGCTCTTGTGAACGCCAACTCATAGGATCGTCCCATTTCAAGGATCCTCACCAGGGTGAGTCCCGGCTCCCCCAGGATCTGTCTCCTTAGTTTCCCTGAGGCACATCCCTGAATCAGTTGGTTGCACACTATCTCTTCCTCACTAGTCCATGCACTTGTGGTTGCTAGGTGTCTTAACCTGTCTTGGAATGAGTCCAGTGACTCATCGTCCCATTGCTTGGCCACACTCATCACACACCTCTCGTAGTCCAAATTTACTAATGTGATGCAAAGGTCCCTCAGAGAGTTCTTCGCAGCATTGTATGATCCATCTGCCGGCCTCAAGGTCTCAAATAACTTCAGCACCGCTGGCCCAGCCGCATACAGTAGTGTTGACTTCTTCGCCTGGTTATCTACCTCCCCAACCGCTGAGAAGTGCATCTACAGGGATTTCAGCCACAGGTTCCATCTGGTGCCCAGGTCCGCTGGCGCTCCTGAAAAATCGAATTCCGTCATTGGAGCCAGTGCCCCTTATTGGCAATGTACCACTGCCACCGCAGGGGCAACCGTGGCTGCTACGGGTTCATCCCCCATGCTGGCGTAAAACTGCGCCCTGCTCCAAGCAACGGCCGCAACACAGCGTGACCGTGAGGCAGGACTTGCCCAGCAACAGAGTCAAACAAATTAAGGATGAGGGTGTAAAGAAAGACTCTTAAAACTTGTCTTCCATTGGAAGAAAAGAGGAAAGAAAACACAATTTCCTTTCTTTTTACTTTTTTTTCTTCTCAAAATGCACCCTGAGGTGCTCCAAAAATTGTGCTGGAGGAGCACATGCCACTTCCTTAACTGGGAAGCCGCATCCTCCTTTCACATGGCATCACAGGGCCTTTTTCACCTTCCCTCCACGTGCCTTCACATCTGCGAATAAAGCGAGCATTCCAAACCGCTCCAACAGCACAGCTGATCTCGTAGCACACGTGGATTCAGGAGAGCAACCTCCTCGACGCCATTGTTGTGAGGCCCAACAGCCTTCTAGGATGGTAGCCTCCAGCCCCCACAGAGACACAATCACGCGTGCGTTCCGTCCGGGCTCCGCCTGCACACTATCGTGTGTGCGCGGGAAATCCCCTTTTATTCACCACAACAGAGTGGCATCATTCCGTTGCTGGCATTTCATGACTCACGTAACCAGAGTCTCCTTTCTTTAAAGGCAGGGATACATAGATGTTAATGTTAAAGGTTATTTGTACTGCGCACTCTCAACACCGGAGTGGTCCCCTGGCGCTCTGGTGGATCTGAAAACGATGGCGTGAAACAACGAGGGTGTGGGAGCGGTAAGTAGGGTGCAGTGGGAATAGGAAAGGGAGATATGATGTTCTGTTGGCAGCTTCAGTTCGGGCTCCACCGTTCACTGAGCTTGGGTGCGTTTTTCGTGTCTGAGTGATTTGCAGGTGCTGTTGTGCAGGGTTATGGGTTGTTTGTATGCTGTTGCAGTGTGGTGAAGTATGTGAGGATTGCCGTGCAGAGGTGTCTGAGTTTCTGTAGGAGAAGTGGTTGTGGAAAATTGAGGTTTTAGTATTGGGTTAGCAGGGTTTTTTTTTTCTTACCTCTTTGCTTTGGTTTCTGTGGTCGACATCTATGACCATCCTGTGTGCTTTGATATTGTTTGGCATCCTAGTCAGCAGGCATGTTGCGGTGTGGTAATTGTACTTTTGCATTCAGGAAAAGGAAAGATAGTTCTTGATGACTTGCATATAGAGTATGGAGAAGTTTTCTCAGTAGCCTTGAAAGGTAGATGAGGGGAGTCATTACTGTTAGGCAGAATTATATGCAGTACCCTTTGGGAACACTACAAACAATTAAGACTACAAGTGATGGTACAATTTCACCTTTGGTACAAGCCTGTACTACACAGTTATAGTGGTAGTGGTAGCAGTAGCGGAGCAGCCAGACTTATCTCAAGAGTAAGTGAGCAGTACAAATAGTTACACAAAGGACAGCAATTACTATGATTCAGGCAAACACTGACTCAAGGTTTCTAAGTAAAATAATATATATTTATTTACTCAACAGTTGTATAACATTTCACTATTTTAAGCAAGGTCAAAATCACAATCATAAATACACCACACCACCTCCCTTAAATTCCAGGCAAGTTAAGCTCACAAAATGAAGTGGGAGCAAAATGGCACTCCAGCAATTTAAAAGGGAGGGAAAGACAAAGTTATCAGAAATTAGTCAAAACCAACAAGTAAGTATTCTGAGCAGTTGAACAAGAGAGACTACAGTGAGGCTTAGGGCCAAAGTCAATAGGTCAAAAGTCTTTTGCTCAAGATCACACAGTTCAGGGTAGTTTGCGGTAAAGTTTGTGGCACAGATTCCGGACGAGGTTGGATTGGTAGAAAAGTTAGTTCAAAGAGAAGAGAAGAACAAGCCCTCGGATTGGAGAAAGATTTCAAACACTTTCACCGCGGCTGAGCGAAACACACAACCGGATTTGCACAGTACCTTAAAACGGAGTGGGGGCTGTAGCTGAGGCAGACGTTCCTGGTAGTTCCTGCAGGCTCACGGTTCCTGAAGCGACTGTCGGACTGATCAGAAGTAGGAGACTGGAGGGTCCTGCACTATCCAGGGAAGAAACCAGCAGCAGCGCCAAACAACAAATAAAAGGTGCGCTCCTTAAAACCCAAGCAGAGTCTGACCTTCCTGGCTATACGGCCCACTGTAGCTCTGTACAGCGAATTCGACCAGAGGAGGGGTCCTGGCTTGTAGTTTGGGTGAACAGGTTGGTCCCACCAGCTCAAGGGAAGAAGTTTCCTGGAGGATCTTCTCTGTCGTCGGATTCGGATATTCAGACCTGCAGCAGGGCTTCACCGGGCGGTTCAGTCGTGGTAGGGGGCCTCTTCTTCCAGTTCCTCGTTGGTTCTTTCGTTCCAGTGGTGACTCTGCTCTTCCAGTCCCAGAGACCTGCTTTTTATGCAGTTTTCCCCCATTGATACAGCCTGGCTGTCACACAGCAAAGTGGCTGGCCTGGCAAGGCCAGTCCCCTTAGCCAATCAAACAAGAGTGCGACTTGGGTTTCCAAGGGAACCCATGGCAGGGGTCTGAAGATCCCTCCCTCACATCCTGCCTACCGCGATTATCAGGCGCCTTAAGGAGGGCTTCTGTGCAGAAGCCCGCGAACAAAGGAGTCATCCCCAGTTTGGCGCGCAGAGAAAAACACGAGAAAGACTAACAAAAAGAAATGGCGACAAAACCCAGCCAGAGCCAAAATAAAACATATATGGTCAAGCAGGTTTTATGTTTGAGGCTAATATAATAGCCTAAAACATTACCACGTTATGTAAGATAACCGCGGTAGAAAAGTTAGGGTAGATACCACTGCCACCAGCCAAGTCTTAATGTTAAGGGAGCAAAACAAGGCTCCAAGAGGCACAGTCAAAAGGGAAAAGAGTTAACCCTTTCCAATACTCCATGTAAGATGGGGTGTACTGGGTCTGTGGTTTAAAGTGACTATATAAAGTTAATGGAAACTTTACCGGTTTCTGGGGGACAGTAGTCAGCCCCAGAAAATGCAGTCAGGGGGAAGTCTCAAAAAGACAACCCTGTGTCGCTGTCATGATGCCTACCCCCGGGCATCCAGACCAAGTCCATCAAGCCCGGAAGCAGGCATCATGTTACCTGGAGCAAACCCAGCAACCCCTGTTAGGGGCTATCTGGGTACAGTCCTGGTGCCTATGGCGCCAGGCTCATATGAGACATCAGTCCTGGCGCCATTGGCGCCAGGCTCATATGTTAAAACTTACCTGATGCAGACCATGCTGCAAGGGATCCAAGCAACCAAGCCCATGTGAGGCTTGAAGGGACTATTTTATCTTAGGAACTATTTTGTTACTCGGATGTGGTTGTGGAGGAATAATTAACTGGGACTACTTTGAAGGCTATTTAAACCACGCCCGAAGAGCAGCACATGCTTCGCGTTATTCTGCATCCAGCAGTGTAACGCTCACCGTGTCTGCAGTCAGCATCCAGCATCCTGCCATGCCCGCCTCAAGTCCAGAGCGCCTAGAAAGAAGGGAAAGAAGAAGAAAGGTTAGAACAAGAACTTGACTGGATTTCTTACCTGATTTCGGATTCAGCGCATCTTCGAACCAGAAACAGACTTCATTTTAAACGCGTCGCATCACCAGCAGCAGCGCCGCGCCATACTCACCGTTCCTCGCAGCATCTCTACCATCATGGTGCTGTCTCCATCACCAGGTTGCCGTATTCCAGCACCTAAGGGGGACAAGAAAACACCAAGGTGAGCCAAGGGAACAAACAAGGACAATCTCTTGCCACCATATGCTTACCTGATTTTACCGCAGGAGGTATTATCCACCAGCACGCCAAATCTTCCTACGCTGCACCTGCAAGAAAAGAGAAAGTAGCGAGTTAAACCTTGGCATCATTTACCGGACAGTGTTACAAAACACAGACTCTTACCTGAACGCTTTCAGCTGCCACAAGACGATCATCTTTTGGGTCTAAGCTGCAAAAGAAACAAGGAATTGGACAAGAGTGATTATTCAGACATTTTGAACTCTTTAGAACTATATACTTACGGCCTTTCGCCCGGAGGTTTGGAGCCAAGATGTGTCCAGAACTCTTCCAATACCCTCAAGCCAGTGAAGTAACTGGCCATCAACGCGCCCCTGCATTCTTCGCAGGATGGAGAGCTCATCATAAAAAACTATAAGGAGACTACTTCTACGGGTCAAGCAGATGAAGCTAGGTGGGCCAGTCCAGTCAGTCATCTCTGCACTACGCATCACGTTGGTGGAGACCGTGGCTGTCCAGTTCCGCTCGACACCCCTGTGGGAGCCAGGTGAGCGTAACAGAACGCAAAGCCTTCCTACAAATTCTCACCCGGGTGTCATGGAGACCTCAGAAACTGACCAACTGGCCCAATTATTAGGGGAATTTAGGGCTGAAGTACATGCCGCTCGACAATAAACTAATACACTCAGGAGAGAGTTGATTGTTTCGAAGGAACGCACTGATGACCTTGCTAGACAATTACTGCAAAACCAAGCGGGGCAAACACCCCTACCGGGACTCGGGGGGGATTCCAAACCCTGTTTCACCAAGCAACCCTGTGCAAGTGATTTTACAAGGCAATATCCCTTTAGCCCCGCCAGAACGCTTTGCGGGGGACCCGAAAAGATTCGCCGTGTTCATGAACCAATGCCGTTTGCACTTTTTATGCAGACCTGGAGCCTTTCCAAACGATCAAGCCAAAGTAGCTTTCGTATTATCCTATCTCAGCGGCAGTGCAGCAGATTGGTCAATCCCACTAGTCAATCAGGATGACCCTATTCTTCGGGATTTTCAGGGTTTCCAAATGAGCATGGAAAGACTATTTGCCCGGCACTCTCAAGGACAGGCCCTGGATAACGAACCTTTGTCCCTACGACAGGGTAACTGTCATGATGCCTACCCCCTGGCATCCGGATCGAATCCATCAGCCCCGGGAGCAGGCATTCAGATACTCATTAAAACCCCAACAGCCCCGGCTGGGGGCTGTTTGTAATCAGTCTTGGCGCCTTAGGTGCCGGCTCATCATCGAAATCAGTCCTGGCGCCATAGGCACCTGGCTCATAGACTTTACTTACCTTATGCAGACCATGCTGCAAATGAGTCCAAGCCAAAGTGAGGCCTGGATGGGACTATTTTATTACAGGGAGTATTTTTCAATCGGGTGTGGTTCTGGTGAACTTCTTACCTGGGACTACTTTGCAGGCTATTTAAACCACGCCCGAACAGCAGCCCATGCTTTGCGTTATTCTGCATCCAGCAGCATGACGCTCACCGTGTCTGCATGTCAGCATCCAGTCTTCTGCCACGCCTGCCTCGAATCCAGAGCTCCTAGACAAAAGGCAAAGAAAGGAGAAGAGGTTAGATCACAGACATTATTTGATTCCTTACCTGATTCCGGACCCAGCACATCTCCGAGCCTGGAAAGGACATTGTTTCAGCATGCGTCGCTTCGCCAGCAGCAGCGCCGCGTTAAACTCACCAGTCCACCGCATCTTTTGACTCGGCGCTGTCGTCATCATTTTCTTCGTCGAAACCCAGCACCTGGGGGGAAAACAAAAGGAATAACAAGGTGAGCTGAGAAAACCAATAAGGACAATCTCTTTGCCACCATAGGCTTACCTGCTTTACCACCGGAGGTATCATTCTTTAATTCGCGGCATCTTCCTATGCCGCACCTATAAAGGGAGAGAAAACAGCAAGTTAAACTCATGCAACTTTTACTGGACAGTGTTTGGTAATGCAGACTCTTACCTGAACGCCATCAACTGCCTCCAGGCAATATTCTTTTGGACCCAGCTGCAACCTAACGAGGCAATGGAACAAGAGTGAACATCGGACATATTGAACTCTTTGAACTTTATAGACACTGGAGTCAATATTCCTCCGGAACTCCTCCAGTACCTTCAACCCAGTGATGTAATTGGTATCTACGCTCCCCTGCATACCATGCAGGATGGAGAGCTCATCATTTAAAAACTTAAGGTGAGGTTATCAAAAGGGAATAACGGAGGTGATTAGTGGGGAGAACGAGAACTGTTGGGGGGCCATCACTAAAGTCCACGGGTGGCTAAATCCCTTTCTCCACTTGCAGGAGAATATTTCTACGAGTCCAGCAGACAAGATTAGGCGGGCCAGTCTAGACTGTCATCTCTTCACTACGCATTACGTTGGTGGAGACCGCAGCTGTCCGGGTCCGATCGGCGCCCCTGTGGGAAGCAGGTGAGCGTAACAGAACACAAAACATATCTACAAATCCCCACCCGGGCATAATGGAGACCTCAGAAACCGACCAACTAGCCCAATTGTTAGGAGAACTTAGGGCAGAAGTGCACTTCTCAAGTGGCCATCACCCAGTTCAGTTAAAGGGGTGCAAAGCATGCTTGGATTTGCTAATTTCTACCACAGATTTACTCCTGACTTCTCATATGTTGTACACCCCATCACAGAACTTTTGTGTAAAAACAAACGCTTCTTGTGGACCCAAGAGGCTGAAAAAGCCTTCCAAGAACTGAAATTGAAATTCACATTGGCACCTGTCTTAAAGTATCCACGCCCTAGCTCCCATACATAGTTGAAACCGATGCATCCAGTTTAGCCATGGGGGCTGTCCTGTCCCAGAAGGATCCAGAAACCGGTCAACTTCATCCAGTAGCATTTTGGTCCAGAAAATTCTCGGCCCCCGAATTAAACTATGCGGTTACCGATAAAGAGCTATTAGCCATCAAATCCGCCTTCAAGGCTTGACGGCATTATCTTCTCGGTGCCAGGCATACCATTACTGTAATCACCGATCACAGGAACTTGCAGTATTTAAAAACAGCCAAGGCCCAATCATCGCGCCAACTTCGATGGGCCTTATTCCTTGACGAATTCAATTTCATGATCACTTACCGACCAGGTTGTAAGAATGGTAAAGCAGACGCTTTATCCCGAATCGGGATGGGAGAAGCATATTCGAACCTGGAACCGGTGCCTATAATTCCTGAACAAAGAATTCTTGGGATAACTACTCTACAGACCTTAGAAGATATTCATTTAAAGATCCAACAACTTTTCGATTCATCAGCCCTGCAGGACTGGGTTAAAAAGGGCCAAGATTATACAGTTGTCAATGACCTACCTTACTATCAAGGGCGTCTATTTCTTCCACACAAGGAACTACAAGAACAAGTCATCTCCAATTACCATGAAGCTCTGATGGAAGGGCACCCAGGTATTGCAAACACTGAAGCTAAAATTAAAAGACAATTCTGGTGGCCCACCTGGCAAAAAGATATAAAGTCATTTGTACTGTCTTGTGGCATCTGCACCCAGAAAAAAAGCCAAAAGAAGAAACCAGCTGGTCTTTTACAACCTTTAGATAATCCACCCACACCATAGCACACTTTGTCTTTAGACTTTATTACAGATCTACCGCCATGTAATGGATTCAACACAATTCTAGTTATTGTGGATCTTTTTTCCAAGATGGCCCACTTTATTCCTTTAAAAGGATTACCTTCTGCTTCAATCTTGGCCAAGGAATTTCTCGAAAATATTGTTCGAATACGTGGATTTCCTTCCGTATTGATCTCTGACCGAGGTAGTCAGTTCATTTCACAATTTTGGCAGAAGTGTTGTCAGTTGGCACAAAAATCGACGTAAGGTTATCAACCAGTCACCATCCCCAAACCGATTATCAGACGGAGAGAACCAACCAGACTCTTGAACAATACCTACGTTGTATGCTCCACCAAACCGAAGGTAATTGGAAGGACATTTTATGGATTTCTGAATACGCATACAATAACTCTGTACATTCAGGAACCGGACAAAGCCCCTTTTGTACCATATATGGACATCATCCTCGAACCTCAGAACTCGATTCGCACCAGCATTTAGAAATGCTGGCAGTAACTCATCTGCATTCTACTATTACACAAGCCTTTAAAGAGGCAAGAAAACATTTGAAACAAGCAAAAGAGAAATACAAGAAAAATGCTGATCAACATAGACGTGAGACCCCACCATATCGAATCGGAGACCAAGTTTGGCTGGCTACAAGACATAGTCCTCTGAAAGGAACTCGGACTTTTAATCCTAGATATTTGGGACCTTACACCATTAAGGCCATTATCAACCCGGTGGCCGTCAAATTAGAATTACCCTCTAATATGCGGATTCATCCTGTCTTTCATGTTTCACTTCTAAAACCAGTTCAACCCGGGACAAGATTAACCAAACCACCTGACCCCATCCCAATAGATGGAGAACCTGAATTCGAGGTAAAAAAACATCCTGGACTCCAAAATGGTTAAATCAAGACTTTTTTATTTAATCGACTGGAAGGGTTACGGACCACAAGAAAGGTCATGGGAACCTAGTGACCACGTTCATGCTCCTCGATTGGTGAAGAAATTCCATCGGGACTTCCCAGACAAGCCAGGGCCAAGGGGAAGAACAACTTTAGGAGGGGCCTTGGGGGGGGGGGGGGTGCTGTCATGATGCCTACCGCCGGGCATCCGGATCGAGTCCATCAGCCCCGGGAGCAGGCATCCAGATACTCATTAAAACCCCAACAGCCCCGGCTGGGGGCTGTTTGTATTCAGTCCTGGTGCCTTAGGCGCCAGGCTCATCATCGAATTCAGTCCTGGCGCCATAGGCGCCAGGCTCATAGACTTTACTTACCTTATGCAGACCATGCTGCAAATGAGTCCAAGCCAACGTGAGGCCTGGATGGGACTATTTTATTACAGGGACTATTTTTCACTCGGGTGCGGTTCTGGGGAACTTCTTACCTGGGACTACTTTGCAAGCTATTTAAACCACGCACAAACAGCAGCCCATGCTTTGCGTTATTCTGCATCCAGCAGCGTGACACTCACCGTGTCTGCAAGTCAGCGTCCAGTCTTCTGCCACGCCCGCCTCGAATCCGGAGCTCCTAGATAAAAGGCAAAGAAAGGAGAAGAGGTTAGATCACAGACATTATTTGATTCCTTACCTGATTCCGGACCCAGCACATCTCCAAGCCTGGAAAGGACATTATTTCAGCACGCGTTGCTTCGCCAGCATCAGTGCCGCGTTATACTCACCAGTCCACCGCATCTTTCGACTCGGCGCTGCCTTCATCATTTTCTTCGTCGAAACCCAGCACCTGGGGGGAAAACAAAAGGAATAACAAGGTGAGCCGAGAAAACCAACAAGGACAATCTCTTTGCCACATAGGCTTACCTGCTTTACCACCAGCGATATTATTCTTTAATTCGCCGCATCTTCCTATGCCGCACCTATAAAGGGAGAGAAAACAGCAAGTTAAACTCATGCAACTTTTACCGGACAGTGTTTGGTAATACAGACTCTTACCTGAACGCTATCAGCTGCCTCCAGGCAATATTCTATTGGACCAAGCTGCAACCTAACGAGGGAATGGAACAAGAGTGAACATTGGACATATTGAACTCTTTGAACTTTATAGACACTGGAGTCAATATTCCTCCGGAACTCCTCCAGTACCTTCAACCCAGTGAAGTAACTGGTATCTACGCACCCCTGCATGCCATACAGGATGGAGAGCTCATCATTTAAAAACATAAGGTGAGGTTACCAAAAGGGAATATCAGATGTGATTAGTGGGGAGAACGAGAACTGTTGGGGGGACATCACTAAAGTCCACGGGTGGCTAAATCCCTTTCTCCACTTGCAGGAGAATACTTCTACGAGTCCAGCAGACAAGATTAGACGGGCCAGTCCAGACTGTCATCTCTTCATTACGCATCACATTGGTGGAGACCGCAGCTGTCCGGGTCCGATCGACGCCCCTGTGGGAACCAGGTGAGCGTAACAGTAACCAAGACCTTCTAACCTACATAGCAACCTTTAATAGGTTGGTGGTGGAAACTGGATGGCCCGAGGAAAAACGGGTTATGTTGTTTCATCGGGGACTTCGAGGAGAACTCAAAGATGTTTTGGCTCAAGTTGTGAACCCACCTCAAGACTGTGCTGAATATATAGATTTAGTGGTCCAGTTAGATCACAGACTTCAGAATCGAAAGGCCGATCGAGCCAAGTTCGAGAACTGGGTGGTGGTTAAACCCAACGCTACCCCCAAAGGAACAGATGCCTCAGAACCCATGCAAATCGGAGGAGTTAAAGGACCCTTGACACAGAAGGAAAGAGAAAAGAGGCGGCAAATGCAATTATGTCTATACTGTAGAACTTCGGGACATTTTCTACGGGATTGGCCTGTAAAACCACCCAAGAAGGTGGTAGGAGCTGCTGATAAAAGCCATATGGAGCCTGACTCGGTAAACGACCACACCCGACAAGCGTAGAGGTCTGCTTGCCGAGCTTGAAGAAGGATACTCAGACCTCGCATTTCATCATACCAATGGTCCTTATAGATCCAAGGCAGCCATCACGTTTGCACGCAGTTAGGGCATACATTGATAGCGGGGCCATAGGAAACTACGTGGACCACGAATTGGCTTCTAGGATGAATCTACCTCTCTGTAGAAAGACCACTTCGGAGGTCATCACCACAGTCGATGGAACTGAAATTGCCTCTGGGCCTGTAACTCATTTCACCACAGAGATGACATTATTGGGTCAGGATGGGCTTCAATTGAAGCCAGTACAACCTGGGACAAGACTAACCAAGCCACCTGACCCCGTCCTTATGGATGGGGAACCCGAATTTGAAGTGAAAAATATCGACTCCAAAATGGTTAAGTCAAGACTTTTTTATTTAATCGACTGGAAAGGTTACGGACCACAAGAACGGTCATGGGAACCTAGTGACCACGTTCATGCACCTAGGTTGGTGAGAAGATTCCACCGGAATTTCCCAGACAAACCAAGGCCAAGGGGAGGAACGACTTTAGGAGGGGCCTTGGGGGGGAGTTCTGTCATGATGCCTACCCCCGGGCATCCAGACCAAGTCCATCAAGCCCGGAAGCAGGCATCATGTTACCTGGAGCAAACCCAGCAACCCCTGTTAGGGGCTATCTGGGTACAGTCCTGGCGCCAGGCTCATATGGGACATCATTCCTGGCGCCATAGGCGCCAGGCTCATATGTTAAAACTTACCTGATGCAGACCATGCTGCAAGGGATCCAAGCATCCAAGCCCATGTGAGGCTTGAAGGGACTATTTTATCTTAGGAACTATTTTGTTACTTGGATGTGGTTGTGGAGGAATACTTACCTGGGACTACTTTGAAGGCTATTTAAACCACGCCCGAAGAGCAGCACATGCTTCGCGTTATTCTGCATCCAGCAGCGTAACGCTCACCATGTCTGCAGTCAGCATCCAGCATCCTGCCACGCCCGCCTCGAGTCCAGAGCGCCTAGAAAGAAGGGAAAGAAGAAGAAAGGTTAGAACAAGAACTTGACTGGATTTCCTACCTGATTTCGGATTCAGCGCATCTTCGAACCAGAAACAGACTTCATTTTAAACGCGTCGCATCGCCAGCAGCAGCGCCGCGCCATACTCACCGTTCCTCGCAGCATCTCTACGATCCGGTGCTGTCTCCATCACCAGGTTGCCGCATTCCAGCACCTAAGGGGGACAAGAAAACAACAAGGTGAGCCAAGGGAACAAACAAGGACAATCTCTTGCCACCATATGCTTACCTGATTTTACCGCAGGAGGCATTATCCACCAGCACGCCAAATCTTCCTATGCTGCACCTGCAAGAAAAGAGAAAGCAGCGAGTTAAACCTTGGCATCATTTACCGGAAGTGTTACAAAACACAGACTCTTACCTGAACGCTTTCAGCTGCCACAAGACAATCATCTTTTGGGTCTAAGCTGCAAAAGAAACAAGGAAATGGACAAGAGTGATTATTCGGACATTTTGAACACTTTAGAACTATATACTTACGGCCTTTCGCCCGGAGGTTTGGAGCCAAGATTTGTCCAGAACTCTTCCAATACCCTTAAGCCAGTGAAGTAACTGGCCATCAACGCGCCCCTGCATTCTTCGCAGGATGGAGAGCTCATCATACAAAACTATAAGGAGACTAATTCTACGGGTCAAGCAGATGAAGCTAGGTGGGCCAGTCCAGTCAGTCATCTCTGCACTACGCATCACGTTGGTGGAGACCGTGGCTGTCCAGTTCCGCTCGACACCCCTGTGGGAGCCAGGTGAGCGTAACAGTCACTGCACTGAAGGCGCTGTGTAACACACACAAAAAGTGGTGCACATGGAGTAGGTGAGGCTCCAGTGCCCAAGATCACACAGAAAGTAGAAATACACATAGCAAAACACATGTAAGAGTGGGAAAAAAGGCTCACACTCTTACCAGGTGAAAAAAATAAATCCTAGAAATCCAGCATAGCTGCTGGGGGACTCTTTAGGTAAGGGAAATCAACCATTTATGAGAATTCTCCCTAACACTCGCCCCCCCCAGACTAAGGGACAGGAGGATTTAATCCACTCCTCGATGAATCTCTACCTCTAGTCAGTTATAAACATCCTAGAGAGACCATCAGCATTTTGGTGGTGACATCCTGCTCTGTGCTCAATAGTAAAATCAAACCCTTGCAGGCAGATTGACGATCTTAGCAGTTTTGGGTTTTCCCCTTTCATTTGCATTAACCATCTCAAGGGTTGGTGGTCAGTTTGAATCACCGAAGTAGATCCATACAAGTATGGTCTAAACGTCTTCAGACTCCACACAATGGCAAAGCATTCACGCTCTATGGTTGCCCACCTTATTTCTGGTTCCTCCAGTTTCCTACTGATGAAGCAAATGGGGTGCGCCCTACCTTTCTCATCCAGTTGACTACGGACTGCTCCTATACCTATATTGGAGGCATCTGTCTGCACAATGAAGTTTTGGTGATAATCAGGAGCTCTTAGGACTGGAGCTTGACAAAGGGCTTTCTTCAGGCTTTCAAAAGCTTGAGTGCACTGCTCATTCCATCTAACCTTTTTAGGGAATTTTGGAGAGGAGATCATATTCAAGGGAGAAGCTATGGTCCCATAGTTCTCAATGAAATTCCTGTAGTACCCAGTTAGACCTAGGAAAGCTCTCACTTGGGTTTGAGTAGTAGGGGTGGCCCAGCTTTGCACAGCTTGTACTTTGCTGGGCAATGGCCTTATCTCACCTCCTCCTACCTCATGACCAAGGTAGACCACTTTACTCTGACCAATTTGACATTTGCTTGCCTTTATGGTCAGATGGGCCTGCTCGAGAGCCTGCAAAACATATCCAAGGTGATCAATATGTTCTTTCCATGTAGGGCTGAACATTGCAATGTCATCCAAGTATGCCATGCAGAAGTCCTCCATCCCATTCAGAACTTTATTAACCATCCTTTGAAATGTAGCAGGTGCATTCTTTAGTCCAACAGGCATGACCTTAAACTGGTAAAGGCCTGCTGGGGTAGAAAATGCAGTTTTCTCCTTGGCATGGTCTGTCAGTGCTATTGGCAATAGCCTGGGGTTAGGACAAATGTACTGAGGTATTTGGCTGAACCAAGTCTATCCACCAGCTCATCTGTCCTTGGCAAAGGATGGGCATCAGTCTTAGTGACTGCATTTAGAGCTCTATAGTCCACACAGAATCTCAACTCTTTAGATCCTGCCTTTGGTACTAGAACAACTGGACTAGACTGTTAGGCAGAATCCCGTGCAGTGCCCTTAGGGACCACTACACACGATTAAGACTAAAGGTGGCAATACAAGTTTTATCTTTGGTACAAGCCTGTACTACTAAGTTATAGTGGTAGCAGTAGCAGAGCAGCCAGGCTTATCTCAAGAGTATATGAGCAGTAGCAGAGATTACGCAAAGGGACCACAATTACTGTGACTCAAGCAAACACTGACTCAAGGTTTCAGGTAGAAAAATATAAGTACATTTATTTTTAAACCATTCGTTATAAACACAACACTTCTATTAAACTTCAATAAAAAACACACATTAAATATACTACAACTAACCAATTCACTTTGTACAGTAAGTCTCAAGGTAAGTACCCTGTGTTGAATGCACCAGTGTTAAGAACAAAACACGTTTCCGCGAATACAATTGCGATCACTTTTTGACAGGTCGGTCGACTAACTAAACGCTGTCCGTGGCATGAAATGCTACAGGGGGAAAAACACACTTAGCAATTGAGATACCCAGAGGGAGTTGGAGGCAAAAATCACAGGCACTATTTTGGTTAGGCAGGCAGAATCAAGAAACACTCAAAGACAGGAGTTCGAAAGTCAAAGGGCCGGAGCCAGGGTTGAGAGACACCGGGGCCTGTTACCGAGGATCACACAGTCAGATAGTTCGAAATTCAACGTAGCCAAAAGTACTTCAATATTGTCAATGTTCGGAAGCAAAAGTTATAAGAAAGAGGGAAGACAAGGGCAAGCCTTGGAAATGAAGAAAAGGGATTCACCCAGTTTCCTCCAGCAGAACACAGTACCTTGTTCCAACGGTGCAGCTGGTGCCCTGGCAGTTGTTCCTAGTGGTTTCCCGCAGACCCACGATTCCTGGAGCTTCGTTGTGAAGGAGGACGTCTGAAGGGGGTCTGCACCACACAAGGATGAGGCCGGCAGCAGCGACATAGAATAAAAGGTGCGCTCCTTAAAAACAGGAGAGGCTCTTCAGATCGCTATCCGGACCACTACAGCTGTGTGCAGCGATTTTGACCAAGGAAGAGTTGTTGAAGGTAGATAGCTCAGGACTGCAGCAGGGCTTCACCAGGAAGGTAGTTGCAGCAGCCGTCGTTCTCTCCACTTCTCGTCGGTTCATTGCAGTACCAGTGGCGACTCTCTCCGACTTCTAGCCCAAGAGACCTGCCTTTTATGCGCAAAACCCCCATTCACACAGCCTGGCTGTCAATCACGCAGCAGGGGGGTTGCCCAGCCCGGACAACCGCCTTGACCAATCGTAACAAAGTGCGACTTGGGTTTTCTAGGATACCCTTTGCAGGGGGTGACTACACCCCTCCCTCACATCCAGCCCACCTAGACACCCAGGTGCCTTGAGGAGGGCTTCTAGGTAGAAGACAGCCAAAAGACAGCGAACAAAGAAGTCAAACCTGGTTTGCCACGCAACGTAAAACACAAGAAGGAGTTTAACAAAAACAACTGGAGAATAAACTGCACCGGAGCCAACAGAAAAAGGATTTGGTCAAGCGGGTTTAAGTTCTAAGCTAACACAATAGCCTACAATATTACCACGGTTATATAAGATAACCGCGGTAGAAAGTTTGGGTAGATACCACTGCCACCAGCTATGTCTAAATGTTAGAAGAGCGAAACAATGCTCTAGGAGGTACAGATCAAAAAGGGATACAAATTAACCCTTTCCAGTACTCCATGGAAGATGGGGTGTATGGGATCTGTGGTAGATTGACTAAGTAAAGTTAATGGTAACTTTACCCTTTTCTGGGGGACAGTAGTCGCCTCAGAAATGGAGTCGGTGGGAGTCTGAACGACAACCCAGTGCCACTGCACAAAAGGTGCTGTGTGACACACACAAAGAAGGGGGCTACTGAAGTGGTGTCCTCAGAGCCCACACTCACAAAAACGGGTGGAAACACATAGCAAAACACAGGTAAGAGTTGGGGAAAAGCTCTCACTCTTACCCAGTGGAAAAAAAATAAACTCCAGAAGTCCAGCAAAGCTGATGGGGGACTCACTAGGTGAGGGAAATTAGCCATAGATGAAAATTCTCCCTAACACTCGCCCCCCCCCCCCCCAGACTAAGGGACAGGAGGATTTAATCCACTCCTGGATGGACCTCATACCTCTAGTCGGTTACAAACATCCTAGAGAGACCATCAGCATTTTGGTGGTGACTTCCTGCTCTGTGCTCAATGGAAAAATCAAATCCTTGTAGGCAGATTGCCCATCTGAGTATTGTTGGTTTTCCCCTTTCATTTGCATCAGCCATCTCAAGGGTTGGTGGTCAGTCTGAATAGTGAAGGTAGATCCATACAAGTATGGCCTAAACCTCTTCAGTGCCCACACAATAGCAAAACATTCTCTTTCTATTGTTGCCCACCTTGTTTCAGGATCCTTTAACTTCCTGCTGATGAAACAAATAGGGTGTTCCCTACCTTTCTCATCCAGTTGACTAAGGACTGCACCTATACCTAAATTAGAAGCATCAGTTTGTACAATGAAGGGTTGGTGATAGTCAGGAGCTCTTAGGACTGGAGCTTGACAAAGGGCTTTCTTTAGTCCTTCAAAGGCTTGATTGCACTCCTCATTCCACCTGACCTTTTTAGGAAATTTGGGAGAGGAGATGACATTCAAGGGAGAAGCTATGGTCCCATAGTTTTCTATGAAGTTCCTATAATACCCAGTGAGACCTAGGAAGGCTCTCACTTGGGTTTGAGTAGCAGGGGTGGCCCAGTTCTATATAGCTTGTACTTTGCTAGGCAATGGCCTTATTTCACCTCCTCCTATCTCATGCCCAAGGTAGACCACTGAACCCTGACCAAGTTGACATTTGCTTGCCTTTATGGTCAGATGGGCCTGTTTCAGAGCCTGCAATACATAACCTTGGTGTTCAACATGTTCTTTCCATGTAGGGCTGAACACTGCAATGTCCTCCAAGTATGCCATGCAGAAGTCCTCCATCCCATTCAGAACTTGATTGACCATCTTCTGAAATATAGCAGGTGCATTCTTTAATCCAAAAGGCATTACCTTGAATTGGTAGAGGCCAGCTGGGGTGGAGAATGCAGTTTTCTCCTTGACATGGTCTGTCAGGGCTATTTGCCAATAGCCCGACGTTAGGTCAAATGTGCTGAGGTACTTGGCTGCACCAAGTTTATCCACCAGCTCATCTGTCCTAGGCAAAGGATGGGCATCAGTCGTGGTGACTGCATTTAGAGCTCTATAGTCCACGCAGAATCTCAACTACTTGGATCTTGCCTTTGGTACAAGCACAACTGGGCTAGACCATGGGCTAGTAGAGGGTTCTATTACCCCGAGTTCAAGCATCTTGTTGACCTCATTCCTTATGTGGGATCTGACATTGTCTGACATTCTGTACCCTCTGCTTTTGACAGGCAAACAGTCACCAGTGTGTATATCATGCTGGCCCCAAGGAGCAAGCCTGGTGAAAGGGAGAACAGGGAGGCAAACTAATTTAACAGAAACTTGCCCTCATCCTGTTAGTCAGATGTGAGACTGGAAGAGAGATTAACTCCTTCCACTTGCTCATCTAAAGGTAAGCCTCTGAGGAGGTCAGGCAGAGGTTCACTGTCCTCCTCCTCCTGAGCTGAAGCTAGAAGCAAAGCTCCTATGTCAGGTCTGGAGACATAAGCCTTTAGACGGTTGGTGTGAAAGACTCTGGGAGCCTCCTTAAGATTGCCTAAGTCCACCAGATAGTTCACATCTCCCAGTTTACCCACAACCCTGAAGGGTCCTATCCATTTGTCCTGCAAGGCCCTCTGCCTTGTGCGAACCATAACAAGAACAAGCTGGTCTTAAGTAAACTCAACCATGTTAGCCTTCTGGTCATGCCAATGTTTGACCAGAGCTTGACCAGCCCTCAAGTTATCACTTGCCTCTGCCATCATGTGTGACATTCTCCTCCGGAGACCTATCACATAGTCAGTCACTCTGACTGGCTTGGGGGAAGGAGCACTCTCCAACCCCTCCTTAATCAGGGCCAATGGACCTCTGACTGGATGGCCATAGAGAAGTTCAAAGGGACTAAACCCTACTCCCTCCTGAGGGATTTCTCTATATGCAAAGAGAAGGCATGGCAGTAGAAGGTCCCACTTTCTTCTAAGGAGTTCTTCTAAAGCACCTATCATGCTCTTCATAGTTCTGTTAAACCTCTCTACCAATCCATTGGTTTGGGGGTGGTAGGCAGTTGAGAACTGGTAGGTGACTCCACAGGATTTCCACATGGTTTGCATGTAGTGGGACATAGACTTTGATCCCCTGTCAGATATCACCTCTTTAGGAAAGCCTACTCTGGTAAAAATACCAAGTAGGGCCTTAGCCACAGCCGGAGCCGTAACAGTCCTCATAGGTGTGGCTTCAGGAAATCTAGTGGCATGGTCCACTACAACCAGGATAAACCTGTTGCCTGAAGTTGTGGGAGGATCAAGCGGACCAACAATGTCAATCCCGACCCTCTCAAAAGGAATTCCCACTACTGGGAGAGGCACTAAGGGTGCCACATTGTTGGTTCCACTCTTGCCAGAGGTTTGGCAAGTGTGGCAGCTTCTGCAGAATGTATCTACTTATGTACCCATCTTAGGCCAGTAGAAGTGAAGAGATAGCCTTTCTTTGGTCTGCTTAAAGCTTAAGTGACCAGCCAAAGGTACCTCATGCGCTAACTGCAGAAACTGGAGTCGGGTCACTAGAGGTACTACAAGTTTTCTCTAGTCTCCAGGGGTTGACTCAGTTGGTTCACTGTAGAAGAGGCCATCTTCCCAGTGCAACCTATACTTCCCAGGCTCAGTCCCAATGAGCTGAGAAGCTGCCTGTTGGCGAAGACCTTCCAAGGTAGGACACTCTCTTTGTCCCTTACTGAAATCCTCCCTGTTGGGTCCACCTTCTGCCAGTAGAGACTGCAGCTCAGGATGGTCAACAGGGTCAAGATCTCCTACCAAGGTAAGATCCTCTTCTAGATCTGATTCCTCAGTATCTAGTTTGACCATACAGGGTTGAACCTCACACTCAGCCTCAGCTGGTCACAGGTGTGACTTTGGACAGTTTCGGAGATGTCCTTCTGGGCACAGTAGTGCTTGCTGTTTTCTTGCTGGTAGACTTAGGTTTTCCCTTTGTCTTTTCTTGTCCTGCAATAGCAGTAAGTAAGTCCTGTGGACTTGGGGTGATAGCTTCCTCTATCATGTCCCCAGGAGAGCCTCTTAAGGTTCTCTCCCTTGCAGACCTTGTGAGCTCCTGCTTCCTTCTGCTGGGAGCCTGGGGGTGCTGGACACAACTCCAAGAGTTCTAAGGTCATTACCCAACAGGACCCTCCCATGTACGTTATTCTGCAAACTTACAGGTATTCTGACAGTCATGTCATTACACTGGGTGAGAGCTGGTAACTGGGGAACCATTTGCACAGGGCTTCCAGCTAACTTGGTTAAGTGTATGGGTGCCTTAGCAACATTCTCCACTTTGAAAAAACATTCATCAACCACAGTTATGCTGGCTCCAGTGTCTCTGATGGCAGGGGTTTCATGTCCATTCACAAGAACACTATCTTTATAATACTCTTTAGTATTATCTGGGATTGAGTTATAGACATCCAAGTTCTGTTGTTCCCAAAGACCCAAGGATACTAAAGAAACACTAGCTGAGACTCTCATGGGCTCATCAGCTAGTGGCTGAAGGTTTTCACTGATCATAGGTACTTCATCCACATGGGAGAAGGCTAAGGAGACAGTGTTGATCCCTGAAGGTTTACCCTTACACTTGGGATCTCCTCTCACATGGCCAGGCAGCCCACAAACAAAGCATTTCCCAAATGCTCTCTGGAATGGGGGTTGGCCTCCATCTGGTGTGGAACCAGGTGGTACACTATCCTGATTCGGTTTACCTTGTGGCTTACCCTGGTTATGTTTGGGGCCCTCTTTTGAATTGGAATTATTGGAATTCTCTTTGTTGTCTTTCTTTGGCTGCTTTCCCTCATCCTTTTTCTGAGTTACCCCAGAATCCTTGTGAGTGGTCCTGTTGGCAACCCACAAGTCAGCAGCCTTAGCTAACTTCTTAGGATCTATCTCCTTTGAATCAGCCAAGTGCTGTCTAAGCTCAGGAGAGCAGACATCAAAAATAGACTCCAATATTACAAGATTCCTCAAACCTTCGTAAGTGTTCACTTTGTAACCCTTAACCCAACCATCTAAGTTTTTCAAACATTCACAAACCCAGGTAGCCCAAGGGGTACCATCATTCTTTTTGAGGGTTCTAAACCTCTTATGATCCTGTTTGTCCACCTTCCCCAATTCCATTACAGCATCATTTGCAACAGGGGGGAGCCTAGAGAAAAGCCAAGGAATCAACTGATTCCCTGAGACACTTTGAATCCCATGATTGTTCTCGAACATTGCTAACCAATGCAAAACATCAAGTTTAGTCTCATACATACCAATCATTTCCTTTGGCATACGAGGTCTCTTAGGGCTGGAAGACCTAGAAGACTCGGGGAGAGAAGCATTTTCTAGAGACAGTTTCTTCGTTTCTAGTTCATGTTTCAGCTCCATTTCTCTGAGCCTTAACTCTTGATGTTTCATGGCAGTTTGTGCATCAATACGTTTCACTTCTAATTCAAGTCTCATTTTCTCAAGTGCAATAAAGTCAGGAGTAAGTGTAGGACCTGTAGGGGTTCCTGTGGACAGAGGGTGTTACGCTCACCTGGCTCCCACAGGGGCGTCGATCTGAACTGGACAGCTGCGGTCTCCACCAATGTGACGCGTAGTGCCGAGATGACGGACTGGACTGGCCCACCTAGCTTCGTTTACTTGGCCCGTAGGAATATTCTTCTGCAAATGAAGAAAGGGAATTAACCACCCGTGGAGTTGAGCGTTAACCCACCCCCCCCACTCCCACTGTTCTCCCCACTGATCACCTTTGATGTCCCCTCTTATAGTCTCACCTAATGGTTTGGAAAGATGAGCTATCCATCCTGCATTGAGCACAAGGGCGCGTAGATAACCAGTTGCTTCACTGGCTCGAAGGAATCGGTGAGTTCCAGAACAATATTGACTCTGAGATTCCCGGCAAAACGCCGCAAGTATGTAGTTCGTAATAGTTCAAATGTCTGACTTTCACTCTGTCCGATTCCTTGCAGGTTGCAGCTTGACCCTAGCGAAGAGTTCCTCGTGGCAACCGGTAATATTCAGGTAAGGATTTGTATTATCCAACACAGTTCGATAAAATAATGTCAATATGTAACCTGTTGCTTTCTCCTTTATTCAGGCGCTGAGAGAAAGTATGAAGTCTCGGGGAATAATGCCTCTGGCGGTAAAATCAGGTAAGTCTATTGTGGTCAGGAGGTTTTCCCTTGTTTGTCCCTTTGTTTCACCTTGCTGTCCTTTTGTTTCCCCTTAGGGGCCGGGGTTCGGCGAGGATGCAGTGGAAGCTGCGCCGACCCGTGAAGAGGAACAGTACCCCCGGTGGTAAAATCAGGTAAGTCTATGGGGGGTAACTAATATTGCCTCTGTGTATTCCCTTGGCTCACCTTGCTGTTCTTGTCTTCCCCTTAGGTGCCGGAGTGTGGCGGGAACATGCAGAAGGATGCAGTGGAATGTGAAGATGCTGCGAAGGCCGGTGAGGTCAGCGCGGCGCTGCAGCAGGCGAGGCAACGCGCATAAAATAACTTCTTTCTTCCAGCTCGAAGGCGCGATGGATCGGGAATTCAGGTAAGGATCAAAGGTATTGCTCTTGTTCTAACCTTTTCTCCTTCTTTCTCCCTTTTTCTAGGAGCTCCAGACTCAAGGCGGGCGTGGCAGAAGACTGGATGCAGACTTGCAGGCACGGTGAGCGTTACGCTGCTGGATGCAGAATAACGCGAAGCGTGTGCTGCTCTTCATAACGTGAAGCGTGTGCTGCTCTTCGGGCGTGGTTTAAATAGCCTCCAAAGTAGTCCCAGGTAAGTATTCCTCCCCAGCCCCACCCGAGTAAAAAAATACTCCCTAGGTAAAGTAGTCCCTTCCAAGCCTCTTTCGGCTTGGAGCTCTTGCAGCATGGTCTGCATCAGGTAAGTTTGCAGCATGGTCTGCATCAGGTAAGTTTTAATCTATGAGCCTGGTGCCTATGGCGCCAGGACTGACTCTCCATATGAGCCTGGCGCCATAGACGCCAGGACTGCACCCAAATAGCCCCTAGCAGGGGTTGTTGGGCTTGCTTGGAATAACTTGATGCCTGCTTCCGGGGTTGCTGGACTTGGTCTGGGTCCCCGGGGGTAGGCATCATGACAGCACTCCCCCCCCAAGGCCCCTCCTAAAGTTGTTCTTCCCTGTGGTTTCGGTTTGTCTGGGAAATTTCGGTGGAATGTTTTCACCAATCTGGGTGCATGAGCGTGGTCACTAGGTTCCCATGACCTTTCCTGTGGCCCGTAACCTTTCCAGTCGATTAAATAAAAAAGTTTTGACTTTATCAGCTTGGAGTCCAGGATGTTTTTAACTTCAAATTCGGGTTCCCCGTCTACAAGGATGGGGTCTTGTGGCTTGGTTTATCTTGTCCCTGGTTGCACTGGCTTCAAAAGTGACACATGAAAGACGGGGTGAATTCGCATATTAGCAGGTAAGTCCAACTTGACAGCCACCAGGTTGATAATGGCCTTAATAGAGTAAGGTCCCAAATATCTGGGGTTAAAGGTCCGTGTTCCCTTTAGAGGTATATGTTTTGTGGCTAACCATACTTGGTCCCCTATCTGGTATTGTGGAGTATCACTTCTATGCCGATCAGCATCTTTCTTGTATTTTTCTTTCGCCTGTTTTAAATGTGCGGTTGCTTCCTTAAAGGCTTGTGTAATCGTAGCATGCAGATGGTCCACTGCGGGCATTTCTAAGTGTTGGGGTGAGTCAAGGTCTGAGGTTCGAGGATGGTGCCCATATAAGGTATAAAAGGGGCTTTGTCCAGTTCCAGAATGTACTGAATTATTGTATGCATATTCGGCGATCCAAAGAATGTCTTTCCAATTACTCTCAGTCTGATGTAACATACAACGAAGGTATTGTTCGAGAGTCTGGTTGGTCCTCTCCGTTTGACCATCGGTTTGGGGGTGGTGACTGGTCGATAACCTCACATCGATTTGCGCCAATTGACAACATTTTTTCCAAAAATGTGAAATGAATTGACTACCCCGGGCAGAGACCAATACGGACGGAAATCTGTGTATGCGAACAATGTTTTCGAGGAACTCCTTGGCCAGGATTGAAGCTGAAGGTAATCCCTTTAAAGGAATAAAGTGGACCATCTTGGAAAAAAGATCCATAATAACTAGAATGGTGTTAAATCCATTGCATGGGGGTAGATCTGTAATAAAGTCTGTGCCATGGTGTAGGCGGAATGTCTAAAGGTTGTAAGAGTCCAGCTGTTTTTTTCTTTTGACTTTTGTTTTGGGCGCAAATGCCACAAGACATCACAAATGATTTAATATCCTTTCGCCAGGTGGGCCACCAGAATTGTCTCTTAATTTTAGCTTCCGTTTTTTCAATACCTGGGTGCCCCTCCATTAGGGTATCATGATAACGGGAAATGACTAGCTCTTGTAGTTCCTTGTGTGGCAGAAATAGCTGCCCTTGGTAATAAGGCAGGTCATTGGTGACAGAGTAGTCCGGGCCTTTCTTTACCCAGTCCTGCAGTGCTGTAGGATCAAAGAGTTGCTGGATGTTTACCTGAATGTCCTCTAGTGTCTGTAGAGTAGTCATGCCAAGAATCCTTTGTTCGGAAATTATAGGTACTGGTTCTGGGTTCACTTCTGCCTCTCCCATCCCTATTCGGGATAAGGCGTCTGCTTTACCATTCTTACAATCTGGTCGATAGGTTATCACGAAATCGAACTCGGCAAAGAACAATGCCCATCGGAGTTGGTGTGACGATTGGGCCTTGGCTATCTTTAAATACTGTAAGTTCCGGTGATCACAGTAATGGTATGCCTGGCACTGAGAAGATCGTGCCGCCAAGCCTTGAAGGCGGATTTAATGGCTAATAACTCCTTGTCGGTAACCGCATAGTTTAACTCGGGTGCCGAGAACTTTCTGGACCAAAATGCCACTGGGTGAAGCTGGCCAGTTTCAGGGTCCTTTTGAGACAGGACAGCTCCCATGGCTAGACTGGATGCATCAGTTTCCACTATGTATGGAAGTTCAGGGCGCGGGTGCTTTAATACAGGTGCAGACATGAATTTCGCTTTCAGCTCTTGGCAGGCATTTTCAGCTTCTTCAGTCCACATAAAGCGTTTATTTTTTCGCAAGAGTGCTGTGATGGGATGTACAACATGTGAAAAATCCGGGATGAATCTGCGGTAGAAATTGGCCAAGCCGAGCATGCTTTGTACTCTTTTAACTGAACTTGGTGATGGCCACTTAAGGATTGCGTCCACCTTTCGTGAGTCCATTCGGACTCCTTTTGGGGTCAGGATAAACC
The DNA here is from genome assembly GCF_040938575.1 of Ambystoma mexicanum. Taxonomy (NCBI): domain Eukaryota; kingdom Metazoa; phylum Chordata; class Amphibia; order Caudata; family Ambystomatidae; genus Ambystoma; species Ambystoma mexicanum. The sequence continues at coordinate 583,850,194 of NC_090935.1, forward strand.
CAAGGAATTCAACTTCTGTCGCATGAAAAACGCATTTTTCCAGTTTTGCATATAGTTTGTGCTGGCGCAATTTCTCAAGGACTGCCGGACGTGCTTCACATGGTCAGATTCTGAAGAGGAGTATACTAGAATATCATCGATATATACGACAACACAAACGTCAATGAGTTCACGAAGGACATCGTTCATGAAGTACTGGAAGGCCGCTGGTGCATTGCACAACACGAAAGGCATCACCTGGTATTCGAATAACCCATACTTAGTGCGAAAAGCAGTCTTCCATTCGTCGCCCTCTTTTACACGTGCCAGATGGTATGCCCTCCGGAGATTTAACTTAGTCTAACTTAGTGTATATGCAAGCGTCCTTCACTTGGTCTAGTAGTTCAGGGATCAGAGGCAATGGGTATCGGTTCTTAACAGTTATCTGGTTCAATGCGCGGTAGTCTATGCACATTCTGAGGTCACCTTCCTTTTTGGGCACGAAGAACAAAGCTGAAGATGCAGGGGACTTGGATGGGTGAATGAAGCCATTAGCAAGGTACTGGTCTAAGTATTGTCGTAGGTGAAGGTTCTCAGGTTCCGTAAGGGTGTAGATCCTGCTACAAAGGGGTTGTGCACCGGGTATGAGATCGATTTGACAATAATACGATCTGTGAGGTGGTAAGGTGTTTGCCTGTTCTTTTTGGAAGACGTCCTGGAATTCCTGGTATTCTGGAGGTAGTTGCACGACTGCTGTGGTTACTGTGGCCAGGCCTGCGTTCAGATTTTTCTTTGGGTAACAGGTTTGTGCACAATCCGGGAAGGTTATTCTCTTCTCTCGCCAATCAATACAAGGATTATGTGTTTCCAACCAAGGCTATCCCCAGTATTATTTGGAACTGTGGGGCTTTGATTAGATCAAACACAATAGTCTCTCGATGTCCATCCTGACCCAATAGTGTCATCTCTGCGGTGGAATGAGTTACAGGCCCAGAGGCAATTTCAGTTCCATCGACTGTGGTGAGGACATCTGAGGTGGTTTTTCGGCAGAGAGGTAGATTCATCCAGGAAGCCAATTTGTAATCCACGTAGTTTCCTATGGCCCCGCTATCAATGTATGCCCTTACTGCGTGCATACACGATGGCTGCCTTGGATCTACGAGGATCATTGGTATGATGAAATGTGAGGTCTGAGTATCCTTCTTCAAGCTCGGCGAGCGGACCTCTACGCTTGTCAGGCGTGGTCGTTTCCCGAGTCTGACTCCATATGACTTTTATCGGCAGCCCCTACCACCTTCTTGGGTAGTTTTACAGGGCAATCCCGTAGAAAATGCCCAGAAGTTCCACAATATAGACACAATTGCATTTGCCGTCTCCTTTCTCTTTCCTTCTGGGTTAAGGGTCCTTTACCCCCTGCGATTTGCATGGGTTCTGAAGCATCTGCTCCTTTGGGGTTAGTGTGGGTTTTGACCAACACCCGATTCTCAAACTTGGCTCGATCAGCCTTTCTGTTCTGAAGTCTGTGATCTAACTGGATCACTAAGTCTATATATTCAGCGCAGTCTTGAGGTGGGTTCACGACTTGAGCCAAGACATCCTTGAGTTCTCCTCGAAGCCCTCGATGAAATAACGTGATTCGTTTTACATCAGGCCATCCAGTTTCCACTATCAACCTATTAAAGGTCGCAATGTAGGAAAGAAGGTCCTGGTTACCCTGTCGTAGGGACAAAAGTTTGTTATCCAGGGCCTGTCCTTGGGAGTGCCGGGCAAATAGTCTTTCCATGCTCATTTGAAAGCCCTAAAAATCCCGAAGAATTGGGTCATCCTGAGTAACTAGTGGAATTGACCAATCAGCTGCACTGCCGCTGAGATATGACAATACAAAGGCTACCTTGGCTTGATCGTTTGGGAAGGCTCCAGGTCTGCATAAAAAGTGCAAGCGGCATTGGTTCATAAACACGGCAAACCTTTTGGGGTCTCCGGCAAAGCGTTCGGGCGGAGCTAATGGAATATTTCTTGGTAGGTTTATTTGCACAGGGTTACTCGATGACACAGGAGCTGGATTTCCCCCGGGACCTGGTAGGGGTGCTTGTCCAGCCTGGCTTTGCAGTAGTTGCCTAGCAAGATCATCAGTTCGCTCCTTTGACAAAATCAGTTCTCTCCTAAGAGCATTGGTTTCTTGACGGGCTGAATGCACTTCAGCCCTCAGTTCCCCTAGTAATTGGGCCAATTGGACAGTTTCTGAGGTATCCATAACGCCCGGGTGGGAATTTGTGGGTAGGCTTCGCGTTCTGTTACGCTCACCTGGCTCCCACAGGGGCGTCGATCTGAACTGGACAGCTGCGGTCTCCACCAATGTGACTCGTAGTGCTGAGATGACAGACTGGACTGGCCCACTTAGCTTCGTTTGCTTGGCCCGTAGGAATATTCTTCTGCAAATGACGAAAGGGAATTAACCACCCGTGGAGTTGAGCGGTAACCCCCCCCCAATCCCACTGTTCTCCCGACTGATCACCTTTGATGTCCCCTCTTATAGTCTCACCTGATGGTTTGGAAAAATGAGCTCTCCATCCTGCATTGAGCACAGGGGCACGTAGATAACCAGTTGCTTCACTGGCTTGAAGGAATTGGTGAGTTCCAGAACAATATTGACTCTGAGATACCCGGCAAGACGCCGTAAGTATGTAGTTCGTAAGAGTTCAAATGTCTGACTTTCACGCTGTCCGATTCCTTGCAGGTTGCAGCTTGACCCTAGCGAAGAGTTCCTCGTGGCAACCGGTAATATTCAGGTAAGTATTTGTATTATCCAACACAGTTCGATAAAATAATGTCAATATGTAACCTTTTTTTTTTACCTTTATTTAGGCGCTGAAAGTATGAAGTCTCGGGGAATAATGCCTCCGGTGGTAAAATCAGGTAAGTCTATTGTGGTGCAGAGGTTTCCCCTTGTTTGTCCCTTTGTTTCACCTTGATGTCCTTTTGTTTCCCCTTAGGGGCCGGGGTTCAGCGAGGATGCAGTGGAAGCTGCACCGACCCGTGTAAAGGAATAGTACCCCCGGTGGTAAAATCAGGTAAGTCTATGGGGGGTAACTAATATTGCCTCTGTGTATTCTCTTGGCTCACCTTGCTGTTCTTGTCTTCCCCTTAGGTGCCGGAGTGCGGCGGGAACATTCAGAAGGATGTGGTGAAATGTGAAGATGCTGCGAAGGCCGGTGAGTTCAGCGCGGCGCTGCAGCAGGCGAGGCAACGCGCATAAAATAACTTCTTTCTTCCAGCTCGAAGGTGCGATGGATTGGGAATTCAGGTAAGGATCAAAGGTATTGCTCCTGTTTTAACCTTTTCTCCTTCTTTCTCCCTTTTTCTAGTAGCTCCAGACTCGGGACGGGCGTGGCAGAAGACTGAATGCAGACTTGCAGGCACGGTGAGCGTTACGCTGCTGGATGCAGAATAACGCGAAGCGTGTGCTGCTCTTCAGGCGTGGTTTAAATAGCCTCCAAAGTAGTCCCAGGTAAGTATTCCTCCCCAGCCCCACCCGAGTAAAACAATAGTCCCTAGGTAAAGTAGTCCCTTCCAAGCCTCTTTTGGCTTGGAGCTCTTGCAGCATGGTCTGCATTAGGTAAGTTTGCAGCATGGTCTGCATCAGGTAAGTTTTAATCTATGAGCCTGGCGCCTATGGCGCCAGGACTGACTCTCCATATGATCCTGGCGCCATAGACGCCAGGACTGCACCCAAATAGCCCCTAGCAAGGGTTGTTGGGCTTGCTTGGAATAACTTGATGCCTGCTTCCGGGGTTGCTGGACTTGGTCTGGGTCCCTGGGGGTAGGCATCATGACAGAGGGTGTGCCTTCTGAGCAGGCAATGGAGTTGCAGGTTTTCCTAGCAAGGGTTCATCTACTTCTTCACAATTAACACTCTCAGAATCAGAAACATCAAAATCCACATTTGCTGGAGTGGTAGGTCCTTCTGACCCACTTTCCAGACTTTTTCCCATTAACTTTGCAATCAGTTCAGATTTCTTTCCTTTACCAGAGATATTCTTATCCCTACACATTGTTCTCAGAACCTCGGCAGTATAGAGTAAAAGACTCTCTTCAGTGTAGTTTCCCATATTTGACATGATTTCTTAGTTAAATAGAATTCGTGGTGTTTTACTTGTGGTTAGTTGAACCCAAACAATAGCAGCACTCTAAGTGTAATCACTCTACTTTCAATTCCTCACCACTGTACACCAGTGTTAGGCAGAATCCCGTGCAGTGCCTTTAGGGACCACTACACACGATTAAGACTACAGGTGGCAATACAAGTTTTACCTTTGGTACAAGCCTGTACTACTAAGTTATAGTGGTAGCAGTAGCAGAGCAGCCAGGCTTATCTCAAGAGTATATGAGCAGTAGCAGAGATTACACAATGGGACCACAATTACTGTGACTCAAGCAAACACTGACTCATGGTTTCAGGTAGAAAAATATAAGTACATTTATTTTTAAACCATTCGTTATAAACACAACACTTCTATTAAACTTCAATAAAAAACACACATTAAATATACTACAACTAACCAATTCACTTTGTACAGTAAGTCTCAAGGTAAGTACCCTGTGTTGAATGCACCAGTGTTAAGAACAAAACACGTTTCCGCGAATACAATTGCGATCACTTTTTGACAGGTCGGTCGACTAACTAAACGCTGTCCGTGGCATGAAATGCTACAGGGGGAAAAACACACTTAGCAATTGAGATACCCAGAGGGAGTTGGAGGCAAAAATCACAGGCACTATTTTGGTTAGGCAGGCAGAATCAAGAAACACTCAAAGACAGGAGTTCGAAAGTCAAAGGGCCGGAGCCAGGGTTGAGAGACACCGGGGCCTGTTACCGAGGATCACACAGTCAGATAGTTCGAGATTCAACGTAGCCAAAAGTACTTCAATATTGTCAATGTTCGGAAGCAAAAGTTATAAGAAAGAGGGAAGACAAGGGCAAGCCTTGGAAATGAAGAAAAGGGATTCACCCAGTTTCCTCAAGCAGAACACAGTGGGCCTCATTACGACCCTGGCGGTAAGGGGTTAACGCCAGCGTTAGCTGCGCCGACCCCTTACCGCCAATTACGAGGTCCCCTAGCGCCATGGTGCTTTTAACACCTGCTTTTAGCAGGTGTTAAAATCCATGGCGCTAAGGGACCATGGAGTTAATTACGCCACCGTAATTTACGGTGGCGTAATTAACGCCTTCCCCACTCCCATTATGCCCTATGGGGCAAAAATGGGAATGGGGAAGGGTAAATGGGGATTGGGGACTTACCGCCCCGCCTAGGTCGGAATGGGGCGGTAAGTCCGCCAACCACCATGGCGTAAACGTAGTTTACGCCATGGTGGTAAAGTCACGGTCCAGGCGGTAACTTACCGCCTGGGTCGTAATGAGGCCCAGTACCTTGTTCCAACGGTGCAGCTGGTGCCCTGGCAGTTGTTCCTAGTGGTTTCCCGCAGACCCACGATTCCTGGAGCTTCGTTGTGAAGGAGGACGTCTGAAGGGGGTCTGCACCACACAGGGATGAGGCCGGCAGCAGCGACACAGAATAAAAGGTGCACTCCTTAAAAACAGGAGAGGCTCTTCAGATGGCTATCCGGACCACTACAGCTATGTGCAGCGATTTCGACCAAGGAAGAGGATCCTCTAGCTGTGGAAGATGAGCTGGTTGTTCCCACCAAGCTCAAGGGAAGAAGACTCCGGACTGGATCTTCTCTGAGTCGTTGAAGGTAGATAGCTCAGGACTGCAGCAGGGCTTCACCAGGGAGGTAGTTGCAGCAGCCGCCGTTCTCTCCGCTTCTCTTCGGTTCCTTGCAGTTCGAGTGGGGACTCTCCGACTTCTAGCCCAAGAGACCTGCCTTGGGCGCAAAACCCCCATTCACACAGACTGGCCGTCAATCACGCAGCATGGTGGTTGTCCAGCCCGGACAACCACCTTGACCAATCGTAACAAAGTGCGACTTGGGTTTCCTGGGATACCCTGTGCACGGGGTGACTACACCCCTCCCTCACATCCAGCCCACCTAGACACCCAGGCGTCTTGAGGAGGGCTTCTAGGTAGAAGCCCGCCAAAAGACAGCGAACCAAGAAAGCAAACCTGGTTTGCCACGCAAAGTAAAACACAAGAAGGATTTTAACAAACAGAAATGGCGAATAAACCGCACCGGAGCCAAAAGAAAAAGGATTTGGTCAAACGCGTTTAAGTTCTAGGCTAACACAATAGCCTACAATATTACCACGGTTATATAAGATAACCGCGGTAGAAAGTTAGGGTAGATACCACTGCCACCAGCTATGTCTAAATGTTAAAAGAGCAAAACAATGCTCTAGGAGGTACAGATCAAAAGGGAATACAAATTAACCCTTTCCAGTACTCCGTGGACGATGGGGTGTACAGGATCTGTGGTAGATTGACTAAGTAAAGTTAATGGTAACTTTACCCTTTTCTGGGGGACAGTAGTCGACTCAGAAATGGAGTAGGTGGTATCTGAACGACAACCCAGTGCCACTGCACAAAAGGTGCTGTGTGACACACACACAAAGAAGGGGGCTACTGAAGTGGTGTCCTTCAGAGCCCACAATCACAAAAACAGGTGGAAACACATAGCAAAACACAGGTAAAAGCTGGCGAAAAGCTCTCACTCTTTCCCAGTGGAAAAAAATAAACTCCAGAAGTCCAGCAAAGCTGCTGGGGGACTCACTAGGTGAGGGAAATTAGCCATAGATGAGAATTCTCCCTAACATAGACCATGGACTGGTAGAGGGCTCTATAACCCCGAGATCAAGCATCTTCTTGACCTCTCCTTTGATGTGGGATCTCACATGTTCTGACATTCTTTAACCCTTGCTTTTGACAGGTAAACAGTCACCAGTGAGAATATCATGCTGGCCCCAAGAGGTCAAGCCTGGTGATAGAGAAAACAGGGAATTAAACTGATTCAACAGAACTTTGCACTCCTCCTGATGTTCAGAAGTCAGCTGAGAAGAGAGATTAACTCCTATCTGTTCATCTAAAGGTTGGCCTCCCAGGAGGTCAGGTAGAGGTTCACTCTCCTCTTCCTCTTGAGCTGAAGCTAGAAGTAAAGCTCCTACATCCGGTCTCGGGACATAAACCTTTAAACGGTTGGGGTGAAAGACTCTGGGAGCCTCCTTAGGTCTGCCTAAGTCCACCAGATAGTTTTCCTCTCCAAGTTTGCCCACAACCTTGAAGGGTCCTATCCACTTGTCCTGCAAGGCCCTCTGCCTTGTTGGCACCATAACTAGTACAAGCTGGTCTTGAGAAAACTCAACCATGTTGACCTTCGGGTCATGCCAATGTTTGACCAGAGCCTGACCTGCTTTCAAGTTATCACTTGCTTCTGCCATCATGTGGGACATTCTCCTCCGGAGACCTATCACATAGTCAGTCACTCTGACTGGCTTTGGGGAAGGCGCACTCTCCAAACCCTCCTTTATCAGGGCCAATGGACATCTAACTGGGTGGCCATAGAGAAGCTCAAAGGGACTGTAACCAACTCACTCCTGAGGGACTTCTCTATATGCAAAGAGAAGGCATGGCAGTAGAAGGTCCCACTTTTCCCTAAGGGGTTCTTCTAAAGCACCTATCATGCTCTTCATATTACGATTAAACCTCTCTACCAGTCCATTTGTCTGTGGATGGTAAGCTGTAGAGAACTTGTAAGTGACACCACAGTTTTTCCACAAGGCTTGCATGTAGTGGGACATAAAATTGGATCCCCTGTCGGATATCACTTCCTTAGGAAACCCTACTCTGGTAAAAATATCAAGTAGAGCCCTAGCCACAGCCTGAGCCATAACAGTTCTCATAGGTATGGCTTCTGTGTATCTTGTAGCATGGTCTACTACAACCAGGATAAACCTGTTCCCTGAAGATGTGGGAGGGTCAAGGGGACTGACAATGGCAATGCCTACCCTCTCAAAAGGAACTCCCACCACTGGGAGAGGCACCAGGGGTGCCACATTCTTGGCTCCACTCTTGCCAGAGGTTTGGCAAGTGTGACAGCTCCTACAGAATTTGTCCACTTCTGAACCCATCTTAGGCCAGTAGAAGTAGAGAGAGAGCCTTTCCTTGGTCTTCTTGAAACTCAAGTGACCAGCCAAAGGTATCTTGTGGGCTAACTGTAGAAACTGGAGTCTGTTAGCAAGGGGCACTACAATTTGTTTGCAGTCCCCAGGGGTCGACTCAGTTGGTTCACTGTAGAAGAGGCCATCTTCCCAGCTTAACCTGTGCTTTCCAACTTCTTGCCCATCAAGTTGGTCAGCAGCCTGCTTTCAAAGACTTTCAAGAGTAGGACACTCTCTCTGTCCTTTACTAAAGTCTGCCCTGTTGGGTCCACCTTCTGCCAGTAAAGACTGCAGCTCAGGATGTTCAACAGGGTCAAGATCTCCAACTAAGACAGTGTCTTCTTCCAGATCTGACTCTTCAGATGCTGGTTCAACCACACAAGGTTGCACCTCACACTCTGCCGCAGCAGGTGGAGTAGTCACAGGACTGACTTTGGACAATCTTGGTGATGTCCTTGTTGGTAGCACTGGGGTGCTGTCTGACTTTTACCTGGATGTCTTGGGTTTCCCCTTTGCCTCTGTATTTCTAGAAATGGCACTGAGCAACTCCTGTGGAGTGGGAGTGATATTTTCTTCCATCATCTCCTCTGGAGAGTCTCTCAAGGTTCTCTCCCTTGCAGACCTTTTGAGCTCCTGTGTCCTCTTACTGGGAGGCCTGCGGGTGCTTGACACAACTCAGAGAGTTTTAAGGTCATTACCCAACAGGACTCTCCCAGGCACTTCACTCTGCACACTAACAGGTATCTTGACAGTCATATCATTACACTGGATGAGAGCTGATATCTGGGGAAGCATTTGCACAGGGCCTCCAGCTAACCTGGTGAGGCGTTTGGGTGCCTAAGCAACATCCTCCACCTTGACAAATGATTCATCCACCACAGTTATGCTGGCTCCAGTGTCTCTGATGGCAGGGTTTCCTCACCAATCACAAGAACACTATCTTTATAATATTCTTTAGTATTATCTGAGATGGAATTATAGACATCTAAATTCTGTTGTTCCCACAAGCCCAGGGACACTAAAGAAACACTGGCTAAGACTCTCATGGGTTCGTCAGCCAGTAGGAGAAAGTTTCCACTTACCATAGGTACTTCTTCCTCTGGGGAGAAGGCTAAGGAGACAGTGGGCCTCATTACGAGTCCGGCAGTAACCGAGGCGGTAAAACTGCCTGGTTACCGCCGGACTCTTATTACCATTCCGCCTCCGTGACTCCCGTAAATACCAGGGCATTACGACCCTGGTGTCCGGGGAATTCCGGAGGCGGAATTCGGTAAATCCCCATTCCCATTGAGTCCTATATCTCGTGATGGTCCTGGTGTTTCCACGTCCACCTGCAGGCGGGCGGTGTTAAACTCGCCAGGTCAGACCTGGCGGGAACATCACCTCCCGCCTGCAGGAGTCAGGATCGGGCGGTCTGGAATTAACAGTGGCGGCGGGTTTACCGCCACTGTTAATTCCGGACCGCCCGACCTGTAATGAGGCCCAGTGTGGACCCCTGAAGGTTTACCCTTACATCTGGGATCCCCTTTCACATGATCAGTTGACCCACAAACATACAATTTCCCAAATGTTTTGATAAATGGGGGTTTGTTCTGACCTCCATCTGGTTTGGGTCCATATGGTGCACTAGCCTGATTTGGTTTCCCTTGTGGTTTACCCTTATGTTGCTGTTTGTGGCCCTCTTTTGGATTGGAGGTATTAGAATTCTCTTTGTTGCCTTTCTTTGGTTGTTTCCCCTCATCCTTTTTCTGAGTAGCCCCAGAATCCTTGTGAGTAGCCCCGTCGGCAACTCACAAGTCAGCAGCCTTAGCTAGCTTCTTTGGATCTATCTCCTTAGAATCAGCCAAGTGCTGTCTGAGCTCAGAAGAGCAGACATCAAAAATGGACTCCAACATAACAAGATTTCTCATTCTTTCATAAGTATTTACTCTGTAACCCTTAATCCAACCATCTAAGTTTTCCAAACATTCACATACCCAGGTAGCCCAAGGAGTACCATCATGCTTTCTGAGGGTCCTAAACCTCTTAAGGTACTGGGAAGGGGTCTTCCCGAATCTAGCAATTCAAGCTAGCCTCACACACTCATAATCCATCCTACCCGCCTCCCCCAATTCCATTACAACATCAGATGCAACAGTGGGTAGCCTAGAGAAGAGCCAGGGAAGCAATTGATTTCCTGTGAGACCTTGAATACCATGGTTATATTCAAACATTGCCAACCAATCTAAAATATCAAGCTTAACCTCATACATACCCACAATTTCTTTAGGCATACGGGGTCTCTTAGGACTAGAAGACCTAGAAGACTCTGGGAGAGAAGCATTTTCAAGAGACAATCTTTTCATTTCAAGTTCATGATTCAACTCCATTTCTCTGAGCTTAAGTTCTTGGTGTTTTTGTTCAGTTTGAGCATTTAAACGTTTGAATTCCAGTTCAAGCCTCATTTTCTCTAGAGCAATGAATTCAGGACTGAGTGTAGGACCTGTGGGGGTCCCAGTGGACAAGGGTTGAGGTTGCTGAGCAGGCAAGGGGCCAGGGTGGCCTACATTAAGAGACACATCTTCCTCTTCCAACTCATTAATAGACATAGTATCATCCTCAATACTTTCCACATTTGCTAGAGAGTCAGGTATTTCAGACCCACTCCCTAGACTTTGACTCTTTAACACCTTTTCAACTAATTCAATCTTTTTGCCTTTGGCAGAGAGTTTCCTTTCTTTACACATGTTTCTTAAGTAATCAGCAGTGTAACTCAGGAGGGTCTCCTGACTGGGGCTTTCCATATCAGACATGATTATGGTTGCCTTTTAGCAATGTTAGCCTTGTGGTTAGTTGATCCAAGGTTATAGCAGCAATCTAAGTGTAATTACTATACTTTTATCCTCACCGCTGTACACCAGTGTTAGGCAGAATTATATGCAGTACCCTTTGGGAACACTACACACAATTAAGACTACAAGTGACAGTACAATTTCACCTTTGGTACAAGCCTGTACTACACAGTTATAGTGGTAGCAGTAGCAGTAGCGGAGCAGCCAGACTTATCTCAAGAGTAAGTGAGCAGTACAAATAGTTACACAAAGGACAGCAATTACTATGATTCAGACAAACAGTGATTCAACGTTTCTAAGTAAAAGAATATTTATGTATTTACTCAACAGTTGTATAACATTTCACTATTCCAAGCAAGGTCAAAATCACAATCATAAACACCACACCACTTCCCTTAAATTCCAGACAAGTTAAGCTCACAAAATGAAGTGGGAGCAAAATGGCACTCCAGTAATTTAAAAGAGAGGGAAAGACAAAGTTATCAGAAATTAGGCAAAACCAACAGGTAAGTATTCTGAGCAGTTGAACAAGAGAGACTACAGTGAGGAGATCAGCTAGAAAAGGCTTAGGGCCAAAGTCAATAGGTCAAAAGTCTTTTGCTCAAGATCACACAGTTCAGGGTAGTTTACGTTAATGTTCGTGGCACAGATTCCGGACGAGGTTGGTTGGTAGAAAAGAGAAGGACAAGCCCTCGGATTGGAAAAAGATTTCAAACACTTTCACTGTGGCTGAGCGAAACGCACAACTGGATTTGCACAGTACCTTAAAACGGAGAGGGGGCTGTAGCTGAGGCAGACGTTCCTGGTAGTTCCTGCAGGCTGACGGTTCCTGAAGCGACTGTCGGACTGATCAGAAGTAGGAAGGCTGGAGGGTCCTGCACTACCCAGGGAAGAAACCAGCAGCAGTGCCAAACAACGAATAAAAGGTGCGCTCCTTAAAACCCAAGCAAGGTCCGACCTTCCTGGCTATCCGGCCCACTGTAGCTCTGTACAGCTAATTCGACAAGAGAAGTGGTCCTGGCTTGTAGTTTGGGCGACCTGGTTGGTCCCACCAGCTCAAGGGAAGAAGTTTCCTGGAGAATCTTCTCTGTCGTCGGATTTGGAGAGTCGGACCTGCAGCAGGGCTTCACTGGGCGGTTCAGTCGTGGTAGGGGTCCTCTTCTTCCAGTTCCTCGTTGGTTCTTTTGTTCCAGTGGCGACTCTGCTTTTACAGTCTCAGATACCTGCTTTTTATGCAGTTTTCCCCAATTCATACAGTATGGCTGTCAATCACACAGCAGGGTGGCTGGCCTGGTAAGGCCAGTCCCCTTAGCCAATCAGACAAGAGTGCGATTTGGGTTTCCAAGGGAACCCATGGCAGAGGACTGAAGATCCCTCCCTCACATCCTGCCTACCTAGATTATCAGATGCCTTAAGGAGGGCTTCTGTGCAGACAGCGAACAAAGGAGTCATCCCCGGTTTGGCAGGCAGAGAAAAACACGAGAAAGACTTTAACAAAAAGAAATGGTGACAAAACCCAGCCGGAGCCAAAATAAAACATATATGGTCAAGCAGGTTTTATGTTCGAGGCTAATATAAAAGCCTAAAACATTACCCCGTTATGTAAGATAACCGTGGTAGAAAGGTTAGGGTAGATACCACTGCCACCAGCCAAGTCTTAATGTTAAGGGAGCAAAACGAGGCTCCAAGAGGCATAGACAAAAAGGGATAAGATTTAACCCTTTCCAATACACCATGTAAGATGGGGTGTACTGGGTCTGTGGTTTAAAGTGACTATACAAAGTTAATGCCAACTTTACCGGTTTCTGGGGGCAGTAATCAGCCCCAGAAAATTGAGTCAGGGGGAAGTCTCAAAAAGACAACCCTGTGTCACTGCACTGAAGGTGCTGTGTAACACACACACAAAGTGGTGCACATAGAGTAGGTGAGGCTCCAGTGTCCAAGATCACACAGAAAGTAGAAATACACATAGCAAAACACATGTAAGAGTGGGAAAAAGGCTCACACTCTTACCAAGTGAAAAAAAAAATCCTAGAAATCCAGCAAATCTGCTGGGGGACTCTTTAGGTAAGGGAAATCAACCATTTATGAGAATTCTCCCTAACAACTACAATATGCCATTAATGCATAGGGAATGGAGGGGGCATCCTCAAAAGAAAAAGAGGGATACCATATCTCATCCCATGATGTTGCGTCTCTCCCCTGAGTGTTGCCTCCCCCGCGTGATTCTCCATATAGCCACCCCCAGGGTCAGGATCAGGTAGGGGCTGCCGTCCCCTGGCCACATGGGGAGAGGTCACCGCTGGGAAAGGAGTGATAACACCATTGGATTCATCACACTCGCCAGAATCATGAAACGCTTTGTAACTACTCAACTGAAACAACACATCACCACAACCAACCTACTCAAACAATTTGGCTTTCGGTCAGGACACAGCACTCTTCACATCCTTGATGACCTCCACAGCATCACAGACAAATGACAGACAGCACTACTCATACTCCTCCATCTCGCTGCACCCTTCGACACCATCAACCACACCATTCTACTAGATATTCTAGCCCACAGTGTGAATCTCTCTGGTACCATACTTGACTGCTTCACCCACCTTCTCACTGACAGGACACACTTTGTCTACATTATTGATCAGACCCCACCCCTGTCAAGTATGGGGTTTCACAAGGCTCCTCCCTATCTTCACTGATCTTCAACCGATATGTTCAATCCCTTGGACAGACCCTTAGCAAACACAATGTACATTTCCACCAATACACACATGACTCACAAATATAATTCAAAATGTGATCCCCTTCACAACTTCACACCATCAAAACCTGTCTCTCCACCATCACCAACTGGATGGTCTGATGGGTCAGCAATGCGAGGCGGACAACTGTTTGATGATTTATCAACACATGCAATTTTATTGTTAGAAGAAATATATTCAAAATGCCTCACTATCCATACTCTAATGAGGATTTCCCTGCCTAGCCAAAGCTAAGGGGAAACACTCTAACACAGGAGAACTGTCCCTCACACTAAGCAATAAATATACAAAGAAAATCTATGGCAATACAACATAACATAAACAACATTCACAGTCTCTGAATAACCGTCTGATGTCCTGGGTAATTTCCCTTCACTGGGATTCAAGATCAATTCAGTTAAAGTCTAAACCAAAGAAAGAAATGTTTCAAATTATCTCATGATGTTTTAAAGTCAATGGCGGTCATTACGAGTTAGGCGGTAAGGGGTTAACGGCACAGGTAAAGGTGCCAGAGCTATCAACCCCTTACCGCCTCATTACGAGTTCTGCTCGCGGGACCCCCTAAGGCCGCCTGGTAAAACTAGGCATCCTTAGCGGGTCCCGCGAGCAGACCAGGGTGCTTGTTAGCACCCTCCCCATTCCCATTAAGCCCTATGGGGGCTCGAATGGGAATGGGTATATACCGGGTCCGGATTCCTTGAATGGGGAAATACTGGGCCCTCCAAGGTCGGAATGGCCCGGTAATTCCTCATTCAAGGAACCCGGACCCGTTACCCAGTAAGGGGGTAGCCATGCCACTAATAGCGGTATGGTTACATCCTAACTCGTAATGACCGGCAATGTATACGTTTGTTAACCAAAGTTCCAATGGTAACATGTCTCTTCTCCTTGGTGAAATATCAATCTTCCACTTCTACTAAATAGCACCAATGGTAATCACAACCACAATGCTTTGTTACCTGTTCAAGAAGACTTGCTACAGTTCAACAGTAATGCAACATCCACAAGTGCCAAGGATATACCGTTCTTGGTTGACAGTATCTTTTTAGTTAAGCTTTTACAATACACAATTTTATATTTGTCAGGATGACCTCGCCGTGCTGCTGCTTCCACTTCAACAACTTCACTTCTACTTGATTCACTATGCCTCTTTGCCTCTCTTATCTGTCTGCCAGAATAACAACGTGGGTTTGCCTTTATGACTCACTTCTCTGTCTTCCACAGTCTCTGGCACTACAGGTTGGGTCAACTTCAAAAGTCTTTACAAGCAGCCAGTTTCCCTCCCCCAATTTTACCTGCACCTTTCTGACATTTATTATGGCAAGTTATTACCCAGAAGCCGTGGTGCCACTCTCATAGCATCGGGTAATGCTTGCACATTTGTATTTTAGGCCAATTAAACTGTTATTAACTTCACTATACAGTCAGATTGCTTTTGAACCCTGAGAAAGACAGGCTTAGGCAATGCTTGTTCTATCCTTAAATAGCAAGTACACTTTAACTTCTTATAAATGAAATGTATGCCAAGTTAAAGTAAAGAATAGAGTTCATTCTTTCTTTAGGAATCACAATTAGGCACACACAACCACTCTTTGATGTCGTTTTTAAGGTTTAAAGATTGGTATTGTATTGTATTCCTGTGTGAAAGTGAAGGATAGAGTTCAGTCCTCCTTAGGGAATCACAATTGGGTGCATGCAACCACTCCTTGATGTAGTTTTTACAAGGTAACAGTTTTAACAATTGTATTATCAAGGTTAGGTATTTGATAATGGTCTCCACAATGTTCACTCTCCTTAATTAGTGACAAGCAACCATTCCTTCAAGCAGTTAACAGTCTTTTAAACAGCGTAAGCTTCTCACGCAAGTAAAATGACGGTCACATTATACGCAAGTGCTACATTTCCATTGTTCGGGTATTTCTGCTTCAATAAACATCTTCTACTTGCTTTAAATCTTACACAAGTGAACAGGGAACTGGATACTGTTGCCAGCAATGCTCTCGCAAGGTGTTAAAGCGCTGTGCTTCACTCACCGGCTTCTTTGACACTTGCTCTGCAGATCACACTGCTTCCATACCTTCTGCGACAACTTCTACTACTTCTGGATTCTTAGGGACCCATACCCTTCTTCTGTAAAGGTGTCTCCGGTCACATGGTTTTGTAACCCCTCTCGCTCCTGAGAACCACGGCTTGACTACTGCTCCTTGTCTAAGTTTCCAGCACATTCTCTGCACGGCAACCACAGCAGCAACCACATCAATCAGGCTCACATGGGGAAAGACATCTCTCCTGCGTGCCTTCCGCTGCGCAGGTTCTGCACTTCAGAGTTTGGGGGAACAGGACCCTCTCAGAACAAGCAGGTGAAATCTGCTGTCTTCATCTTCCAGCGTCCCTCTTGCCCTCCCGCCTCTGCTTGGTTTGCCAGCCTTCTTCCTTCTGCTACTACTGCTACAAATCATATTCCAGTCACAGTTCCAGTTCCTATCTAGTGTGGTCTCATATGCCAACCAGCCTACCATGAACTGCAGCTGACCCGCCAAATAATATAGTTTGAAGTGGGTCAGTCGTATTCCTTCCCTATCAAAGTCCCTCTGCAGGGTTCCAATCGCAATCCTGTATCTCTTACCCCCCACAGGAAGGTCCTAACCACTGAGCCCACTCCGACAAAAAACTGCCTGGGAATATCATAGGGTATGTTGGTGAAATGATATAACAAACAAGGCGGCACCACCATCTTGAGCAGGACCGCCCTGCTCATCACCGACAGGGGCAATCTCTGCAAGAACTACATCGATCTGAGGACACCGTCCCACACTCTCTCTTTTTTATCTAGATGGGAGGCTGCTATGTCATGCCGGACAGCAACCCCCAGATACCGGAAGGTCCCCAGGTACCATTACAATCCCAAATCCGGCAACTGTGTGCAGCAGCGACCCACAAATTCTGCCAATGGGAACAAGCATGACTTCTCGTGGCTTATCCGAATGTCGGAAAGTTCTGCATACTGGTCTATGACATCAAGAAGGGGGGGTAAATTCCCCTCTGCCAAATGGACGTAGAGGAGCATGTCATCCGCATACATTGAGATCAGATGTGCCGCACCTTCAATCAGAATGCTAGCGTCCACATAGCGCGTACGCAGGAACACAGCCAATGGATCCAGCGTCAAGATAAACAACATCAGGGACAACAGGTATCCCTGCTTAGTACCTTAACCGAGCCCCCAAGCCCCAGAAATCTGCCTCCCAGTTCGCACTCTAGCTCAGGGTTGCATGTAAAGAAGTTTGACCCACCACCGAAACCCAGGTCCTACCCCAAAATGCAATAGGGTCTCATGCAGCCATTCCCATCTCACAGAATCAAATCCCAGGTTCTCTCATATGTTCATTCACTTTCAGGGTCTGAGGTTATGTGCTTTTCCCCAAGTTCCTCTTATCACTGGTGTATTTGTATCTCCCCAAATACAGGGATTTATGAAACTTAGCTCGTAATGTAAGCCATAGGGAATTTGCCTCCCGTTCCAGTTAGAGACCAGGAATACCTTCTCCAGCTCTCTCCCGAGGCCCTGAACCTCCACTGTGGGCTCACCGGCTTTAGGACAGCTCTGTTGGCTTCTCTGACCTGCTCGAGTCCTTCTCTGCTTTTGCCTTCTCTCTCTCAAGCTCGGGAGGTGCATCTCTGTGGCTGGTGGCGGTCTGCATGTTGCTCCGGCTTCCCTTGTTGGTGCAAAGCTCCTTTGCCTCATATCACACTTCGGCATCTCTCTTGCCTGCAGGAATGCATCTCCGGTCCAGACGCCACCTCCACTTTCTCTGTGCCGCTTCTCTGTCTTGCTCGCCACCTCCTAGATTCACGTCTCCTCGCTCGCTTGATCCCCTTGAAAGCTTGGCTTTGCCGGCAGAAACTAACCAGTCACATCCCTCTGCATTTCTCCACAACACCATCTCCACAACGCTATCTGGCCGATAGCACAGCGAGTAGAGTGCTCACGTTGACATCTGTGCAAAGCCTGCTGACGCAGGTTCGAATCTCGGAAGGGCCAAACTCAGCCCTTCATCCTTCATGGTCGATAAATGAGCATCACACCCCGTGGGTAATAATAAGCAACGCTCAGATACCTGAGGGTTCGCAGTGCTATATAAATGCTAAATTATTATTATTATTATCTTTGGATTCCTGTTTTACTGAAGGGAGCCGTTCAGAGCCATCGCATTCCTCCAGCAGCTAGACCACTCTCATTGGTCTAGCTGGGCAATCTTCATTCCGGTTGCTCTCTTCCTCGTGTCCGTCTTTGGTGCTGATGTAACTACGTGATGTTTAAAAGTTCTATGAACATGTGTTGGAGAATATTGAGGGTTACTGTCATAATATGCCATGAGTGCCTGAGGTATTGAAGGGGTGTCCCTAAAAGGGAATGGGGTATCCCATGTCTCACTGAATCATGTTGTTCCACCCCCTGAGGATCGCCTCCCCCATTTGGTCCTCTCTCAAATTGAACCCCTTGGGTCAGGATCAGGTAGCGGCTGCCGTCCCCTGGCCACATGAGGAGAGGTTACCGCTGGGAAAGGAGTGAAGACATCGTCGGATTGATCACACCACCCACTTCCTCAATCCTTCCAAAACAGAATACCTTCTCTTCTTCCCCCTAAAGCACAAACCCCAAACTCACTCCGTGGATCCAAGACCTCGTCATGGACAGCTTGCACAGGTTAATGATTTTAAAGATGCGGCACACTCTAGACCTGGATTGTTTCTACTGGCCAGGGATGCGGCACACAATAAAAACGCTTTTAAGTTTATTACATTCAGATTCCGTTTTTTGAGAAGGCAGCCAACCCGTCTCACACCCCTCTTAACGTACACCCCGTGTCGCCATGGACCATGAACCAGGTTGGTGTGTAACAATGAAATATTTATTTATTTTAAATTTTTTATAAAAATCAAAGACATTCAATAGAGGGCAGCAGTCACCAGTGGGGTGATAATTACACAGTAAAATTATAGGATACACTTAGTTTAACCTTCTAGCATCAGATATACAATGCACAAATGAATGAAAGCAAGATTACTTTTTGGGTAGTATTTGAAGAGTAGCAAGGAGTCAGGTATTCTAGGCAAAAATCAGAATGAAAATCTGACCTACCACCCCTGAATGGGAGGCCAAAATCGGATTGAGCTCCCTTGAAAAATGAGCAAAATGGCACTTAGAAGTACTGAATAATTATTTTACATGTGCGGTTGAACGGCTGAGGCAAGAATGTGTGTGGCAGTATCAAAGAAACAAGAAAACTCACAAGCTACAAGGCAAGGTACTAAACAACGGGCATACAGTTTACAAAATCGACTCTGGGAGGAAAAACAGTGTCGCAGGAATCACACGTGGCAAAGTTGCAATTTCTTAGTTTTCACAGGTTTAAAATGAGCAAACAACTTAGGAATTGGGCTAAACAATCAAAATCGGAAATCAGTTTTAATGCTAAGGTACAAAGGCACATAAAAGTTATGATACTAAAGTGGAAGGATGACTCGGGATGGGTGACGGCATGGGATTATTTAAGGAAAGGAAAAATCAGATTTTAACATGGGAAACACTTTCACAGGCAACTCGGTTTTGATAGAAAAAGGATTTATTCTACTGCTACTATATTTTTCACGGCTAGATTGTTAAAGAAAGACACAGTACGCAAAGAGGTTACTTGCAAGGTTAACCTATCCGCGCTGCGTTCATCTCTATGTGAAATAAATTAAATTATTCAAAATAGTACTAAGGACTTAAACAAGGACTGAAATGATTAGAAAGAATTGCGCTAACACATGACACTCAGACTTTTCTAAGGACAAGATACACAGAGGATTCTAACAATTTAAGACGTTACTAGGATACTTATAGGATTTATTTTAGGGTTTCTTATAGGGTTTGACAAATGGCAAGGTAACAGAATGGTGTATGCAGCGTTTTGATATTGGGGAGGGGTGATACTTACAAGAAGCACTTGGATTGGGTAGTTTGGACAGCTAACCGGGTCTCTGACCAGTGGGACAAGGGTGTGGTCACTGTGCAGCGGCGGCTCTCCTCTAGGGACACAGCGAGGCAACCGGAGTCTGGTCTCAGTTCGCAGCGGGTGCATCAGCTGGGCAAGCACAGGTCTGGTCACAGGGTTCTCCCATAGGGGTCCGCAGCCTTTCCTCCTTTCTCCCTAAATTATTGGGATTTTTGTAAGGTTTAGTTCTGGAGGTGGTTCTGCCTGGATAGGAGGTACTGCATGGATCTGGATCAGCTACCCCTGGCCTGGTACTGGAGTCTAGTATGTTGCAGGGTGAACGTGGAATGTCTGGATCTCTGGATGTTGATTTTTGAATGTCCGATTCTTGAATGTCCTGACTCTCCCTAAGCTTCCTCCTTTTATAAACCGGATGACATCACAGGATTTTTACTATGTGGGCAGAACTAAGCTGAACATACCTCTAATATCGTATCGGTCAGGCTGAGGATGTCGCTGCCTCCCTGTAAGCATATTGGACCCAGGGAAGTGACATCAGTTTTAGTGTGAGTGTTTTTATGAGGTGCTTTGTTTAACCACAGTTGCTTTTGCCAAAATCAGTTATGAAACAAAACCCTTATATTTATAAGGTAAGCAAAATTGGGGGACTTTTTTTGATGTCACTCTTAAACCTCCGCGACTCAAAATGAAATACCAGCTTTTCTGTGTCGCAATGATGCATGCAGAGAACGAAGACACAGAGTTCCCCTACTTCGTTTGTCAGAAATGAGGAAAGAGGAATTCTGCACACATCAATTACTGCGCCACAAAGAAGGTTCAAGTAACAATCAGAACCATTTTTTTCCTTTTTGCATATATTTGAATTGTGGCCCATAGTGATAACACGTGTTTCGGCACCCTTATCGTGCCTTTTTCAAATCTGGGCAGTAAAGTTGGTACAAGTTACTGTATTCAAGAATATATGTCAACAAAACGAAATCATAATAATTTCCACGAGTTTTCACAATACAAAATAAACATATTAGTCATCATATGTATTACATTTTGTTTCCCCATATAAAAATAGATGATTTCAAACAGTTGGGACAGTAAATGATTCACAAGGGAAAAATTATAAATTATGAAAAGGTTCATATGGTATAAAATGTTAGCACATACCATCATGGCGGCCAGTTGTGGTGTTGATACATGAGCAATGAAACGTATTCCGAGAGAAAAGAGTGGCAAAGGGAAAAAGGGGGTAGGGTAGGGGAGATACAAGGGGTAGGGGTGGAACGCCATTACGGTAAAACGAAAAAGAGAGAAAACACAACAATATGTAAGGGTGGAGTTAGGGCAACTTATAATTAAAAAAATTAAATATTCATGCTACTGAAAATAAATATACAGGTTATCTCTAAATAAGGCTTACCTGTCATTTGGTGTTCGAAAAGCTCTCTAATAACGTATTTGAATAAATGAAAAGGGAGTTCCATCAGACTCGTAAGTCTTCCTGGTGCTTGTAATAGTAAAGAAAAAAGGGGGGTATATGTTAGTTTCCCTTTGTATGCTGCCAGTTTGCATTTGTTATATATCTGAACTACGATATGTACGGTAAAAAAGAAATTGCAGACGCCAGGGCATTGGAAGTAGCGAAAGAAAAAAACTACCTTAAGATGTATGAGGTACTAAAGGAATACCAGGACGATATCAAGCTGTGGAAACTAAGAACATTTTTCAGGGATGAAAGAGATTACAATGAAGATCGAGTTTACACATTTGAAGAAAAGTATAACAAGTTTACTAAAACAGAATCAAAAGAGAACACACCGAACACATCACCTGTCAGCTCAGCACCAAGCTCAGATGCGGAAGAACAAGCAGAAGTAGAACCAGATGCAACAGTAAATCAAAATAAGACAGGCAAGGGCTTCCCCAATCAGATACGCAGGTATAAAAAAGGAAATAGGATTCAAACACCCAAGCAAGTCCGTTTTCAACTGATGAACCTACCTACCACAAAACAACCTTTGCTCAGAGAAGAGGAGGGAGGGTGTTGGGTAGACTCCGGCAACCCAGTTGCCTTAGAAGATTTTCGCAGATTGACAAGAGCAGCGACAAGAGAAGCAGCCAAGAAGAGCCAATAAACAATCTTGTGATGAACCTATCAGATGTTGAACTAAATCAGGATGTAACTAGCCTATTAATAAAGGACTATCATTTGCTCCTACGTCATACATGGAACCCATGCAAGTACACATAGACCTTTTCAAGTTTGTATGGAAACTTAAACTTAGAAAATTCTTTGCTACCCAAATTACAACAGGCAAACAACAACCACGTACGGTTACAAGGAGTGAAGTTACAATAGAAGAATTGGGGAATATCCATCTCATAATATCTTTGCAAGAAACAGAATCCTTTCCGATTCTCCAAACCATGCAAGAACTAGCAATCGCACCAACTAGTTTAACCAAGAAAGAATTGAAACCAACTTCCAAATTCTTACCACAATTTCCTCCAGATAACATGATTGATGCTTTTTATAAATCAGTAACAAAAGATCTACAAGAAACAGAGGACAGACAGAGAAGAATGGGTAGAATGAGAGAGCGTGAAAACCTCACAACACAAGAGAAAAATGCCCTTAAGAAAGTGGAGAGAAACCGTGCAATTGTTATCAAAGAGGCCGATAAGCGTGGCAACATAGTTATTATGAACCGTCCAGATTATATTAAGATGGCCCTCAACCATCTGGATACACCAAACTGTTATGAGAGACTACCAAGTAACCCCAAGAAATTGTACAAGACCTCAATGATGCAATCGATGGATGGTATAGGCAAGGCCTCATAACTGATGAGGAAAAAAGATTCCTCTTTATTCCTAAACCGATTTGGCCAACTATTTACTTTCTCCCTAAAGTACACAAACCTTTCTTAACAATCCCGGAAGGCAGACCAATATTAAGCGCAATAGGCTGTGCCACGGAGTCTATTTCAGAATATATTGACAATATACTAAGACCAAGAGTAAAAACAGTACAAGCATATTTGAAAGATTCAACTGCAGCAATAAATATTATTGAAAATATCCAATGGCATCCAACTCATTTACTTGCAACTTGGGACGTCAAGGCCCTTTACACGTTTATAGGCCATGACCTCGCCTTAGACGCAATTGATCATACTTTCAAACATGAATCAGCATCATATCTTCCATTCATCTGTATGCTCAAAGAGATGCTCATGGCTACACTGGACAATAGTATTTTCACGTTTAACAACAGCTTCTTCAAACAAAAATGTGGTGTGGCTATGGGGGTGAAATATGCACCTGCATTAGCAAATCTAGTAATGGGTATGTTCGAGGATTTACGGATCTATACTACCGAGACATACAGCCAATATGTTGTGAAATGGACCCGTTACATTGATGATGTTTGGTTTATATGGAAAGGAACACCGGATGGACTGGAACTGTTCAGACCAGAAATAAACAACAATGATCTAGGCATAGAGTTCACAGGAGAATATAGCAATACAGAGATGAATTACTTAGATTTGACAATGTATGTATCGGGAGACCGTCTCAAAACCAGAACATATCGGAAGAGTACTGAAGTGAATTCTACACTACATAGCACTAGTTGTCACTATGAACCCGTAATTCGGTATATCCCTAAGGGCGAGTATATCAGAGCGAGGAGGAACTGTCATGAACAAACCAATTTTGAGGAAGAATGCAGAATCCTATCTACTAGATTTAAAGCAAGAGGCTATTCTGGAACAAGTATTAAAACAGCCTATAACAAGGCGCATCAAACACCGAGATCACAAACACTTATACAACGAAACAAACCAACTCAAGGGAAAGAGGTACAATTCATCACAACCTTCTGTGCCAACAATCAACTGATCAACAAAACCCTCAAAAGACATTTGGGCCTGCTTAAATTGGACCCACATATCGGACCACTGATACAGGACCACCCCTCAATAGTCTATCGACGGGCGAGAACTTTAAAACTGAGCCTTGGCCCTTCACTATTACCGGACAACAATGAAGTAAGACCAGAAAATTGGCTACAAAAACCGAGACTAGGCTTTAGAAAATGTGGAACTTGCACTATTTGTAAGCATGCGGTTACCATGACAGACAATTTCAAGAATGAAAATGGGATCAAAATCAAGATACGAGAACAAATAAACTGCCATACAGAGTATGTGATCTATGCAATTATATGCATTTGCAGAAAAATCTACATAGGCAGCACGATCCGTGAACTTCGATCAGAATCCGAGAGCACTTAGCAGTAATTGGAAGCCAAGATAGAAATCTACCATTGGCTGAACATTGGCAGAGATTTCATTAAATGGATCATAAGCAAGACATAAAATTAATTGGTCTCAGGAAGATGTCCTTGGGATGCAGAGGTGGAAATCAAGAATTACGATTACGCGAGGAAGAAGCTAAACTAATAAACTATTTCAGATGTATAGAAACCGGTTTGAATACAGACAATGAGATGTCTAACATTTTGTAAGCAACCATGGCAACAAGAAATATTTCATGATAGAAAACTGAAAATCAGGACTTTAGTATAATACCTTGCGAATACACTTTCTATGTCACATGTATACTTTTGCAGATAATCCAATGTCGAACAACTTGTAGTGCTCTTTTCATGTATTAATTATGTCCGCAAAAAATCAAGGCAAATGATTTAAATCCAAAACCAGCATGATAACTTATGGAGAATAGTTAACACATATATTTAGAAAATTGGAAATCAGGACTGTAATATAATACTTTGCGAACATATTTTCCATGTAACAGGTATATTATTGTTGATAATGCAATGTTTGACAATTTGTAAATATTGTTGTTCACAAGCAAAGTGCTTTTTTCATGTATTAATTATGTCCACAAAAAGTCAAGGCAAATGATTCAAACCCAAAACCTGCATTGGGAACTACAGTCCCCGTGAGGCTTTGGGAACAAGGATACACGTGACCACCTTAAAAATAGATGAGTTTATTCATCTTTTCCACCTAAGCACTCACGGCTCGATTCAATTCCAAAACCAGCATTGGGAAATACAGTCCCCATGAGGCTTTGGGAACAAGGATACACGTGACTATGTTAAAAATAGACGAGTTTAATCGTCATTACCACCCAAGCTCTCACGGCTCGTATTTGTCATAGACTAATGTCTAAGGGTAAGCAAATAGTGCTGACAAGCGATTACTTTATCGTAGAACAACGTAAACGAGATCTGTGGAGGGAAACCTATCCAAATCAATGGCCGAAGGCAGTACCGTAACAGAAATGAAAGTAGGACAAATGGGTTGCCGTGGCTACAATACATATACGCTTCACGGCAATCCAAGCGAGCTCTCAGAAGGGACACGACCCGTGATGCCAGAAACTTGATTTTGTAGGTAAGCCCTAACGGATAGTGGGAGACCACCCTTTTGCATTTCCAATCAGGTTTAGATCCGCACAGAGAAAAGACGGATTCAACCTGCCGATGGCTTTTCTCTGTGCTGAATAACTATGCTTAAAGAAAACAGGCTTAAGATAACGTAATATAATTTTTCTACAATGACTACATGTTAAAACAGAACTAATTACTACGTAATGATTTTAAAAACCCACATTGTTTAAAAATAGATTTTTCAACACAACAAATGCATTTACCGTACATATCGTAGTTCAGATATATAACAAATGCAAACTGGCAGCATACAAAGGGAAACTAACATATACCCCCCTTTTTTCTTTACTATTACAAGCACCAGGAAGACTTACGAGTCTGATGGGAATTCCTTTTCATTTATTCAAATACGTTATTAGAGAGCTTTTCGAACACCAAATGATAGGTGAGCCTTATTTAGAGATAACCTGTATATTTATTTTCAGTAGCATGAACATTTCATTTTTTGAATTATAAGTTGCCCTAACTCCACCCTTACATATTGTTGTGTTTTCTCTCTTTTTCATTTTACCATAATGACTTTCCACCCCTACCCCTTGTCTCTCCCTACCCTAACCCCTTTTTCCCTTTCCCACTCTTTTCTCTCGGAATACGTTTCATTGCTCATGTATCAACACATCAACTGGCCGCCATGATGGTATGTGCTAACATTTTATACCATATGAACCTTTTCATAATTTATCATTTTTCCCTTGTGAATCATTTACTGTCCCAACTGTTTGAAATGATCTATTTTTATATGGGGAAACAAAATGTAATACATATGACGAATATGTTTATTTTGTATTGCGAAAACTCGTGGAAATTATTATGATTTTGTTTTGTTGACATATATTCTTGAATACAGTAACTTGTACCAACTAAAATATTTACCCTAAAATTCTAAAAATGGATACACCTAAGCCTATTAATGCCGGTCATATTTTCATTTAACTTTCATAACTGTGTTATGTACGCTTTTTCCAGAAATGCCCCTTTAATGCCGTTCGTGTCCCGCACATGCTAGGACGGCCCACGTCGTCTTATCTTGCTGCTACCAAAATCACATTTAACCCACCATAATTTCACATTACTGCTTATTCATATCACTGAAATAAATGTTTTAATGCAAAAAGTCTTTTGATTCACATGGGCCGGCTTTGTTCCCAAAAGTGGGCAGTCTTTCCAAACCCCCAGCCAAATGTCTTGCTCTGGTCAGCTTTGCCCAGAGGTTGCTATGACTCCCCTTTGATCCTAGGCAGTTGAAGTTAAGGAGAGGTGTCAATGGAATTCACACTTCAGTGACAGGGCTGTCCATTGTCCCATGCTGCAGCAATACCGGTCAGCCTGACGAAGTCGCCACTTTCCACACCTTTGGGCCTTTCATGTTGTAAAGGAACTTCCTTTCCCTTGGGGCTGGTACATTAGAATTGCCTGCCTTGCAAAACTGGGTTCACAGCAATTCCTGGGCCTAGCCAGGATGTTGAAGTTCTTTTTGAGGGGAAAAATAAATTACACAAAGTACAATTTACCTATATTTTGGCAACTTTTCTTCCCAACATATACAGTTTTGTTTCTGGGCATGTTACAGTATTATTTCCATTTAGCTTGTACAATGTCAATTCACTGCTTTGCAGAGCAGTGCAACAGGGGTTAATTTTACTTTCCCTGGTCATTTACAAATGCGACTTTCATTGCATCTTCATTCTGAACATTTCCATAGCTCTGGTCAATTTCTTATACACAGGGATATGTTTGAGGAATGGGTTCTTTGAAACTGACACCAGTCAAAGGAGAGGGAGAGCTTCTCTGGACGTATTTTGCGTGGGTTACTTTGTCTTCACAGTAAATGCCAGCCGTACGGGCTGAAATGGATTTTCTCTGCTCTTCACTTGATAAACAATGCCGTTCTGGGCAGGAAAGCCTCATTTGATGATGTTAAGTTGAAAAATATGAACAGGGCTGTGTTAAATTAGAACAAGACTGTGTGAGGTTCACAATGAAGGTAGCACAAGGGTCACGTTAAATGCAGATAATTTCTGGGCACAGCCTTGGGTTTTCAAATGACAGAAGCAGTGCAGCAGCATTCTTCATTTAATTTCTTTTCTTTTTGACATGAAGAAAACAAAGTGCAGCCATTCCTGGGGGCTATGTTCCATCTCGCCCCATATGTGCTCAGTAGACACAGTGCAGCCATTATTTCTGTAGCTGCTAAAATGCAGTTTTGTGATGCCAGGGAATATTTGCTCAGCAAATACAATGCAGCCATGATTTCTTTGCAACTGCCAAATGCAGTTTCGTGATGCAGGGATTTCTGTTGGGTGGGTAAATGTACCCCACAGAATCCCCCCCATGCCTTCCCGGGACTTCTAGTTGAAGGAGAGTAGGGCAAAGTGGGGTTGATCTGGCGGAGTTCTTCTTTCATCCGGGAGCGATACGCCAAGATCTTCCTTCTGTCTTTCATTGGAGAGTGTGGAACAACACCCCCTTTCCTTCCTTCCCTTTCTAGGTCCCCATGGACGTCCTCATCATTCTAGGAGGGAATGGAATTAGTAATCTAATAGGAGATAGATAAAAACAGGTTTTGGAATCTTTCACTGACTGTCTTCCTGGAAGGTTGACATCAGTGAGACAAGGCATATCTTTACATTTATCAGGATACTTGAAAAACATCAGCAAACAAATTACTTAACAATGCAAAGACAGAATTGAACTTTTACACCATAGTTTCATTACATATTTTTGCAATAACACTGAAGAAAAGTACTCCCTGTAAGGTAGATATACCTATGGACCTACCTATTCCCTTCTGCTTTTTCTTTTCCTTTCTTCTAATTCTCCAGGTGTCTCCTCTATTTGACTTTCCTTTGGCTCCTCAGTCAGCTGCAAAGTGTGTCTGAGGTGACAACTTTTTTAACTGGTCAATGTGGACCCATTACTCTTCTGACAGCTCTCCTTTGGGGATGCGGATCTTGTAGGGCCAGGCCTGGGATGGTGACCTCCTCTCTACTTTTAAACTTCAACTGCCTACGGTAGCAATGGGTCTGACTGGAAGGCTTCCTTTAGAATTGCCAGGACCCTGGGGTTTGCCCTCCAGTTGGCACCGGGCTTGGCAATTACTGGGATCCAAATTAATTTCAAGTCGGTTGAGGATGTTACTGCCTAAGTAAAAGGCAGAGGGAACACCTCGCACGACCCAACAATTATGCTCTCTGCTTTTTCCCGGGATGGAAATGTTTATCATACAACTGCTAAGCAGAAGATGTTTGAAACAGGGAATTTCCAGACCCCATACCCACTGATAAGCTGATTCAACAGCGGGAAAGGTCTGGTCTTTTGGGAGTTTCTTGAATAACGCTTCGCTGATGAAGCTTTCTTCACTATTCAAGCCAACTCTGACGAGAACAGACTCCGTCCCCTCATTTAACTGAATGGGGAGGAACAGCTGTTCACCCTTCTTCTGAATCTCAGCCAGGATTTGGACTGGTTTTTCATCACTGTTGACTACAGAATTTGGATTTACAGATTAGGAATTGGTATACAATTTCAAAGTATTTCCTTCCAGTGTGGATTGCCAAAAGAAGCTGGAAGGAAGGTTGATTTTCATGAATGGAGAGGAGTTCCCATCACCAGTTTGTTGTCCTACAGCAATTACTGTAATGTCAGGTATTTGATTATTTTGGAAATGAAACTCAATTTGATCAGATTTTTGTTCAACCATGGCATGTGCCATTTAAACTAACAGGGTTGACACTTTGTTTTCATTTTATTGGCTGGTTAGCCTGAGTCCAGAGGACCTTGTTCACACAGCCTATTAGGGGAGACATCCTACAAAGGATGTCATCCCCTAATAGACAGGGGGTCCCCTCTGGAGTCACAACTATAACCGGGTGCTTCACCTTGTGTGGCCCAATTTTAATTTGAATTTCATCCCTGTTGAAGTTCTGGAGTTGTCCAGGAAGAGGGGTGAGAGGGATCTGGTGTCTCTCCCCATTCCTGAATTTAGCTGCTCAAAAGCCCTTTAGGACAGAAGAGTGGCTTGGGATCCAGTGTCCACCAGTGCTAAAAATGCACATTTCCCTTGCACACGGACGGGGGCGTAGAATCTACCCTCTTTCTTCTCCAATGGGCAAAGGTAATGGGCATTTTGGGCAAGCTGGGCGGTCAATTTCTTTATGTTGGACTCCGACACTGTGGAGTTTTGGAAAGTTTTCTGTGCCAGAGTCTGGGAATCTGTGACAAAATTTGGCATTCTGAAATAGGTGGGATTTCAGAATCCCCTTTTTCCCTTAGCTCTATGCTTCCCCCTTTCACCTGGTGGCAGTCACTAGAACCAGCTTGTGTGGAGGATCCCTCCATCAATATCTTGTTCTCTGGATGACAATTCTGGGCTTCAGGAATGGGCGATTCTAAATCAGTCCCTACACCTACCCTGTCTAAGTTCTGGTCTCTTGGGACCCATTTCTCTTTGGGAGGAATACCCCCGTCCCTGAAGGAGAGGATTTTCTTCCCAGAATCCTCCAAAGATTCTTCCCCTTCAAACCGGAGGATACTGACTTCCTACACAAAATGGGTCTTTTTGGTTTCTTTGTTTCTCCTACCCACCCTCTGTTCCCTGGGTTGCAGAATTTCGGGGGCTAGAGATTTTAGTTCCGGTTCCAGATTGTCCAGTGGCTTTTCATGGGTGAGGAAGGAAGCTTCCTCTAGGGATTTGCACCCCCCTTCCGCCCGTGCCTCCTCCTCTGGATC
This sequence comes from Ambystoma mexicanum, assembly GCF_040938575.1. Lineage (NCBI taxonomy): Eukaryota > Metazoa > Chordata > Amphibia > Caudata > Ambystomatidae > Ambystoma > Ambystoma mexicanum. The sequence continues at coordinate 583,880,091 of NC_090935.1, forward strand.
CGGTGGGTTATCAGGGTTTTCTCCACATCATTGTTCCGGGGTGTCAGACCCTTGGTTTGAGGGGTTCTGAGCCGCCATGTTCATCTGAGGGTTCTGCTGAGCCCTCAACATGCGACTCAGATCCTGAGTGAGATTCTGGACCTGGCGCTCCAGTTGGGACACCCGCTCCTGCTGGTACAGGGGTCTTTGCTCAAACCTAGGTTGTTCTCGGGAAGGGTAACTATCCCTTCTCCCGGAGTAACCTAGGTCCTGGGGATTCCCTTGATAACCCTCCACCCTTGGCCTCCCCTCTCCCGGATTGGGTGGTCTGGACTCCTGAAAGCGGGGAGTAGAAAGGAAGGTTGTCCTGCAGATTGGGGGTTGGAAGGTACCAGGGGAAGAAACGTAACCCAGGATTTCGAGGATTACTGCCCTCTTCCCTTGAGCCGGGGGATTCAACCAGGCTCAAGTCGGGGGATTCCATACGTACCCCAAGATAGGTCTATTTCCCTTATACCTGGGGCTGATATAATTAGCAGAGTTAGAGGTCACATTGTTGGGATTACCCCCATTTCTAGGTCCAAAATGGCGTCAACCTTGACCTCTGCCACCTTAGCAGCAACCAGCAGGGTGTTGGTTGGTTTGGCGGTTTATTGTTTGGTTTTTGCTTTCTGCAGGTTTTTGGACCTTCTAGATGCAGGTAGCCTGCTCTATTACCCAGTCCAGGGTCCTGTTGTTGTGAAAATCCCTTACCAGCTGTGTCATTATATATTTTTGGAGCGCGTGAAAATAGGTGGTTATAAATTCTCTTGGGGCCTCATTCTCTCCGCACTGCAGATTGTAGGCCACTTTGCGAGCCTCCTGGGGGTTTCTGTGGGCGGAAAAGTGCTTAAAGATGGCCGCCTTATAGGTGGACCACCTTGAACGGTTCTAGTCTTCCATCCAAGCAAAGAAGCTGGAGTACTCCAGAGAGAACGTCCATTTTGCATAGTCTATGCAGTTCTGGCTATTTTGGTTTTCTGACTCCCCTCTGCTTCCAGGGTTGGTGGAGAATCCCCCCCACTGCCCTGATTGGGTGGAGGTTTTTAGAATGCTCTGTTGGGGCCTCAATTCACACTCTTTTTGTTCTGCAAAGTGAAACAAATGGTCCCTTTATAGGTGATGCTTCTGTAGGTCTAGTTCCCTGAGTTTCTCCTTATAGGAGTCTTCCTGATCAGATATATCGACCATAATATTTTGGAATATGTACAGGGACGGGCGGTGGCCTGCCTGTTCAATCATGCTAGGACTTCTAGAGTCTGGCTGCCTCATGATTCCCGGTTCTTGTGAACCGATGGGCATGAAGTTAGCAGTACTTGGTATATACAAGGCGGTAAATGGTTTTGAGGCCCTGGTACAGAGTGGTTTTGAGGCCCTTGGTACAGAGTGCATCACACTGTGATCAGGGGTGGCCCTGTCCCTCTCTACTTGTTCAGGGTCCCTCAAGTTTTGATTTCGCCTAGCATACTCTTTTTCTAACAGCTCCAGTTTCTCCATCTCAGCCCCTATTTCCTGATGGTAGGCTAAGGCCTGAACCTTTTGTTCTGCTATCAGGGCTTGACTTACCTCTATTACCTGCTCATGAACTGCCACCTGGTTCTGGAGTCCACTGTTCTCATCACAGAGGGCCTCGTTGTCTTTTTGTGCTGCCCGTATGGCCTGGGAACACTGAGACAGTTTTTGTTGCAGGAGATTCATCTCCTGATTTTGTGCATTTTTAGCTTGGGTGTTCTCTTCTAGAGCACCTTCTACTCGTCTTGTGTGCCCCAATAATCTTTCATGTTCTACTTTTAGTTTGTTCAGTTCCTGGAGTTCTAACTCTCTTTTCTGTAGGTCTGTTTTTAAGTTGCACACTTCCTGACATAGGGCATATTTTTCCTGATGCAGGGTGCCCCTCTGTTCAGCCAGGTCATCCCGCTGTTGTTTGATAGCCCTTAATGTCTGGCTTTCTTGGTCAAATTCCGTTTGGAAGTGGAGTTCCTTAAGGATTAATTTATTATTCTCCTCTTCCAACTTTTTGATCTGATTTTGTAAAGTAATTAGCTTCTCTGAGCAGGCGCTATTATATGTCACTTGTTGTTTTAATTTTAGTTGACTCTCTTTCAGGGAATCAACCTTTTCCTGACACTCCTTTTTTAACGTATCTAATTGGGCCTCTTGCTCTGAATTATTTTGTTGTTGTTTAGCCAAGTCCTCTTTCAGCTGTTTGATGTAGTTTTCAACTTCTACCTCAGAATCTCGGCTCTTTTGCAATTTCTCTTCTACTAGTTTTAATTCAGTCTGGATTTGAGTTAAGAGCTCAGATTGGTTTTGTGCAAGGGTTCTATTTTCTTCATATTTTTCCTCTATAACTCCCATGTGCAGCAGCTTCAAAGTCCTAGCACCAAAACACTGGAATTCCCGCCCAACTAACATCAAGAACAAAGAATCGCACCAGCTATTAAAAAAAATCACTGAAGGGGGCGCTGTTGAGCAGCCAACAAGATGGCTGCTTAGTACTGGAGCTCCGTGGCCCGTCTTCTGCAAATCCGCCTGAATCAGCGGTTCTACTGCTATCCTGAAGCTGAAACCCCAACCATTGTGCTGCCCAACGCCCCTGCTTCATCTGGACCTGTTTTGGGGCGAAACCGGAGCTTGATGGCCGCTCCGCCGCCGACTGCGGCCTCCTGGGCCGCGTGATCCCTCCACAGCCCATCCCCCCCTGCGCTCCGCGGGGGATCGCTCCTTGGCGCTGCTCGTCTGCCCGACGCTCGTCCGCCTGCGGGATGAGCGTCCGTTCCGGGCCCTGAGGTTCCCTCTTCCCCGCCTCCCGCCTCCCGCCTCACTCTTGCTGGTGCGCGCTGACGGGTGGCGCTGCCCTTCGCGCCCCGCTCTCCCCGTGAGGAGTGCGGCTAGGCCTGGGGCCGGCTGGCGCGGCGTCCCTTGCCGGCCCGCTCTCGCTGTTGGGCGGCGGCGGGTGGACCCACTCTGCAACATTGCGGGGGCTGCTGGAGCGGCCCCCCGCGGCGCCGGTCACCCGACGTTCCTGCCTGGAGGATTCCGCTACTGACATCGCTGATCCTGCGGTGCGGCCGAGCTGGGTGGCGGTGCCGGGGCCTCCCTGTGGCCGAGCTCCTGCTACTGACTGGGGCCCGCTCCGACCCGGATCGCTGCCCCTCGCTTGGAGGCCCGCTCCCACCCGGACTGCCATCCACACTTCAGCCCACAATATTCCAAGGTGAGGGGACTGGGGGGGTAGATCGCTGCCCACTTTTGACTGCCTCTCATCTGGCGACTCTGGGCGCTCCACACTCTCACCTTCCCAGGCTGTGCAAACGATTGCTGCGCCCGGGGTGCACCAGACGCCCCTGCCTGCGCTGCCCCCCACTACTGGCTTCTTCAAACGCCCATCGGACTGCCTCATCCTCGGGCTGCGCTCATCCCACTCCACGTGGGACAGGGGCCCCCACCCATACCAGGATCCTCTGGGAACACTCCTCTGGCGCTGGTGCGACTCTGGGCGCTCCACCACCCTCACCTTCCCAGGCAGTGCAATCAATCGCTGCGCCCTGAGTGTACCAGACGCCCCTCCCTGCGCTGCCCTCCACTACTGGCCTCTTCAAACACCCATTGGACTGCCTCATCCTTGGGCTGCGCTCACCCCATTCCACGAGGGACGGGGGCCCCCACACATACCAGGATTCCCCGAGACCACTCATCCAACGCTGGTGCGACCCTGGGCGGCCCACCATTCTTATCTGCCCAGGCTGTGCAAATATTCGCTCCGCCCCGACTACACCAGACGCCCCGGACTGTGCTGGCTTCTCCTGCCTGGGGCCCTCCTGGCTCGGGGGCGGGCACCTCATGATACTGTACATCCCTGGCTACACTGCTGCGTGAATACCTTGCTTGCCCTCTGGGTGGGCCCGGCGCTCCACAACACACCTGTGGCGAGAGCACCTCGCTCCCGCCTCCCCGGCTATTGCTGACCCTTTGCCGTTTGAAGGCCGGCGCCCCTCTACGAGCCCTCAGGGCCCCATTGCTGACTATCTGCGTCACACACTCTGCGGATCACAACGGGCCCCCCCAATATGTCCGGCAAGGCACGTGGGGCCAGCAAGGCTGGAGCAATGGACAAATACGCCAAAGCCCTAGCTAAACAAGACCAGGCAGAGGCCGGCCCTCTCCAAGATGACTCTGATGTTCCCTCCTGCCCCCCTCAGCCTAACCTTACATCTCTTATGGAGACCATGGCCAAAAACTTTGCGTCATTCCATGAGAAACTCGATGATATCAACGCCAACGTAGCCTCTCTACGCACCAAACTAGATCAACACGGTACTAGACTGGGAGAGGCCGAGACCAGAATTGGGGCCGCTGAGGATGAGGTTCATGTGCTCCAGAATACGGTCTCCGACTTGGTGCGGGATATGAAGCAGGTCAAGGCAAAGTGTGACGATTTGGAATCTAGATCCCGCAGAAATAACATCCGCATTGTGGGGGTTCCCGAGGCAGCCCTCAAGGGCAAAATGGAAGTCGCAGTTGAGGCCCTATTGAGGGACCTCCTGGGAAATCCCCAACTCTCCCCCTTCTTCACTATCGAGCGCGCCCACCGCTCATTGGCCTCCCGCCCCAGGCCGGGCGACTTCCCCAGACCAATTATAGCCAAGCTTCTCAGTTACAGAGACAGGGACCACATTCTACGGCTGGCCCGAGAAAAAGGGGAACTGAGGTTTGAGTCCCAGGTCATCCGCATCTTTCCGGACTTCTCCGTCAATGTTCAACTGGAACGCAAGCAATTCAATGGGGTTAAAAAACTGCTGAGGGAGAGGGGAATTGAATATGCCATGTTATTTCCCGCCAGGCTGAAGCTCACCCACCGCAATAAGCTCTACTTCTTCACAGTCCCCGAGGAGGCGGTGAAATTTATTGAGTCCCATATCCCTATCCCTGGCCCTGTGGGTGACCCCACGGATGGGGACTGAGCCTGCCTACCATATACCTGTTACTGTATTCACGATAGCACTACTACCACGCTCTATATCTGTAATATGCTTGTGATTTCATGTATCTGTATTTTTTGCTCACTATCCTAATTCCGTAACTCACTGTGGAAACTTAAAAGGGAATGCGGGTCACAGCTGTATGGGACACGGTTATTGCACTTATACCTAGACTCCCTGTCCCTGCAGCCCTGGCTCACTGCTTTTTCCCACGCTGTCTCCTCCTAGAATTCAACTGTATTACCGCTGCATGCCACTGTATGGACTTCACCGTCCAACTATTTTCATCGGGCTCACGGCAGCAGCTTCCCCCGCTGCGATTGCAACGCCGAGTTTGGCCTGTTTAGTTCACTGCCTGTTCCCCTGTTTGGTTTGGGGATTGGTCCAGCCCCGTTGGGCACGGCGTAACAGCCATGAAACTGTGGGTGAGTTCCTGGCCACTGCAATGTTGGGGACTGCAGTGAGGGAGGGGGGTGGTTTTGTTGGGAGTGGGTATATTAGCAAAAAAGGTAAGATAGTGGCAGCTTTAGGCAGGATTCATCTGGTCATTGAACTTGTGGCCGGCATTTGCATGACAGTGTTTGACACGCACTACTCGGATCCCCCTTAAACTCCTGGTAGATGGCCCTTAGGCTAATGTCTTGGAACATCAGAGGGCTCAGTAACTACACGAAGGCACGAAGGGTCATTGCCTACGTCCAGAGGCACGGGGTCAAGGTCCTTCTTTTACAGGAAACTCATGCCCTTGCACAACTATCGTCCTCTCTCGCCCCGTCTTGGGGCCCTAACAAATATTACACTGCGTTCTCCTCACAATCCAGAGGCGTACTCACCCTGATACACAAATCCCTGGAGTTCTCCCTTCGCACCAGCCACATTGACACCCAAGGTAGATATGTGATACTACACTGTTCCCTCGCTAACACGGAGTGCCTACTGGTCAACACATATGCCCCTTGCATCGATGCACCCGAATTTTTCGATCACATCCTCGACATCCTCCTTAGTTACGTTGGGGTTCCCATCATATGGGGGGGAGACATGAACTTGATCCTGGACCCTGACATGGACAGATCCGGTGTTGCACCCAGAACACCGTCTAGGTCCGCACGCCGCCTCCATACACACGTGCTCAATGCTGGACTGGTGGACGCCTGGCGGGCGCTCCACCCTACATCGAAAGAGTTCACATTCTACTCCTCCGTCCATGACAGTCACTCCAGGATTGATCTTTTCCTCCTCTCTGAGGGGCTCATGGGCAAAACACTCGGCTCACAGATTCTCCCTCGCACACTCTCCGATCACTCCCCGATCACGTTGGACATCTCCATGCAACCAGCTCCCCCTCCGCACTCTAACTGGAGGTTCAAACCTGACTCATTACGCGACATAGTCTTTAAGGCCGACATCCTTGCAGACATCACCTTGTTTTTTGACAGCAACAAACGCCATGACACGACTGATGGGGTGAGATGGGAGGCCTTTAAAGTTTTCATCAGGGGCATGTGCATCTCCAGAGTGGCCGGGGTCCTGAAAGACATCAGAAATTCCCTGCGCCGATCTGAGTCCAAGCTCGGGGAACTGGAGCGCGAATATGCAGCCTCTCCCTCTCCGTCTACACTGGCACAAAGAGAGACCGGGCCGTACCCTTGCCCGCCTCGCCAGGGCCGAGAGTGGTAGGACTCGGATTAACTGTGTCATCGATAACGAGGGTGAACGACACTGGGCGGACCAGCTCATTCTCGAGACCTTCGCAGGGTTCTATGCCAATCTCTATGCCCACCAACCAGAGCACAGCCCGCGAGAGTTAGACGACCTGCTGGACCGCATCCCAATGTCCCTGGTGTCCCTGGCCACTAAAGAACAGCTAGACGCTCCCTTCACCCTCGAAGAGATCACTGCCGTCATCTCGGCCCTCCCGAAAGGGAAAGCCCCAGGCCCAGATGGCCTGACAGCCGAGTTCTACCAGGAACACGCTGCCCTCTTGGCCCCACGTCTTTATGAGGTTTGGGAGGAGTTGCTGCGTCTATCCACCCTCCCCCGGTCCCTGCGCGAGGCTGTCATCACCGTCCTTCCCAAGCCGGGCAAGCCCCCGGATGAGTGCGGCTCTTACAGACCTCTATCCCTTATTAATACCGACACTAAGATCTTTGCCAAAATCATTGCTAATAGGTTCCTCCCTGTCATGAAATACTTGATCCACCCTGACCAGAGCGGATTTGTTCCCGCCCGCTCCACCGCTCTAAACATCCGCCGACTATTCAATGTCATCTCTAGAATTGACCCCCAAGCGAACGCGGTGGCGGTGACATTGGACGCCCAAAAAGCGTTTGACATGGTCTCGTGGCAATATCTGTGGGCGGTCCTGGGGAAGATGGGGATTGGCCCTTATATGATGTCCTGCATCAAATTACTATACACTGACCCATTGGCCAGAGTCCTGGTGAATTCGCGTCTGTCGGCTCCCATCCGCCTCCATCGTGGGACGCGACAGGGGTGCCCCTTCTCCCCCTTGCTATTCGCCATGGCCATCGAGCCCATGGCGGATAGTGTCCGAAATAACCATGCTCGCAAAGGGATCCGCCTGCGGGACACTCCCGAAATCATATCATTGTACGCCGACGACGTGCTCCTGTATATCAGAGACCCCTCGGTGCACCTCGACTCGATTATGCGTGAAATCATTAAAATCGGTACATTCTCGGGCTTCACCATAAATTATTCTAAATCTGAAATCTTTCCCCTCACTCCTACAACCCCCCAGCCAGTGTGCGAATTCCCTCTCAAATGGGCTCCCGTGGGTATCAAATACTTAGGGGTTCAGGTGTCTCTCTCAAAATCCTCGTTATTGTCCAGTAACTACAGGGCTGCCGCACAGTATGCTCACACCAAGATGGAAAGGTGGCGTAACCTCCCCCTCTCACTATCGGGAAGACTGTCCTTAATAAAGATGATTATCGTCCCTAAACTTCTGTACGTATTCGCCAATGTCCCTCTCTGGCCCGGGAAGCAATACTTTGCGGCCCTGCACTCTGAGTTCGCCCGTTTTCTTTGGCACTCGGGAGCGGTACGCAGGAAGTGGCAACACATGACCCTCCCTTACGAGAGGGGTGGCTTCTGTGCACCTGACCTCACCCGGTACTGGACGGCAGCCCAGGCCCAGCATGCTACATATTGGTACCACCACCAAGACCCCCCCCCCCGCATGTCAAACTCGAAAAATTAGCGACCGAGGAAGTGAACATCATGTCTCTGATTCTATTTCATTCATATCGAACACAAGCTCCGGCTGACCCGGTGGCCTCCACGATTAAGGCGTGGTGGCAGATCCTGCAGCCTGACTCTCGCTCCCCCCCGTATTACAAATGGCTTCCCCTCTGGTCGTTCCCCGGCCTTACCCCCACACAAGATAAACTCCTCATACGCCACTGGTCGGACCTGGGATATAGATCACTCTCCGACCTGTTCCCTGACGGGAAATGTATCACCCCAGACACATGGAGGCCTGGACACCCTAGATCCCCACTCGGGCTTTTACAATACTTCCGCATTAGAGCGGCGGTCCAGGACATGTGGCCCTCATACCCGAACGAACCCCCTGAGTCCCCCGAGGTCTGCTACATAGCCAATTCTGCTGGGGCCAAGAGTATTGTATCCTCCCTGTATAAGATGCTGACGGCGCATGCGGGCGAGCCCCCCCACACTGCTCGGGATGCGTGGAGCCGCGACCTGGGACGGGACATTTCAGATGATGTGTGGTCCAAGATGTGCATACATACTCGCAAGGTTTCCCTCAATTCTAGAATTAGATGCATCCAATACAAACTGCTCAACCGCCTTTATTACACCCCCTATGCAATTGGGAAATTCGCCCGTGATCAATCCCACCTGTGCCAAAGATGCAGATCCAATGAGGCGGACCATGCCCACATGTTCTGGTCCTGTGCGGTATTGGCCCCGTTCTGGGGCGCTGTGACTGAAACCCTCTCTAAAATTGTCGGATTCCCCGTAGACCCAGAACCTATGTCTCTTCTGTTTGGGCTCTGGGAGGGGCCTGAGGCGAAACGTGTAGCTAAGTTTCTGAATGTGGCGGCGAGTGTGGCCAAGAAATGCATCCTCCAATGCTGGAAGCGCAGGTCCCCCCCCTCCCTCGAGATGTGGCTGAAGGCCCTCACCTGGACACAATCCAGCGAGGAAGACTACATCAACCTGCTACCTAGCAATGCTCGCCCTAAACACATATGGACGGAATTCTGTAGTTATCTGAACAGTAGGGTGGACTTGGAACTACGGTCATCCCCTCCTTCTCCTAATCCGGGGGCGGATAACGCCAATTGATACACCCCTCTATCGTATTGTACCTATGCTGAGATTGGCTCTGACCCTCTGTAGTACTTATCCCTTTATTATACATGCTACTATATGAAATGTGTGTCACTGTCTTAACATGCTCTGTACTGCCTGTTACTTCTTGCCAATAAAGAAAAGTTTAAAAAAAAAAAAAAATCACTGAAGACCTGGCTTTTTGACCAATACTAATCACATACCAACACCCCAACCCAACCTTGCTATCATAGTTACTCTAGGGTCCATGACATGATTAGGTACTGCAACAATGTGTAACCAATGTGCAACCTGCTTATAATTGTAAGATTGTATTCTCCAAGTTGTCTGTAACTACGCTGTGATACCTGCGGTCTGGGCGTATAACAAATGTAATAAAATAAATAAAATAAAATGTGGAGATATATGTAGTCTGTGAGTCGGTCCATTTTAATCGGCTCCTCTTTAATACTCAGTCATGTACAATTCGCTCAAGGCTTGATGTAACAGGCCACTGTCCTGCCACCCATCCATGTTCACGGGGGTGACCTGTTGCATCATGCTCAACAGCCAGGCTTCCTGTTCCTGCTCCGCCCATTCTCCTCTAACAAATAGTTTATGCAGAAGATGCGGTCTAGCCATGTATTTTTACACACAGGCCTGATACTTAGGGTCTAAGTTTTGGGAGGGCGCTTTTACAGTGTGACACACCTTTTCTAGGTTAGCCTGCTGTGTTAAGCTGTCACCGGTGGAAACACTATCTCAATCCCGGAAACAAGCCCCCACTGTGTTAAGGATTTTAAAGATGCAGCAAACTCTAGACCAGGACTCTTTCTACTGGCCAGGGATGCAGCGTACAATAAAAACGCTTTTAAGTGTATTACATTCAGATTCTGTTTTTTGAGAAGGCAGCCAACCCGTCGCACACCCCCTTTAACGTACACCCTGTGTCGCAATGCACCATGAACCAGGCCGGTGTGTAATAATGAAATATTTATTTATTTTACATTTTTAATAAAAATCAAACACATTCAATAGAGGGCAGAAATTACCAGTGGGGTGATAATTACACAGTAAAATGATAGGATACACTTAGTTTAACCTTCTAGCATCAGATACAAAATGCACAAATTAATGAAAGCAAGATTACTTTTTGGGTAGTATTTTCAAATGGCACCACAGTTAGGCATTCCCTCTGAAACACTCCCTCAAAGCCCTGTTAATCAAGTTGTGTGTGGGTGTACAGGAGTAGCAAGGAGTCAGGTATAGTAGGCAAAAATCAAAATGAAAATCCGACCTACCACCCCTGAATGGGAGCCCAAAATCGGATTGAGCTCCCTTGAAAATCTTGCAAAATGGCACTTGGAATTACTGAATAATTATTTTACATGTGCGGTTGAACGGATAAGGCAAGAATGTGTGTGGCAAAGAAGCAAGAAAACCCACTAGCTACAAGGCAAGGTACTAAACAACGGGCATACAGTTTAGAAAATCGACTTTGGGAGGAAAAACAGTGCAGCAGGAATCACACATGGCAAAGTTGCAATTTCTTAGTTTTCACAAGTTTAAAATGAGCAAACAACTTAGGAATTGGGCTAAAAAATCAAAATCGGAAGTCGGTTTTAATGCTAAGGTACAAAGGCACATAACGGGTATGATACTAAAGTGGAAGGTTGAGTGACAGCATGGGATTCTTTAAGGAAAGGAAAAATCTGATTTTTACACAGGAAACACTTTCACAGGCAACCCGGTTTTGTTAGAAAAAGGATTTATTATACTGCTACTATATTTTTAATGGCTGGATTGTTAAAGAAAGACACGTACGCGAGGAGGTTACTTGCATGGTTGAACAAAAACCAGATCAAATTAAGTTTCATCTTCAAAATAATGAAATACTCGACGTTACCATAATTGCTGTGGCACAACAAACTGGTGATGGGAACTCCTCTCCATTCCTGAAAATCAACCTTCCTTCCAGTCTCAAGTGGCATTCCACACTGGAAGGAAATACTTTGAAATTCTATACCAATTCACAATCTGAAAATCCCAATTCTATAGCCAAAATTGATTAAAAAAACCAGCACAAAATGTAGCTGGCATTCAGAAGAAGGGCGAACAGCTCTTCTTTCCGATTCAGTTAAATGACGGGAAGGAGTCTGTCCTCGCCCGAGTTGACTTGAATAACGAAGAAAGCTTTATCAGCAAAGTATTATTCAGAAAACTCCCAAAAGACCAGACCCTGCCCGCTGTTGAGTCAGTTTATCAATGGGTATGGGGCCTGGAAATTCCCTGTTCCAACCATCTTCTGCTTAGCAGTTGTATGATAAAAATCTCTAGAGGTGACAAAAGCATCAAACACAATTGTTGGATTGTGCAAGGTGTTCCTTCCGCCTTTTACATGGGCAGTCACATCCACAACCTACTCGAGATTAATTTGCCAAGCCCGGTCCCAACTGGAGAGTAAATCTCAGGGCCCTGGCAGTCCTAAAGAAAGCCTTCCAGTCAGCCCCAGTGCTACCGTAGGAAATTGAAGTTCAAAAATGGAGAAGAGGTCACCATCTCACTTGTCGACTACAGAATCCGCATCCCCAAAGGCAAATTGACAGAAGAGAAATGGGTCCATATTAATCAGCTAAAGAGTTGTCACCCTAGGCACACTTTGCAACAAATTAAAGAGCCCAGAGAGAATCAAACAAAGGAGACATCGGAAACCTGAGAATAAGGATTTATGAATATGATCATGTAGCAGGGAGTATTTTCTTCATTATCAATTGCAGTTATCCTTAAATGCCTGCGTATCCCACTGCTGTCAACCCAATTGGAGGGCAGTTAGTGGGAAATTGGTGTAACCGGTTTGTGTTCTCTTTCATTTTGATTCATACTGGTTGCGCCTGTCTAAAGACCAAGGAGGACCTCCCTGACAACCTGGGAGGGAGAAACCAAAGGAGAGCCGGGAGTGTCGCTCCACACTATGAAAGGAAGATCCAAGGGAAAGCAGGGGGTGTCGTTCCACGTTCCGACCAGAGACAACGAGAGGAGCAGGACACACCGCTCTCTGGTGTAAGAAGGACTCATACCTGCCTGATCCTGTTGTGTCCCATGGAGAAATCCCACTTGCCCGACTTGAAAGCACAGGAGAAGTCGGGGGGGAGGATGTGTGGGATATATTGACCCACTCAACGGCATTGCCCCACATCACTAAGCTGCATTTGGCGCAGAAACAGCCAAATGGCTACGCTGGCTCCTGTGAGCGCCATGGCTCCAAACTGCATTTTGCAACAACAACCAAAAATGGCTGCACCGTCCTGCCAAGCACACATCGGACAGGATGGAACAAAAAGGGCACATTGAAGGAGATTGTCAGTGTGTTCCAGCATCAACAAAGGGAAGAAAGTAGAAAAAGCAGCGTTGCTTTGCTGCAAAAGCCAAAATCTCCATTTTAAAGAAACCCTTTTTCACCTTTAAAAAAATGCTGCTGTGATGCTGATTCCCTCTGTTCCTTAAAGCCACTGTGATTAGTCAGCCCTACCAAGCCCTGTGTGTGTTTGACTGTGCCTCAGCAAAACCAGGCATGATTTTGAATTGACAAGCCCAGTCAAACCAACTCTAAAAAAAATCAACTAGGAACTTTATTTTGACTTACACAGGAAACGTGGTCATTTTCTTTGCAAAAGTATCCAAAGCTCAGCTGTTCAGAGAGAGACTCTAACTAGCTGAGCCATGCCTGCTTCAATGTATCCGTGCTTCAGACCAACTGCAGTATTTCAAGAGAATAACTATAGCTGCAGACAGTGTGTGAATCTGCTGGAGAAGAAAAGTTGAATTTAAAAAGGAAGGCCAGCTGCACCACGTGTAAATAAATGGGCTTTTGCAAACTAAAGAAACACAAATGCCTGTGTGTTGGAACAGTACACTGGTGAATGAAAGCCTGCCAGTCTTTGGCAATATGAAGGGGTTTGTTGCTGGTGAGATTATATAACTTGGGTTATTTTATGCAACCGGCTTGCTTTAATTCTGGATCTAAGATCAGAAATTGAAGGGTAAAACAAGGGTGGCTGGAGTTGCAAGTTGAAAAACAGGTTTTCTGCTTGTAGGGATGGTACCAAAAGGAGGGCTCTCTCTCAGCAGATACTGACAGCCCCCTGATAATTACGGGGTTGAACAGACTTTCGTCTCTGCTGGGACCCTGACAATGAAGCTCCCAGGGAAGGAAGCCTGAGGTGTGAAGAGGGCACTATAACTTCAACCAAGAGAGAATCCCCCACCATGCTCTGAAGGAAATGACAGTTGGCAGCAGTTGAAGTTAAAGAAAAAAAAATGGAACCAGGAACAAAGAGACTGCCATTTGTTCCCAAAGACTATTTCAGGAATAAACTTTAAAGACTTCTATCTTTGCAGCAAGACTTTGAAAAATAGTAAAAATGTCACAGTTTAAACGTGGTTTTTCATGCTTTCTTTTGAGACATGGTAAAAGTCACTGACACCTTGGGGGCAGAAAGGGCAAAGTATTGAGGATAAATCTAAAAGTATCAATGTTGCGAACATAACCTTTTGTACATACATTCCTTGGGATAATTTGCATCTGTGTATAAAGTTGTGGAATTTTAAATTACCAAAATGTGTCAGAAGGGTGAAACAAGGTCCCACAGACTGGATGATTGGACGGATATGTGCTGCACAAAATATGTAACCTGTGTATATAATTTGCCAAGAGATTGCAATGGTGTAAATGTATGTTTTTGGCAAAATCGGATTTTAAGTAAAGTAGATGTGGGAGTTTTTGGACATTGTAAAACTCACCTCATAAATCTGACATCATTCCCTTGGAAATCCAACCAGTTGAGAGCAAGGCGGAGACTAGCACCCCTGCCCAATCCAAGTAGTTTAGGGGCATGCTTAATTAACCCTGCCCAGCCTATACTTTGATGATGTCATTATGCTCTATAAATAAGGGTACCTGACAAGACTCTAGAGACACACTCTTGCGGATTTCCTGCGCTGCGTTCCTGTACCCGTCATCCTCCAGATCCAGACTCCAACTACAAGGCCAAGCATTGCTGATCTTACTCCAGGGCCCACTGCAGCACCCAAGCAGTGCTGATCCCATTCCCAGCAAGGCCTACCATATGAAAAAAAAACACTAAATTTCCCATTAACAATGGGGAAACTCTGGTACCTTTGGGATCCTGATCCAGCCTGACTTGCTGCCACTCACTGCATGCTGCTGCCATCCTGCTACCCTGATGACATATCGTATCCAGTAACCAGAATCGCCAGTCCAGAAGTCTACCCGGTAATCAGAACTGCCCAGCTGTTTGCCAGGCACCCTGCCATGTATTGACCAGAACTGCTGACTGTCCAAAATCCCAAAACAAAAAATGGGCTGTGAGTATCAATTGCCAACTCATCTAAACCCATAGACTATCTTGTCTTTGTTCTCATCCCACTCTCTAAGTCACCCTATCCATATCCTGATACCTGGTCAAACTGTCACAATCATTCTTGCAACCCTGGCCATTAATTTCTACTGCTAGCGCCATCTCTTTAGTAATTTTGTCTTGTGAAATCCAAAACTATTAATCCTATGTCGAGTGATCGGACTGGTTATGCCAGGGTGGGTGCTGGGGCGAGAGGGTTGAACTCATGAATCAACCCTGGAGCTTACTGTATCCCTCTTTCGTGACCTAGTCTGAATACTCTAGTGTAGAGTAAAACTATTCTTGCCACAACTGATTTTCTTTCCTTTTTCGCGCCTTCATTTACTCAAAGTGCACCTTCTTAGATCTAGCATAACTCATTCAATTTACCAGCTAGAGACTTACTTTCACTTCCATAGTGTACCTGTGATCTATAGCTATCCCCCGACCAAAGAACCGCATTGCGATTTACAATATTTCTCCCGTTTGTCAAAGAAACCGTTTTAGTAAATTTACACGGACAAACAGAAATATTTGCACAGTTTCCAATGTGTCATTTTGATTGTAAACTGTTTTAAATCTTCCATTCATTTTTTGAACTGTATGCTCTTGCTAATCAATTGCTTGTGATTGTTAATACATTTACATTGTTGCTTTAGTGAAGAACTGTATTTGTTTCAAGGTTTTTGCACACATTCATTATTTTATTCATCCATTTCCCAGTGTCCTTTTTAATATTGCAAGGGTTTCAAATCTGTTTTTCACTCTTATTTGGGGAGGGAAGGTCGGATTTGAATTTCGGTTTCAGCTTCTTATTCCTGATCACCTGCTGCCTCCTTATATCCATATATATATGTTTGTGGGTTGAGGGAACTTTGCAGGGGGAATCCTAACTTGAGTGCTATCTGTCCTAAATTAAAAGTGCTCCTATTCTGCTGTGCTGTGTATGTACCCCACTAAAAAGTCAAATCCAGTGCATTGCTCACATTCTCATTTGTAACTATCACTCCATTGGTGATTGCTGCCCTATATTAACAGTGTGTGATTTCTTTTGAATTTTAAATAAATAAATAAATAAATAAATGTTGCATTTGACCAACTAGCCTGGTTTATCGTCCATTGGGGCCCGGGGTATTTGAAAAGGGGGTGTGATATGAGTGGTGTATCATCCCAAAATTGAATCCACATAAATAAGGAGAAAAGCACCTCAGTTAGGCGCTACATACTAGGCCGAGACCAAGGTGTGCGTGTCGCCTGATTGAAATCCTTAACACCACGCCGCGTTCATCTCTATGGAAAATTAATTAAATTATTCAAAATGCTACTAATACTAATAAAATACTACTACACAAGGACTGAAATGATTAGAAAGAATTGCGCTAACACATGAAGACTAACTCAGATTTTTCTAAGGAAACGATACACAGAGGATTCTAACAATTTAAGAAGTTACTAGGATACTTATAGGATTTATTTTAGGGTTTCTTACAGGGTTTGACAAATGGCAAGGTAACAGAATGGTGTATGCAGCGTTTTGATATTAGGGAGGGGTGATACTTACAAGAAGCACTTGGATTGGGTAGTTTGGACAGCTAACCGCGTCTCTGGACAGCAGGACAAGGGTCTGGTCACTGTGCAGTGGCGGCTCTCATCTACGGACACAGCACAGCAACCGGGATCTGGTCCCAGTGGACAGCGGGGGCATCAGTTGGGCAAGGACAGGTCTGGTCACAGTGTTCTCCCAAAGAGGTCCGCAGCCTTTCCTCCTTTCTCCCTAAATTATTGGGATTTTTGTAGGGTTTATGACATGATATGGCATTTGTAACGCGCCTATACACAAATGTTTCAAGGCGCGACGAGGCAAGGGAGGGGGACAGAGGGAAGACAGATACAACGATCCTACTATGCCAGGTGTCATTCAGATCGCGCAAGTGCAGGGGAAGGGGGAAGAGGAAAAGTGCGGAGTAGGAAGGGGTGGGACAGTGCAGTACATGGGAAAAATATAATAAATAAAACAATATGAGAAGTAGGGCCAGCTTGTGGCAAGTGCAAGGATAAGTGCAGACATCAGGTGTCAAGTGCTGGATGGGGACTGTAGGGATACAGAAAACAGTCCCCAAGTGCGGGTGTTGCCAGGGAGGCAGTGCAGGTGTGTAACTGGCGGGGAGGGGACCTGGGCACGAGATCAGAGGGTGGCCAGGTAACCAATACAGTACATCCAGGAATTCAACAGGGGAGAGGAGGAGAGAAAGCAGAAGCAAAGAGGAAGGTTTTGAGGTGCTTCTGGAACCAGAGATGTTCTCCTCAAGTTTCAGGGAGGCTGTTCCAGAGGGAGGCCCCAGCCGAGGAAAGAGCTCTACCATCAACTCATTGCTTGGAGAAGCCACTGACCCTGAGGGAGTTGGAGGCAGATGAGTGAAGAGCTCGAGAAGGAAGATATTTAGGAAGAGAGAGTTGAAGGTATTGAGGCCCCAGGCACCAGAAGGTCTTGTGGACAATGCAGAGGGTCTCGGGAGGTGGTTCTGCCTGGATAGGAGGTACTGCATGGATCTGGATCAGCTACCCCTGGCCTGGCACTGGATTCTGGAATCTTGCAGGGTGAATGTGGAATATCTGGATCTCTGGATGTTGATTTTTGAATGTCTGATTCTTGAATGTCTGATTCTTGAATGTCCTGAGTCTCCCTAAGCTTCCTCCTTTTATAAACCGGATGACATCAGAGGATTTTTACTATGTGGGCAGAACTAAGCTGGACATACCTCTGAGATTGGATAGGTCAGGCTGAGGATGTCGCCGCCTCCCTGTAAGCAGATTGGACCAAGGGAAGTGACATCAGTTTTAGTGTGGATGTTTTTATGAGGTGCTTTGTTTAACCACAGTTACTTTTGCCAAAATCAGTTATGAAACAAAACCCTTATATTTATAAACATCACCCTTATAAAAAATTAGATAGGCAAATACCATATTTCACATGGAGTATACTGATTCAAACGACAAGTCTGTACAATGCTGCTTTGCCCTTCTGGCACCTTTTCACAATTTCTATGGAAAATATTTTCCCTAATATTCTACAAATTGATACACCTAAGCCTATCAATGTCGGGCATATTTTTATTTAACTTTCATAACTGTGTCATGTACGCTTTTTCCAGAAATGCCCCTTTAATGCCGCTCATGTCCCGCACATGCTAGGACGACCCATATCGTCTTAACCTGCTGCTACCAAAATCACATTTAACCCATCATAATTTCACGTTAGTGCTTATTCATTTCACTGAAATAAATGTTTTAATGCAAAAAGTCTTTTGATTCACATGGCCTGGATTTGTTCCCAAAAGTGGGCAGTCTTTCCAACCCGACAGCCAAATGTCTTGCTCTGATCAGCTTTGCCCAGAGGTTGCTATGACTCCCCTTTGATCCTTGGCAGTTGAAGCTGAGGAGAGGTGTCAAAGGAATTCACACTTCAGTGACAGGGCTGTCCATTGCCCCATGCTGCAGCAATGGTCAGTCTGACGAGGTCGCCACTTCCCACACCTCTGGGCCTTTCATGCTGTAATGGAACTTCCTTTCCCATGGGGCTGGTACATTAGAAGTGCCTGCCTTGCAAAACTGGTTTCACAGCAATTCCTGGGCCTAGCCAGGATGTTGAAGTTCTTTTTGTGGGGAAAAGAAAACTACACAAAGTACAATTTACCTATATTTTGGCAGCTTTTCTTCCCAACATATACCGTTTTGTTTCTGGGCATGTTACAGTATTATTTGCATTTAGCTTGTACAATGTCAATTCACTGCTTTGCAGAGCAGTGCAATACGGGTTCATTTTACTTTCCCTGGTCATTTACAAATGCGATTTTCCTCACATCTTTATTCTGAACATTTCCATAGCTTTGGTCAATTTCTTATACACAGGGATATGTTTGAGAAATTGGTTCTTTGAAACTGACACCAGTCAAAGGAGAGAGAGAGAGCTTCTCTTGACGTATTTTATGTGGGTTACTTTGTTTTCACAGTAAATGCCAGCCATACGGGCTGAAATTGATTTTCTCTGCTCTTCATAGATGTTGCTTGATAAACAATGCCGTTCTGGGCAGGAAAGCCTTATTTGATGCTGTTAATTTGAAACATAGGAACAGGGCTGTGTTAAATTAGAACAAAACTGTGTGAGGTTCGCAATGAAGGTAGCACCAAGGTCACGTTAAATGCAGATCATTTTAGGGCGCAGTATTGGGTTTTCTTATGACACAAGCAGTGCAGCGCCATTCTTCATTTAATTTATTTTCTTTGGATTGACATGAAGAAAACAAAGTGCAGCCATTCTTGGGGGCTATGTTCCATCTCGCCCCATACGTGCTCAACAGAAACAGCGCAGCCATCATTTCTGTAGCTGCTAAAATGCAGTTTTGTGATGCCAGGGAATATGTGCTCAGCAAACACAGCACAGCCATGATTTCTTTGCAACTACCAGATGCAGTTTTGTAATGCAGGGATTTCTGTTGGGTGGGTAAATGTACCCCTCACACATATCCCTACACCTACACCTGTCAAATCCCTTGGCTTCACCAATGACCCCACATTTCCTTCACACACCACATAGCCACTGTAACTAAAACATGCAATCTACAACTATACCTCTATGCAAAATCAGACATATCCTTCCTCATGACGACAACAGCATTTCAGTCCAAACACTAGTTCTCTCTAAGCTGGACTATGGAAATGCTCTCCTCACTGGACTCCACAACACCCTCGACCCCCTGCAAGCCCTACAAAATGCAGCAGCTGGACTCATCCTCCACCTACCCAAACATTCACACATTACCCCCGCTCTTGGCCAGCTCCACTGGCTCCCCACACCCGAGGGAATTGCCTTCAGAGGATTATGGATTGTATTCAAAGCCATCCACCTCAATACTCCATGTTACCTTCGTGATAAACTCAAACACACTACCCACACAAACACCAGACAAGCCGGCCAACACCTTCTTCACATTCCACTCTGCAAACTCACATGCACTAAAAAACAAAAATGTACCCACTGGCATGAAAAACCTTACCTCTTAACAAACGCACTGCATCCTCCACCACTTTTAGAAAGAGCCTCAAAACATACCTGTTTCCCCACACATAACCCTGCCCATCTCCACTACTGTCACATGTCTATCTTAATCTACCTATTGTTTTCTGAAAATATTTTGTAACTTCTTTTTTCAACTCACACCTTTTCAAACTTTGAACCATGTAAGGTGCTCCGAGACCATCTGGGTAGGGCCAGTGCTAAGCAAAAATTCAAATAAAATAAAATACTAGTAGATTTGCTTGCAGACCGTTGCTAAGACCTGGAGAGAACCTGATTACACTCACCTGTTACAAGCTACTGATGACTATGCTGCCAAGAGCTGGAGAAACCTTAATTACAATCCACTGCCGCAGGCTAATGAAGCTTGGTATGGGCATGATTGAACAAAGTTGTCTAACACTGCAATCAACTACATCATGCTGGGAAGACTTTCATAAACTCACTTTCATCAGTAGCAGCTGTTCTACCAACTGCCTTCACTACAGTTTTTGAATCTTTTTCCGAATATCCTGTTTTTGGCTTCTGAATCCTGCTTGCTGTAACTGCTTTGCAGGACCTTTTGCAGGCTGCTGTTACAGCCTGACAGTTTTTAAATCTTTCCTGTAAATCCTGCATTTGGCTACTGAATCCTGCCTGCTATAGCTGCTTTGTTGCAACTGCTGTCCTGTTTGCTATCGTCATCTAGTTCTTTGCTGGTAGTTTTGCTGTGCGCATTTCTTCCACACAGGGCTCTCCTGTTTCTCCCAATGCTATTTTTTTTTATTTGTTATTAAGTGATTTGGTTTAGTAATTAAATCTCACACCTAATATACACATATTACAATCAAGCATTAGTTACTTAAATACTTTTTAAAAATAGGTTCCCATAAAATAGAGAAAGAAAAGTAAATAAAAGAAAGAGAAAGATAAGAAAAAAACACTATAGATCATTTATACACAATAATAATCACGTTCTACTGAAACCGATCAAGTACATAAACACTGACCTGTAATATAAAGTTTACAATTATTTATATTTTCTTATTCAATTAAATCAATGTAATTGCAGCTAGAAATCTGAGAACTGCTATATTTTAAAAAGTCTCATATCCGGCAGACAGCCTATACCAAAATTCATCATTAAAAATCCAATTGACATGGTGCACAAAATCTCTCAAAAACATTGCATTGTTAGGAATTCAGAGAGGGGCATTCCACCAATAAATGATGTAGAGAGTCTGTAGTCTCCACATCTTTACATCCTAAACAGGATGGAGACAGAATTTTATTACTGCAAATACTAAAAATCTCCTGAGTAGGGAGAAGGTTTAGCAGGAAGCACAAAAACTGCGTTCTCCAGAATGCATTCAGAAATTGCCTTAAGTAGCGTGAGATTATTGTATGACCTTTTTCCGTGCTTAAAAAGGCCAAAGATTGTTTATAGTTATGAGTGCTACTAGTAGTTTCACAACAATCAAAATCAGAAAGTCTTCTTTTTATCGTTAAATAAT
Source organism: Ambystoma mexicanum (assembly GCF_040938575.1). Classification (NCBI taxonomy): domain Eukaryota; kingdom Metazoa; phylum Chordata; class Amphibia; order Caudata; family Ambystomatidae; genus Ambystoma; species Ambystoma mexicanum. The sequence goes on from NC_090935.1 coordinate 583,901,398, forward strand.
CAGAGTGTAGATTAGAGGGCCCAGGCAGTATCCCATGAAGATCGCAGAACAAAGAATTGTCAGTAGGATTTATCAAAAGCTTATAAAGTTGGTGTCCTTTCCAATCATACCAGCACTTCAATGATTCCAAGCCCAGTTCATATCGAAGGGCACTCATTGGAACACAATTCGGTAGATGTAGAGCTTTCTTCCAAATTACACTTTGTATTTTAGATAGGTCTATAGTGATTGCCTGACGGCAAGCTTCAAGGCCATACCGAAGTGAAGCAATAACCTTTGCTCTATAGAACCTAATCAAAGGGACCACAGAAAACCTCCCATCTAATATATTTATTTTTCTCATTTGTGAGCACAATGTGGTTGCTTTGTTCAGTAAGTGTTTAAAAATTTAATTTTTATTTGCAGTAGTTCTAACTATAAACCTAGATATCTGATTGCACTAACAGGCAAGATTTGTTGACAATCCAGTTGCCAAGAGTATTCCATCCGTTTCGTCAATGTTCGGGAGAATCTAATGATATTGATCTTTGTTGGATTTAGTTTAAGATCATTACATTTAGTGTACGATTGGAACGCGTTCATAAGTCGCTGTAAACCTATATGCGTATGATCCATTATAATAATGTCATCAGCACAGGCTAACCAAAAGATCTTAATCAGGCTTATGTAAGGAGATATAAAGGATGCTTCTCGTATTGTTAGGGGTCAGAAATGTGAGGTGGACAACTTTGTGAAGATTTTCAAAAGATGCCATTTTATTAAATCAAAAGGTTGGATAAACGCATCACCTTCCCTACCCTAACGAGGACTTCTCTGCTTATCAAAATAAACTAAATGAAACACTCTAACAAAAGGTTTCACACTTGTACATATAACAACTCTACAAGGTAATATATGGAAGTTAGTTCAATTATAACAGAAATAACAGTTATGATCACCACCTGGTAACTGTCTCTCCTTATAATCTGGGTGAATTACCCTTCCCCAGATTCAAGCAGGATTCTATTCAAGAGTTTGAAAAGGATAAGGAAATCTTGCCTTGTAACAAAGTTCCAATTCAGTTATTTTTGTTCCAACTTGACAACAAAAGTTCCAATGCAGATATGTTTGTTCGGCCATGTCTACTACTACAAAATCCTCTGCCATGGTTTATTCTCCTGCCAGAACAAAATTAAACTACTAACTATAAGTACTTCTTTGGTAAAGGTATGCTTCCAACCAGTTAGAAAAGTATTTTGCTTCACAACATCAAGCTTCACTATTTCATCAGGGAAAACAAGAAACACATTGGTGCTGTTTATTACACACTTATGATTGCCACACGCAATGCAGGTTATGCTCCACTCCTCTTGAATATCTTCCGTCAGAAGAATAGCCCTCCTGCCACTTTTGTCTCCACACTTCCACCTTAACCAAATGCTGACAATGGTTTTCTCTCACTCTTACACTTCTTTGACTTTGATAATGTGGGTTTACGCCAGTTCCTCTTATAACATCCTTTACACAGGTGCAATATGATTCACAAACACTTGTATTCTTAATTGTACCCTCTTTGCTTTGGCAATGTTGGTTCTTTTTAACTTGCCTTGGTAATATTCTCTTTAGGCTTTGGCAATAGTTGTTTATATTGGTTTCTCTTAATATTGTTGGCAATTATTCTGACCCACAGTCACACCTTTCTGGTCTGTTTGTGAAGCTCTTATTTTGCCACCTTCTCCTCTTTAAATCAGCTTGGGTTTCAAACAGATTATTATTCAGCTTTACACCAGTTCAGTATTTAAAAGGTTTGTTTTGCCACTTTACTCTCTTTTGATTAGTTTCATACTTAAGGTATCGAGGCTTGGCCAGCGGGCGATCACAGAGCACTCTGCGGTGTCCCTCGCTCTGCTCCCTGCACAAAAGCCTTCTGCTTCTGCTGCTTTGCGTGGCTCAGCAACCTGCTTCTTTTGGTTCCGTGTGGCCCGCACCAGTAGGAAAAGGAGCGCTCACTCCTCCACAGGCTCTCCTTAAAACCTTTACCTATTATTGATCTACCATACTCCAGAATTGGAATGGATATAGTAAGACCTTTGGAGACCTCCAACTTAGGTCATAAATATATACTATTAATCTTACTATGCCACTGTATATCTGGAGGCTTTCCCTTTAAGGAACAATTTAAAAACATTTGTTACCATTTATTTCTCGAATTGGTTTTCCCAGAGAGATTCTTACCAATCAGGGTTTCACCTTCATGTGTAAACCTATGTCCGAAGTAAACCCTCAGAACATCCATTTACCATCCACAAACAGACGGGTTGGTAGAGAGATTAAACCAAACCCTAAAACATAATTTGAGGAGCTGGTGGAAATAGATGGGAAAAACTGGGATGTTATGCTACCTTGGGCTATGTTTGCAATTCGGAAAACTCAGGCCTCTACTGGAGTTTTGTCATTTGAATTGTTGTATGGAAGAGAGCCTAGGGATGTGCTAGATATGTTACAAGAAACCTGGGAGGAAAGGGAATGAGTTACTTTCCCGTTATCACAAACCGCACAAAAATTGAAGGAACAAATGGCCGCTGTCCAAAAAATGGTATCCGAAGAAATGATTGATTACAAAATAACAAATGTGAGAAATGACCACATTTTTTGAACGATTAATTTAAAAATGTGGGGACATTTTAGTAAAATATAGGTGTGGAGTGGGGTAAGGGTAATAGTTAAGATAGGGGGAAAAGTGGGGTGCGGGGGCTCTCCCGCCACATTCGTTAATTTCTCGGTAATCCAGAAAAATAGTACATTCCAACATGGTAAAAGCACAAGAACAACAAAGGGAAAACTATCAACACAAAGAGGCGATAAGATCATTCTCCATTGGACAAAAGGTATTAGTCCTCCTTCCGTCATCTGCTAATAAAATGCTCTCTCAGTGGCATGGTCCTTATGAAGTCCTGGAGGTGGAGCCTTACAATTATAAAATCCCGCAACCAGATAGGAAAATTAAAACACACTTATACCATGTTAATCTGATCAAAGAATGGAAGGAACCTACCTGTACAGATACTTGCATTATGCTTACCAGTTTACTATCTGAGGGAAACCAGGAAAATCAACTAACATCTCCTGAATTACCCCAAAATCCAAAACAGGATTTATTAGATTTATTGGTACAGTTTCCTGATGTGTTTAGGCCAGAACCCGGTAGAGTGCAAGGAGTATATCTTTATATTGGCACTCCTCCCGAAAGAGTGGTACATCAGAAACCCTACCGAATACCAGAAATTAGAAAACAAACCATCCAAGTGGAGATATAACCCACGTCAGAAGCAGATCTGATTGAGCCTTCCCAAAGTCCTTGGAGGTTCTTTATAGACTTTCGGAAGGTTAACGAAGTATCTCATTTTAATAGTTATCCAATGCCCCGAATAGATGATCTAATTAACAGGTTAAGTGATGCCAAATTTGTGTCCAGTTTGGACCTTACAAAAGGATATTGGCAAGTAGCGGTTAATCCAGCAGATAAACCCAAAACTGCCCTTTTAATACTTTTTGGGTTATTCCAGTTAAAGGTCTTGCCGTTTAGCCTACATTGGGCACCGGCCACTTTTCAAAGACTAATGGAACATGTTTTGAGACCATTATTGTCCTCTTTTTGTGGGGCCTATATTGATGACATCATTATATATAGTAATACCTAGTCTGAACATATGTTCCATTTATATCAAGTTACCACAGCTTTGAGAAAATCAGGGTCAACAGCTAACCCCAAAAAGTGCCATCTAGCCAGATCTGCTGTCAAAAATCTAGGTTTTTTTGTTGGAAATTGGTTAGTGCAACCCCAACAGGATAAAGTGGAACCAGTTATGCGAACGTAGCCTCCCAAAATGAAGCGCGAGACACCGGCTTTTCTGGGGCTTCTTGGATATTATCGCTGATTTATCCAAAATCAGGATTCCTTACAGATAACCTTAAAAATGTGGCTCCACAAGAGCTGCAGTGGTCATCTATAGATCAACAATGCTTTGACAGACTGAAACATATATTATGCAGTGAACCGGTCTTAAAAGTGGCTGATTTAAATCGACCATTTGTCTTACAAACCAATGCTTTCGAGGGGGCATGGCTAAGAGCCAGAGCACAAAGCATGGCTCCATGATAGCTCCTGGACCTAGCCCGGCAGCCACATGAAATGCGGTGGCATCTGTGCCCGAAACAATGGTAAACTTCCCTGAGATTCCGGCGAACACATCAGGAGTCGGTGGTGAAGCGGCATTCACATCTTTTCAGTGGAACCAGAGCTGAGCTGTGCGACTGTACCAACAGCAGGCTCCAGCAAAATGGTGGCTCATCCCTGAAATGAGCTGCGAGGACTGAGAGCAGAGGAGCCCGCCGGGTGATCGCCTTGGACCTCTGACACTAGCGTCTCTACATATCCTCTGCTGGGAATTACCTGAGACCCATGGCATCGACGATCCTACATCTCTCATGATGGCACTGAGGGAGGCTCTGGTCCCTCCCCCATTATAGTAGGTGAAAGGCTGTGCTGGAACGCTCCTGCACCTGCAGCGCTGCCCACACCGGCAGGGACACATTAGCACTCACCCTTGCAGGAAGAGCTCAGCAGCACAGGATATCTCCAGGAACCGGTGAGGGAGTGAAGCTCCACCCGGGCGTATCTGCCTAGCCGTGAAAGCCCAGCATCTACGTCCAGGGAGGCGTCTGATGAAGCAGGAAATGAGGCGTGGAATGAGCGTGTAGCTCATCCAGTAGTCCCCCAACACACCTACGGATTTCTAGCCTGCATGAGCTGCGCTGGATGATAACGCCGGTTGCCACACACTCAGAGTCTTTACAGTGGACATAGCACAAAGGTCTTCCCAGCAGTTGGCAACCCCGGGTGACATGGGAAAGCTCCATATTCCGCGGCCTCAGAAAAGCACAACAGCAGTGGACTGAATACCCTCACTCTCACGCCACCATGTTGAACCATCAACAAAGCTCTCCCTGGGCAACCCAGCCTATTAGGGTCTTGCAAACGCAATCACACAAGCATGGGGATGTGTTACGCTCACCTGGTCTCTGCGGAGGCGTTGGGGCACGGTTGCAGCCCTCCCAGGGATGAAACCCCTCTTGTCTGTTCCTCCCTCTGCGTCTGTGTGGGGAACTGCAGTGATCAGCAGTGCGGTTCCTGCGTGAATATAAGGGCGGGTCGTACGAGTATGCAGCCTGTGGTCCCTGACCCCTTCTCCAGACCTCTTCTCCCTGGATTGGCTTCCCTGGGATTGCACTAATCTTGAGGCTCACCTGCTGAATGATGATGATGAGCTCTCCATCCTCCTGCTTCTGGCAGGGGCGCTTGTTGAAGGGAACCTAGTTCCTTCACTGGTCCCTTGTCGTGGAAGTCCAAGCCAGCTGCGACTAGTCCACTTCTCTTGTAGGTAAATGTTTACCTTGTTTCCACTTGCCCGCTTATCGTCCGACTGTTGTAATTGTATTTGTAAAGTTCGTTCTCTGTCCTTTGTATGTAATGTCTCTTTTCTCTGGTCTCTCCCCTTGCAGGTGGTGTAGCAGTGCCGGCGGTAGCTGCGGTAGAAGAAGCGGAGCCGGCGGTACGGAGGAGTGGGGCTGAGATGGTCCAACAGTTGGTAAGTAGACTTTAATGGTGCCTTAGGGTGCGCGTGGGGTTTAAATGCGGCGCGACCATGAGTTGGGTGTTTTCGGGAGTTCTAACCTTGTCTTGTCTTCTTTTCTCATTTCAGGACTTCAGCTTCGTTGGACAGGTGCTGCGGCGTCGATTCGGGATCTGCCGTGAGATTCGAGCCAGGGTACAGGTAAGGATGGTGTTGTTGCAGGATCACGATGTAAGTAGCTGGTCCAGGCGGCGGTAAGCTTCACGTTGCACGGAGGTGCACAGTAATGTGAATCTTTTGCTTGAGGGACCCGTGGGTTTATATAGTATTGTTCCTGGCCACGCCCCGTAGCTCTGGCCTGCCTGCAGCCACGCCCTGCCACACCCGATGAGTCAGCACCTGAAGACCAGGCCTAGGGAGCCACGCCCGATGAGTCAGCACATGGGGATGTTCTCTGGAATAAAGGTTTTCACCACCTGGAAAGTTCTTGTAAAATAAAAGCACTCCAGCACTGAAGTAAAATAAAAGCACTCCTGCACTGAAATAAAGTGTGCACTGAAGTAAAAATAAAGGCACTCCTGCACTGAAATAAAGTGCTTTTGCTCACATTTGTATATGAGCCTGCCGCCAAAAGCGCCAGGACTGGGTCCAGCCAGGGCCCCTGTGTTTATAAGTCCCAAAGGGACATAAGTGAGTCAAGTGACACTTTGCCCACATCACTAGATGGTGTGGTTTTTGTGTTCTCGGGCCGCTGGCATTGACAGCACTCCTCCTCAAGGCCCCTCTCAAGGGGGGTTCCCCCGGCCCTGATTTAGTGGGGTTATTGCGGTGGAACTGCCTGATTAATCGTGGAGCGTGGACATGTTCACTGGGTTCCCAGGTCCGATCTTGGGGTCCAATACCTTTCCAGTCTATACGGTAGTATAGCTTGGACCGGACCATCTTAGAGTCTAGGATCCTTTTAACTTTGTATTCTGGGTCTCCTTCAACTGTTTCGGGATCCGGTGGAGTATCGATCCGCGCACCTGGTCTCAATGGTTTTAGGAGGGAGAAATGAAACACCGGGTGGATCCGCATGTGGGCCGGTAATTCTAATTTCATGGGCGCAGGGTTGATCACGACTTTGATGGAATAGGGTCCTAGGTAACTGGGACGGAAGATTAGTGGCCCCTTCAGAGAAATATTTTTGGAAGCTAACCAAACCTTGTCCCCGACCTGATAATTTGGATCCTCCTTTCGGTGTCGGTCTGCAAATTGTTTCTGCTTTTCTTTGGCTCTGGTCAAATGTTCTGCTGCCTGCTTAAGGACTCGAGTGATGGTTTCATGCAAGGTCATTACCGCTGGCATCTCCAGTGCTTCAAGCGAATCAAAGACAGATGTTCGTGTATGTCGACCATATACTTTGTAAAATGGCGCTTGTCCTGTACTGGTGTGGATGGAATTGTTGTATGCATATTCGGCCAACCACAGTATGTCCTTCCAGGTATCTTTGGTTTGTTGTAACATGCACCTTAAGTACTGCTCTAGAGTTTGATTGGTCCGTTCGGTCTGGCCATCGGTTTTATGATGATGACTTGTGGACAACCGAAGGTCGATTTTGGCGATTCTGCAACATCTGCTGCAGAGAGCTGAAACAAACTGAGTTCCGCGGTCTGATTTCCATATTGATGGGAATCTGTGTAGTCGGACAATTTGTTCCAAAAAGACAGTGGCCAGAGAAGAGGCAGTCGGGACCGCTTTTCGAGGAATGAAATGGGCCATCTTAGAGAACAGATCCACGATGACCAGGATGGTGTTGTGTCCGTTGCACAGGGGAAGATCAGTAATAAAATCCATAGACAGCACATGCCAAGGCGCCAGGGGCACCATCAAAGGACATAGAAGGCCTGCAGTACTTTGTTTTGAGACTTGTGCTGAGCGCAAACACCAGAGGTCGTGATGAACTGGGCAATATCTTTTCACCAAGTGGGCCACCAGTAATTTTTCTTTATCTTAGCTTGAGTTTTAGCCATTCCTGGATGTCCTTCTATTAAAGAGTAATGCTAGTTTGCTATAATCTGGTTTTGCAGGTCTTTATCCAGAACGTATAGTCTCCCTTGAAAGTGCAGTAGATTGTTTACGATAGTGCATTGGTCTCTTCTTGACAGCCATTCCTGCTGTTCTGATTGGTTCATCAAGTGTTGAAGGTCAATTTTTAGGTCGTCCAAAGTGGCAGTTGCTGCAATTGTGTTCCGAATTTGTTCTTCAGCCTTTTCGGCTTCGCTCATTCGTGATAGGGCGTCCGCTTTTCCATTGCGTACTCCGGGTCTGTAGGTAATGACAAAGTTATATTCCGCTAAAAAGAGAGCCCATTTGGAGTTGACGTGATTATTGTGCTTTTGCGGTTTTCAGATATTGTAGGTTACAATGGTCCGTAATGACGGTGACTGTGTGCCTGGCTCCAAGAAGGTAATACCTCCATGCCTTGAATGACGCTTTCATTGCTACAAGTTCTTTATCTGTGATCGCATAGTTCAATTCGGGAGCGGAGAACTTACGAGACCAGAAAGCCACGGGATGTAATTGTCCTGTTTCGGGATCTCGCTGAGACAAAACCGCTCCCACTGGAAGCATCGGTTTCGACGACGTATGGCAATTTGGGTCGGTGATGCCACTAAAATGGGTGCTGATGTGAATGCTCGTTTTAGGGTCTGGAAGGCTTCTTCTGCTTCTGCGGTCCACTGAAATCGTTTGTTCTTTCGCAGCAGGGATGTGAAGGGGTGAACAATCTGGGAGAATCCTGGGATGAACTGACGATAAAAATTGGTGAACCCGAGCACACTTTGTACACCTTTCATGGAAGTTGGTGAGGGCCATTGGAGGATGGTATCTACTTTGTGCATGTCCATGGGTACCCCTCGTGGTGTGAGTATAAACCCGAGGAATTCAACCTCTGTCACGTGAAAGAAGCATTTCTCCAACTTGGCGTAGAGCCGATGTTGTCGAAGTGTTTTTAAAACAGCCCGGACATGTCTGACATGAACCTCCTTGGTGGTTGAGTAAATGAGGATGTCGTCGATATAGACGAGTGCACACACTTCCAATAGTTCACAGAGCACGTCGTTCATAAAATATTGGAACGCTGCAGAGGCATTACATAGCCCAAAGGGCATAACCTGATATTCGTAAGGGCCATATTTTGTGCGAAAGGCTGTCTTCCACTCATCCCCCTTTTTGACTCTTACCAGATGGTAGGCCCCTTGTAAATCCAATTTGGTATAAATTTGCATGTTTTTTACTTGATCCAGAAGTTCTGGAATGAGTGGTAACGGGTACCAGTTTTTTACCGTGATCTGATTGAGGGCTCTATAGTCAATGCAAGTTCTCAGGTCTCCCTCCTCCTTAGACACGAAAAATAAGGCCGAGGAAGCAGGGGATTTTGACGGGCGAATGAAGCCGTTGGCTAAATACTGATCCAAGTATGTTTTTAAATGTTGGTTTTCTTGCTCCGTTAGGGCGTAAATCCGACTGCAAGCAATCTGGACTCTGGGTACAAGATCAATTTGGCAGTCGTACGTTCTGTGCGGGGGTAAGGTATTTGCTTGCTCCTTTTGAAATAGATCTTGGTAATCCAGGTATACAGAGGGTAAAGAACTGGTGAGACCTAATACGATTCCTTTCTTTGAACTTGGTTCAGTGTGATCTTTCACTAAGCATTCTTTGTTGAAATAGGTGTTAGCACAGTCTGGGGGGAAAAGTCAGAACTCTTTTACGCCATTCGATCTTGGGATTATGGGTTTCCAGCCAAGGAATCCCTAATATCATTTGAAACTGAGGAGCGCCAGTGAGATCAAAGGTGATGTCCTCTTGGTGACCTCCCTGACACAGAAGTGTAACTTTTTCGGTATAATGCGTCACTGGGCCAGATGATAACTGAGATCCATCAACCGCTGTAACATTTTCCGATCTCTGCTTCTGTCGGAGAGGAAGACCTATCCGGATAGCCAAATCTTGGTCAATGTAATTCCCCATATCTCCAATGTCAATATATGCTTCTAAAGCATGCATTTTCGATGAGTGTTTGTGGTCTACCAAGAGCACCGGGATGACCAGGTATGAGGTCTGTATTGGTTCCTTTTCACCGCTCGACAAGTGGACCCCTACGCTTGCCAGGAGTTGGAGTTTCCCGAGTCCAGTTCTTCTTCACTCTTGTCAGTTGCTCCGACTGTTCTCCTGGGTGGTTTCACCAGATATTCTCGGAGAAAGTGTCCTGCTTTGCCACAATACAAGCAGAGCTGTTGCTGTCTTCTTTTTTCTCTTTCCGCCTTGGTGTGAGGGCTCCGCAAGCCCCCGATCTGCATTGGTTCCGACCGTTCATGCGGCTTGGCCTGATTCTCACGGGGTTGCACATAGACCGACCGCCCTTCAGCTCTGGCTCTATCCATTTTCCAATTCTGCAATTTATGATTGAGTTGACCTGTTAGGTCAATATATTCGGCACACCCCTCTGGGGGATTTATTACTTGGGCTAGAACGTCCTTAAACTCCCCTCGTAATCCACGGTGAAAGAGCGTAGTTCCGTTTCCCTCTGGCCAATTTGTTTGGACTATAAGACGGTTGAAGTAGGCGATGTAGGTTAACAAATCTTGGTTACCCTGCCGGAGTGACAATAATTCGTTGTCCAGAGCCTGACCTTGGGCATGCCGTGCAAATAGTTTCTCCATTTCGCGCTGAAAACCCCCAAAGTCCTGAAGCAAGGGGTCATCTTGAGTTACCAAGGGTATAGACCAGTCCGCTGCACTTCCTCCCAAATATGAAAGTACAAATGCCACCCTAGATTGATCGTTGGGGAAGGCCCCTGGTCTGCACAGGAAATGAAGGCGGCATTGATTCATGAATACAGCGTACTTATTTGGATCATCAGTGAAACGTTCGGGCGGAGCTAAGGGAACCGCCGCTGGAAGAACCACCTGTACAGGGGTTGGCGTTGACTGTGGTGGCAGAATAGGGTGGGCCAGCCCCAGTAATGGGGCTTGGCCAGCCTGTGCCAGGAGCATCTGCCTTGCTAAATCGTCCGTGCGTTCTCGATTCACAGTGAGGCCTCTCCTTAAGGCATTGGTTTCCTGTCTTGAGGCATGAACTTCAGCCCGTAACTCTCCCAGTAACTGGGCCAACTGGTCCATTTCTGACGTTTCCATAACACCCAGGCAGAGATTCATAAGAGGCTTCCCATTCTGTTACGCTCACCTGGTCTCTGCGGAGGCGTTGGGGCATGGTCGTAGCCCTCCCAGGGATGAATCTCCTCTTGTCTGTTCCTCCCTCTGCGTCTGTGTGGGGAACTGCGGTGATGAGCAGTGCTGTTCCTGCGTGAATATAAGGGGGGTTGTATGAGTATGCAGCCTGTGGTCCCTGACCCCTTCTCCAGACCTCTTCTCCATGGATGTGGCTTCCCTGGGGTTGCACTACTCTTGAGGCTAGCCACCAATAACTTGTTCGCTTTGTTGTTTTTTGCGTAGTAAAACTGCTTAGCTTTCGCTAACATATGCGCTGTGTGTTCAGCGTAGTGGGTCTCGATCTTTTTCTGTGCAGTATGAATCGCTTGCTATGTCTTCGGGGACTAACCTATCTCCTTGTGGGACTTCTCAGCTTTCTGTAGTTCCTCCTCAAGGAACATGAGAGTTTGTCTTCTGTTCTTATGAAAAGCCATTCCCTGAGCAATCAACTCCCCCTGTATTACTGCTTTCATAGCGTCCCAGGTGTTAGCAGGGGAAGTATCTTTGCTAGTGTTTTCATTGAAGAAGTTTTTGGTCGATGTCGCTATCGAATCCCTTAGCGGCATCTCGTTGAGTATCGGGTCGTAAAGCATCCATCTGCGTCGGGCGGTAGGGGAGGGATTATGTGCTCGAATCTCCAGGGATACCGGGGTGTGGTTGGATAGGATCCTTGAGCCTATGGTTACATCGTTGGCGTATGAAAGCAATTGCGGTGAGGTCAAGAGGAGGTCTATTCTGGAGAACGTTCTATGTACATAGGAGTAGAAGGAGAAGTCTCTCTCCGAGGGGTGAAGTACCCGCCATGTATCATTTAATCACCTCAAGGGGTCTAAACAGGTGTAAGCGTTCCAGTGCCAGGGCAAAGTCCCCGGAGGAGGGCGGTGTGATTTATCCTTGATGGGATCCGGGACTCCATTAAAATCACCTCCAATTACTATCTAGCCCTCTAGGAAGGAAGAAAGAGTAGAGCTCAGTGCCTCATTGAAAGCAGCTTAACCTGTGTTTGGGGCGTATACCGAGACAAAGGAATATAGCTGTCCCAACAGTAGGAATTTCACTGCTACAAATCGTCCGTCAGGGCACTGTTTCGTATACAGAATCTGGGGGTTTAGCTCTTTTCTGAAAAGAATCGCTGTGCCCCCTTTTTTAGTGCCGCCAGAGGCGAAAAAGTGTTTCGGAAAGTGCTGCGAGCGTAGACGCCCAAGGTCTGCTGATAGTGGGTGCGTTTCCTGGAGCATGGCTACTGCTGAGTTTTCATCTTGGAGCTTTTGCAAGATTTACTTGCGCTAGGTGGGAGAGTTCAATCCCTTGACGTTCAGGGAAAGAAATCTTAGGGTGTGGTATTCCCGGATGGCAGCTGAGGCTGTTGCTGGGTCCGAGTGGGGGGAGTGAGATGAGTGTGAATCAGTCAACATATTGGTGAGTCTGTAGCCTCTTCCCACCCTGCACTTGAAATTTTTGCTTAGACCTCCAACGAGAGGGCCAATCTATAACTAAGGGTGGGGCCAATTTTGTGGATCTGGCACCATCCCTGGCCAACAGGGCCGAATAACTGTCTGCAGCCAACATGGCTAGAACGGAGAACAAACGTAGTGCAACATTCCAAGGACTCATAGGTGGATTGTGCCTTGGAAATGGGCATGTGCCTTGGGAGGGGGCCCGCTGCTTCTGGCTGTAGAGGTTCATCTGGGTGAAAGAATGTTCCGGGCCCGGAGTGTTACGAAGTGAAGAGGCATTACGCATGTGCGAGCCTCGTTTGGGCTCACGCATGCGCGTTTGAAATAAACGCGGTTCAGACGGCAGTTGCTGCCGGGACCTTACAGCTAACGGATGCGTCACCTTGTCTTCCTGTATGTGTAGGCATGCGTGTTATGTGGGGCGGCCCGAGGCACACAGGCAACCTTAACATTGGCAACGAGGATCAAGGGCTGCGTAGAGGTGAGGGAAACGGTCCATGTGTTACACAGTGGAAGCGACTTCTCCTCAGGCTGCGTAGCTCCGGACCCGACGCGGCGGTAGGCGGCCATTTTCATAATTCACACGCGACAGTTGCGGCCCGCAAGGGTGCTCGTGCGCTGTCCGTGGGATAATTGACAATCAATTTTTGGAACCTTCACAGTTTCCTACATTGGGAAGCTGTGATATTAAGTCAGTGAAGACGTGTGTGTGCCTATTGACAGGCATACGGTGTATCCTGGAAGCTGAGGAAGCACAAAGTGAGTCAGGCCATAGAATGGGATCCATCTGTGAGGTCAGTGCACATCTGGGGCATCTGTGACAATATACAGGCGGTTCAGGGGCAGAGGAAAGCGCTGCAGTGCCAACAGAGTCTACCCATCCAAGGTTTGCGGCCTGACACCACAAAGTGGGACGCCTGTGCGACCTACCTCATCTAATCATCACAGGTTTGCGGCTTCACACCATAAAGTGGGGTGCCTGTGCGACCTGCAGAGATGAGTGACAAGGATGGAGCAGCCATCGCCCCAGCACAGATGCCACGGCAACAGCAAAGCACACTGGCACCAATGCCAGAATTTGACACATCAGGACCTCCATCCAAGCTAGGGCCCAACTGGTTATTGTGGGTCAAGAAACTCGAAATGTCTTTTAGAGCGACTCGTGAGGACAATGATGATGCAAAAGTAGCGACCCTACTGTACTCTGCTGGGACTGAAGTGCACTGCATTTTTGAATCATTAAACCTCTAAGTTGTCACGTATGCAGCAGTCAAAGCAGCCATACAAAACCATTTTCTCCCTATGGCAAACATAGACTACGATAGATTCATAATGTGTGGAGAAAAACAGCATGACGACGAATCCATAGATCAGTTTTGTGCAAGATTGCACCAACTGTCAAGCATATGTCGTTGGGAAAACGAAGAAGGCATGGTGCGAAACCAGGTCATACAGGGATGCAACTCGAGCAAATTGCGGAGGCAGATCCTTCGAGAACCAGGGATGACACTAACACAAATTCTGGACACTGGGCGGGCCTATGAACTTGCTGAAAGCCGAGGGGCGAAGATGGATGCAGCCATTCGATCAGGGAAAACTGAAGATGCCTTCGCTCTGGGGAGGTCCACTCCAACAAAGTCTCGTTGGAGCCAGAAGCGACAGGATATCACGCTTGTCCATGGCACACCCGCATTGTGCCAATATTGTGGATATGATCTGCCACATGTAGAAGATTGTCCAGCGAAATCCAGAGTATGCGGAAGATGCAACACACCAGGACACTATGCCAGAATGTGTAGAGCAACGGCGCCAGTAATGATCTCCAGAGGTCCCGCAAGGGTTACTGGTGGAAACTTCAGGAGATCCAGAAGTGTGGCAACTGTGGAACAGGGCATACAAAGACTAGACCTGGCGGAGGAGGAAGAAGATGATGAAGAAGTTTTCTTTATATCCAACATAGACACTGGGGCCAAAAAGATGGGACAACCTACTTGCGTTGTAGACATTAAGGGCACCCGCACGCCAGTTTTAATTGATGTATGCAAAAAAAGGGGGGGTCTGGGAATCTCTCTACCAGCACGAACACAGCCCAATGACCTGTTCTTGGGTGAATAACCCCTGGGAGACCCCCCTTTGTTTGCATACATTAACTTTGGGTTTCACCCTAAGTTAACAGGGCAATCCAGACGTGGACCCCTTGCTCACTGTTCTTAGAGAGGCAACAGTTTCACCTCACTGATGATGCCCAACAAGGCTGAAACACGTGTATGGGGTTACTGATGGTACTCTTGTTCAGGGGAGAATTGCCTAGCATTTCGGCGCTGGACTGCCCCTGGGCAGGACAAAGGCTGATATGCGGGGAAATTTCTTCTCTGTGAAAAGGTCAGTGAGCTAAAGACGTGGTAGAGTCTCTCCCAGGGGTTATTCACCCAAGAACAGGTCATTGGGCTGTGTTCGTGCTGGTAGAGAGATTCCCAGACCCCCCTTTGTTTGCATACAGTTTTAATTGATACTGGTGCGTCAGTGTGCATTCTGGCAACTGAACACTATGAGGCTCTCCCTGGCCCACCCATGCTGGAGGAATCCCGGGCAAGAATTTACAATTTTGGAGGCAACACACCGTTACCGATACAAGGTGTCTTCGTCGCACCGCTCGCACATGGAAACAATACCATCAATGGTCGATTTTTGTGACCAACGTCAGCCCTCATTTTTTCCTAAATTGTGCGGCCTCAGAAGCTCTGGACATTG
This sequence comes from Ambystoma mexicanum, assembly GCF_040938575.1. Taxonomy (NCBI): domain Eukaryota; kingdom Metazoa; phylum Chordata; class Amphibia; order Caudata; family Ambystomatidae; genus Ambystoma; species Ambystoma mexicanum. The sequence continues at coordinate 583,916,470 of NC_090935.1, forward strand.
TGCACTTCACAATGGCGGTATACCAGTCGGATGTGGAAAGGCTCCTGAAAAGATATGATGGCCTGTTCCAGGGAGTAGGGAAATTGAAAGCGGAACCAGTACATCTTCACATTGATGCAACAGTAAGGCCCACTGCTCTCAAGCATAGGAGGATACCGTTCCATCTAAGAACGCAGGTAGAAAAGACACTCCAGACACTAATAGATTTGGACATCATCGAAAGAGTAGAAGGCCCCGCTCCGTGGGTATCGCCAATTGTGATTGTACTGAAACCCAAACAGCCAGGTGCGGTCCGCATATGCGTTGATATGCACCTGCCAAATGCCACCATTAAAATGGAACGTCACATCACGCCTACGTTAGATGATATCATCAGTGAACTAGAAGGAGCCAAGGTATTCTCAAAGCTGGACTTGCGTTCAGGATACCACCAACTTAAACTACATCAAGAATCAAGATATATCACCACTTTCACCACCCATCAAGGGTTATATCAATTCAAGAGGCTAAGCTTCGATGTATCATCAGTAGCTGAAGTGTTCCAGAACACCATCAGGGGGGCACTTGCCGGGCTGAAGGGAGTCATTAACATGAGTGACGACATCCTTGTTTTCGCAACATCTGAAGCCGAGCACATGAAAAGGTTAGATCTGGCTCTGGAAAGACTAAGCAACCTGGGCCTCATCCTCCACAGATCGAAATGTGAGTTCTTTAAGAACCGTATTGAATTCTTTGGGTTTGTTGTTCATGCAAAAGGGATCTCTCCTGACCCCGAGAAGGTTTGTGATATTCGTGACGCAGTGGCCTAAGAGTCACCAGCAGAAGTCAGAAGCTTCCTAGGCATGGTTAATTACTGTGGCAGATTCATTAAATTACTGGCTTCGCTGTCTGAACCACTCAGAACATTAACCAAAAATGATGTGCCGTGGGCATGGAACGAGAGAGAGCCGAAGGCGTTCCAGGACATCAAATGTGCACTATCCGATCAGGATACCATGGAATACTTCGATCCAGCAAAGGAATCTGAAATCGTAGTTGATGCAAGTCCCGTGGGTTTGGGCGCTGTACTGTCACAGGCCGACATGCAAGGCAACATGTGTCCCATCGCCTATGCCAGCGAAGCACTCTGAAACTGAAAAGAGGTACTCCCAAATCGAAAGGGAGGCACTGGCAATATTATGGGGCTGTTGCCACTTCCGCGTATACTTTCTTGGAAAGCCAGTGTCAATCATCACCGACCACAAGCCTCTCATCCCGATTATGACAGGCGCGTCCTCAACACCACCCCACGCATAGAACGCTGGATGCTGTCGCTCATCGAGTACGACGTAAAGCTGCAGTATAGGCAAAAGGTGTCCCCGGGAAAATGTCTCAGGCTTCAGGATGTTCAGAGTTTTAACATTTCAGTGTAAATGCTCCGTCTTTGTTTCTGATGATTTCTTTTTCCTGAATCTCGGGACCCTTGACCATGGGTTTTGCTTCATTTTTTGTGGGGATGTGAGGTCTGTATCAATGGCGTTTTCTGAGGCTGAGGGCGACGGGCTCTTGGGCGAAGCTGGGTGCATAGTCTTCTCTGCATCCTCCAGGTGGCTAATTTTTCTCAGGGTGCCCTTGTAGGTGAACTGTAAAGCCGTGGGGAAAAGCCATCTATAGCGGATCTGTTGGCTCTGAAGAAAAAGAGTTAGGGGTTGGAGGGACCGTCTTTTCTGGAGAGTGTGCAGAGCTAAATCTTGGCAAATCTGAAGGGGAGAGCCCTGAAAGGTTAATTCATCCCTAGTGCGAGCGATCAATGAAATGGCTTCTTTTGTAGTGAAAAAGTGCACTCTAGTAATGACATCAGGGGCGGAGTCCGACTCCATCCCGCGGCGAGGGCGCAACATGTGGGTGCCGTCTAGAAGGAGTTGTGGTTTATCTAGGTGTGGAAGTAGAGACTGAAAGAGGTCACCCACATACTCCGCCAGGTTTTTGTCTGGGACGGAGGCTGGAACTCCTCGGATTCGGAGGTTATTACGTTAAGCCCTGTTTTCAAGGTCCTCTTGTTTGAAATCTAGGATTTTGCATTTATCTTGTAGGAGTCTAATTGAGCGTTGAACTTCAACCAAGGTAACTGTATGGTCCTGGGCACGGTCCTCGACCTCTCCCAATCTTTGCTCAGCCTCCGTCACTCTTTGGTCGGTGCGTTCTAATTTTGCGGTAAGTTCGGTCATGCAAGACCTGAATTCAGATTTAATGTCGGCCATGAATGCTCGGATGTCGTCCTTGGTTGCAAGGGAACCCTTTTCATCTGAAGTTTCTTGTGGAGAGGAGATGGGGGGATACTGTTTCTTGGTTTTGTCAGCCGACAGCAACATTGCAGCAATGTCTGGGTTCTTACTGGACTTTAGTTATTTAGCCATAATGTCCTTTATGTGTAGAAGGGGAGACCCAACGCCTCTTGGAGAAGATCTGGTGATTAGGCTGGTTTCCCAGTTACGGGTAGGGGTGTTTAGCTTCTACGTGGGTCTACCCATTCAGGCAATGGCGTATCGTTGGCGTGGGCACTGAGGTTGCTTATGGAGAGGCTCTGCGTTCCTTTAGAAAGTGGGCGACAACGAGGAGATCCTCTTGGGCTCACGGAGAGGAGGGGGAGACAGAGACGTGGGCTGGCGCGCCCCAGGATATGCTCAGAAGGAGGGGAGGGGGGAGAGACCGTGTTTATGTGAGGCACGGAGAGGTATTAATGCCAACTGGAGCTCTCACAGTTCTTTCATATGTGACAGTCTTGCTGTACTCAATAAGTGTTCCAGAGGGGGTGCAGAGCCTCTTAATGGTATTAGGGCAGTGTTCCTCTGTGTTGTGTTGGGCTTATAGGATCCCTAGAGCGAGGCATGAGCAGATTTAGCCCCCAGTGTTTAGCCTCCTTGTAGCGCGTTGATGAAAAAGGGTGGAAAGAGGGTTCCCACCACCTTCCCTTTAACTTGAGTTCTTCGTTCCCCTCTCGTTAGGCTCCTTCCACTGAGACTGGGGTTGGTTGTTGGAGGGCCCCTCCTGCAAGCCGCCAAATCAAACAGAATCAGGGGGTCCCCGGTTCCTGTGTTGCGGCGTCCCTGGATGGGGGTGCGGGGGGGAGAAGGGGGCTGCCCTTCTAATGGCTCCCTGGCTGGGGAGCCTCTGAGACGGAAGTTAGGTCTAAGGGGGCAGTGCAGGCTCCCAGGTAGTGAGAGGGTGGATGTTGGAGAGCCCCTATTTAATTGCTACCCCCAAGGTTTTAAGGGAGCCTTATGGCCTTCTCCGGAGTCGTTCGCGAGGTCCAGGTCACCTTACCATTGATAGTTGTGTCTCCCTCTCAGGAGGAGCGGGGACCGGGGATGTGGCAGGGGCTCAGACAGAGTTTGAGAGCAGACCTTCATGAGCCATTAACAGTTTCTGGGGAAGTCCGGTGACCCAGTCCCCCACGGGATCCTCGGAGGAGACCAGCTGTTGAGGCTTGCCAGCATTGGGTCCGCTGTGTCGAGAGTGTCCTCCTGGTCGCTCGTTGTCCCCACCTCGCCTGTGGGAGCGCCCTCTGGAGTTTCAGATGGGCACCCCTACTCGGGGTAGCAGGCTCCAATATAAGGTGTAGGAGCAGGCTGGAGTGGGCGGACGTAGCAAAGGAGATCCGTGGCTCTCCTCCCCAGGTAAACGATAGAATCAGCCCGCAGAGCATGGGGGTCCTCTGATGGTGGAGCGCCGCGGGGGGACTCAGAGCGGCCAGAGTCTCATCTCTCCTCCGCTCCCCTCCCAGATGTCCTCGAAACCCACGGTCCCGTCCACCATCTTCGAACACCCGGAATACAGGGCGGAGGGGCCGTGGGATGAATCTCGGCTATATTTCATCGTTCCAAGGTCATAGACTCATGAAAATGGATCAGCAGGGGCCCCTAGCCGTCATGCGTCGCCACTGGGGGTTCATTCATGCGACGATGTGCTGAAGCTGCATTAAAACATAAAAAGCAGCGGGCATCCCACAGAGGCCATCAGGAGAGCGACCGCATCGTCGGCGCTCCAGGCCACAACCCCCATACAACATAATTTTACATCAGTGAACCGGAGGGGTGGATTATCATAAATAATTAGCTTACAAATCAGGTGTTCCATCAACCAACATCATCAGGGGTCAAGTCCGGGGCTGACACCAAGTATTGCAAATAAAGGCCTCAAATGTCCAGGGGACGCGCATGAAGAGGCATAGTGTGCATAAAGGCCACTTAAAGGTCATAGCAGTAAGCCACGTCTTTTAGCCATGCAGACACCATAAGTGGCAGGCCCTTCCACCATGCCATGGCCACCATTCTGCGTGCCAACACCAAAACGAGTCCAACCAGTTGATGTTTATGCTTGGGCAGGGCCCTCGCACATCCCAACAAAACAACCAATGGCTCAGGTCTGACCTGTTCCCCAATAATGAGAGAGATCTTGATGAGGACCACCCCCAGAACACAGCAACCGGTGGGTATCACCAAACCAGATGCAAAAAATCAGCTGAGGTTGCTTTGCAACGTGTACATACATCACGTGTTTCGGGGTAGTATCTGTGTAGCTTGGCCGGGGTGGGATTTGTATGATGCACAACATTAAAGTGAATTAGCTGAAGTCTGCGGTTCAGGGACACCTTCATTTTTTGGAAGAGTACGTAGCTTGGAATGGGGCAAGTGTGTTGGCTGTGTGTAGACTCTTCTGCAGACCTGTGTGTCAGAGTCTTTTTTCAGTGCATATCATCTGGAAGAGGATCTTGCCTTACTTTACCCTGGCTCACAAGCGTAATGTAGCGTAATGTGGCGAGTGTGTTGGCTGTGTTAGCCGTGCTCCGTGCTCCAGCACTTCAGAGCCTAGCCGTTCTTGACGGCCAGATTTTGCGGTATTACGTGGAATTATATTAAAAGAGAGCCTCTGCCCAATTCCTCCGGCTCTGGTGAAAGCAGAGGTTGGCGGGGAAATCGCAAAGATCAGAAATCCAGGGGTGAGTCATTGATCTTACTTGATACAAACTTTAACGTGCTGAAGTCTGTCTATATAGTCCCTATCAGATTGATTATTACAGCGATTGTGTGCTTGAAACAATGAAATTGGTTCACAATATAGGAGCTTTGCCGTGTTTGCAGTGTTCGCAGTGCTTGTTTCTCCTTCCTCCACTTGGGATCCCTGCCTTTCTAAATCGCACTGTCAACTGCTAGAATGCTTCTGATTAAATTGCGTTCAGTGGCAGCGTCATGTACCAGCGAACTACCCTTTTTTCTCCGAATATCTGGTTGCTTGGGGAAATGAGAAGTGGGGAAAAAAGGAGAGTATATCTAATATGTAAAATCTGGGAAGCTCAATTTTCAGGGACGATTTGAGAGCATCAGAAGTGGAGGACATTCAGGGATGGGTGTACAAGCACCGGGCCTTTCGCCTTTAGAGTGGAAAGTTCTACAAATGCTCTCCATACAGCAGAGCAAATATCTTTAGAAATTGAAGAACGCCCAGGATAAACTTTTCCATGATGGCATACCTGATGGGTGATCATTTCAAACAAAATGTAAAAATATATGTTATCCACTTCCTCAATGAAAAGGTTGATAACAGACCTGGCATTAAATAAATCAAGATCACGTAGCCTGAGTGCTATGGACAACCTTTCCTTTACCATTATCTCCCCTCAGCAAAAACAGCGAGCAGATATTAACACTCGTAGCACACAAATAATAATGGAAGAAGTGGGGGACAGCCTGGGTAGAATGGCAGCTCAAGCCAAGGAGCGCTTGCAAAATCAGTACGGCCCAGGCACTCCGACAGTCTCTGATTTTGTACCATGCAATGACAGTACTAATGTAAGAGAGAAACCAACCCCCCCTTACAGAATGTCCAAGGAACTTAAATTTGTTAGGGATTCTGATTCTACGCTGACTGCCTTAAGCTTCATTCTTAACTCCCTGGTGAATGTCTTTGAGTCTTTGAAAGAAGAAGTTCACACACACTTGCACATCCTGTTAGAATTAACAAAGGAAATAGGAGGCTACAAGTCATCTTTGGTGGGCCTGAGTGGGGCAATAAACTCTAATAAATGAGCCATTGGAAGAGCGTAAAACTATTTGCCGGGAACAAGTGAGTGAGTTGAAAGGGCTGAAAGTGAATTTTAGTTCTTTCAAGGACCATAGTGAACAAATGTGGGTGGAAATCAACATTTTGCAAGATCGGGTTAAGATAAAGACACAAGAAGAAAAGTCCCCAATAATTCAAACTGAGGGCTGATTTGTAGATGTCTCGCTGGATGATACTCCACTTTTTATGTCGGTACTCGATTAATTTATAAGTCTGGCCAAAATTTCAGAAGAGTTAGTTAGAAATACAGTCTCAGCAAGAAGGAAAATCAGAGTGACTTGCTCATTGTTCTCAGAGAAGAGCAACAGTAGTAGAAGTATGTTCAACAGGTGCTGACCTAGTAGAAAGAAGCCAGAGTGAACAAGTGAATGAAATGGCCCAACAGGAGACCAAAAGGAAAAGAAAGAGAAAACAAGTAAAAGAGTCCCACAGTGGAAATTTCGAGCAGCAACCAAAAAGTATAGACAATGATATGCAAAGGAAATAATCAATGATCTGCCAAGCAGAACAAGTCTGGAAAGAGGAACTTTTCCAATGCATTGGAAAATTGGAAAAAATTACGGCAGAGAAGCAAATTATTAAATCTACGGGGAAAACAGAAATAACTTTGTTTGGTCAACAAGTAGACACGAGCAACGAGTCGGTACCTAGCGAACATTTGTGCTCAAATAAAACATCCAGATTGGTTTGATAAATCTTTAACTAAAATCAGTACTGGCTCGCAAACAACAGATATTGTTAATTTAGCCGCTAAGCCACTACGATTGGCACTAATCTTCTGTCGAGGAAAAAATTCAACTAGTATTGCTAACAAGAATATAATAATTAAGGAATAAACTCTTGCTACTAGCAAAGGTGTTGTTCTGTGGGATTTGGTGAATGACAAACAATCCAAGAAGTGTTTGAGTGAAGAAAAGAGCATGGAACAGAGGAATGAGGAAAAACAAGTGAACCCAGCCAACATAAAAAACAAATTCTCCCAGTGAAGGGAAAGTGAGATTTGCTGCACAAAATGGTCAAATACTAAGTAAAACTGACTTACGTAATTTTTCAATGAAGCCATTTGCAGCACGAGAATCTGGCTTAGAAAGATGAATTTAAATGAAGACGCCAGAGCACTAAATCGAAGTACTATTTTATCTTTTACTCGTAAGGTGCCGGATTTATATATTTTTGCCACTGCGGACATTGATCGAATATCTTTTCCATATGAAAAAGTGACACACACTGCTGACACAATTAGCTACCTAATGGAGGGGAATCTAATGTGGGAGCACATGCTTTGTTAATGTCCGCAAATGATCTGGGAAAACTGGGCTTAGAGGTATTTGAACACCTGACGAAAACAGAGATGAGAGAAAATAGTGATAACAGAGAGAAGGATATGCGTGATTTTTCCGTCACGGAAAAGTCTGCGACAGAAAAGTTTGCATGATAAATGTGCGAACCACAAAAGCTTTGCACATTTCCCATGCGAACACGCATTCAAAACCCCTACATAACCACACCCCCAACCATACCCACAACACTCCTCCACCCACACCCTCAACACACCCCACCCACACCCCCAACATAAACAAACCCTACTTACCTTTTTTGCACGCTGAGCCCCTGCAGCGCCAGTTCTCTTTCACTTCTGTGATTGGGAACTGGTGCTGCAGGGTCCTTTTTTTTCTTTTTCGGGAGCTGCAGGGCTGTCCCCCGCAAGCCCCGCTCACTATACCACACAGTATAGTGAGTGGGGTGCTGCGGGGGACACCTCTGCAGTCCCCGTTTGTATTTGTCTTTTTCGGGTGTGCTGCAGAGGTGTCCCCCGCAACACCCTGCTCACTATACCACACAGTGTAGTGAAGTGAGCAGGGTGTTGCGTGGGACACCCCTGCAGTCTTTTTTTTTATACTTACCTACAATGCTACCACCAAAGGTTCGAACTTTTGGTGTTCGAATCTTTGGTGGTAGCATTTTTTGGACTTTTTGTACGGTTGGACCTTTTTTTTCGGTCTGATCGTACAATTCCGGTGAGAACAGTGGCCCTTATACTCATAAGGAAATAAATAGCTGAGTAAAACCCCATGAAAGCAGAGTGAAGCTCAGTAGCACTACTAGGGCTGCAGCAGATATGGGTAAAATAAAGATTTGGTCTCTGCTTCCCGAAATCGTGACAGATGTTTTTCAGAAGATCAGTGAGTGTGAGGAGTTACTTTAGTTGAGGATCGTGTTAATCTTATTAGCTGGAACACACATGGCCTGCCTCCCTTAGAGATGTTGCCACAAATAAACTAATTTTCCATGGCCACGATCTGATTTGTTTTTCAGGACACATGGCTTATGGAAAAAATAACAACATATGGTTTTATAATCATAGAGCAATTAGCTACCTAATGGAGGGAGACCCTGAGGGGGTTTATTAACAGCGATTTGAAATACTGTAAGATTCAGTATGAAGTGTATCAGCTCTGATCTTCATGGTATTCTAGTCACACAGTGAGTTCTCAAGAGGAGGTGAATAACGAGAGGGGTGATTCTGATTAATGTGTATTGGAATTCGGCAAATAGGAATTTGTCAATATTCTTGGAAGATTTGTCATCTATACTTACGAAGGTGAGCATTGGTTTTGCCAATGATTTATTGTTGCTTGCCGATGATTTGAATTTCCACTGTATACCCATAGCCAATTCATCGAACAAAACATCTATACGAAAGTCCCACGGGGAGGGATGTAATAGTTTCTTTATGAAGTGGAATCTTCAAATTATTAACAGGAATAATAACATGCAGCAACATGGAGGAATGGAAATGCAAGATCAATCATCGAGTACTTGGCGGTCTCACCCATGCTCTTTCAGTGCTGCGAGAGCTTAAGGGCATTGAGAACTGGTGACCACTGCTCTCTGCAAGTGTCTTTTTTGTTGGCTCCCTGAAAATAAAACATCTATATACCGCCAATGTATCAATAAATGTGAAAGGGAACTGAGTAGCCAGATTTACAAGGGAATGCTCCTCGTTGAATACAACATTGAAGGAAATCATGCAGGTCGGGTCTAGAGCAGAGGGGCACTGTCAACTCTCACCGGGCAGCTTTGTGAAGTTTTTATGGGAGACATAGCCCCCGCGGATTAGGTCCAATGTTAGACCTATTAAACATTTACATATGTTTGATGAGGAGACATACTTGAAAAAGAAAGCCCTTAATGGAGAGTTGCGTGCTGTGAGGAACAAAGGCTTGTCCAAATGCTCGCCCTTCAAAAAAAGAAGGAACTCTGCAATGCATATCATAATTAGACACAGGAGCACCGATTTGCATGGAATGTGTGAGATGGCCAGTGGATGCTGGAAGCAGTACTGCCGACTAATGCAAGACATTTCTGGCCAATAGTAAATTACCATACTGTTACTCAAGGGGCTCTTATGGGGAATATGGTGACAGAGAGGATTGGCTAAATTATTATAGTAAAACATTCAAAGATTCAGTGAAAGGTCCCTTGATGGCTGCTAAGGAGGTAAGATGAAATCTCCATATAGTTGAGGATACAGAAGCATTTATTCATTAATGGTGCTTCTCGATCGAGAGCAGCGGGCCCTAACGTGCTAACAAATATGATCCTGAAGAATGATGTTACAAATTGGTCTAAAATCTGGTTTGGATTGTTTAAGAATATAGTGAACACCCACAAATGCCCTGAATCTTGGAGTCAGGCAATTATTATCCCCATTTATAAAAAGGGAGATAGGGCAGATCCAGTCAACTATCCCCCTATTGCCCTGTTAGACTAAGAGAGCAAAATATTCTCTGGCGTTATTCTAAAAGAGTTGGAAGACTGGGCGGATTCCAAAGGTATGTTATCGAAGCTGCCAATTAGATTTCACAAAGGACAGCCGACAATGCTAAATGGGTTGGTATCGAGTGTCATCAAGGCTAAAAAAAGAAGGGAGAAACCTATACAACTCGGATCGATTTGTCAAAAGCCTTTGACACGGACAATAGAGACATACCAGAGGGTCTCTTAGCTATCATAATAAATCTGCATAATCAGACCCCTATACAAGTGAGGCTAGATATACAAGGTCAAACCTCCTCTCCAATCTCTACAGATAGAGGTGTGAGGCAGGGCTGCATACTATCGCCCTGACTCTTTAATTTGTATCTCGCTGACCTTGTACAATTTCTCTCTCCGCATGCTCGAGCCAGTCACAGAATTGGCACAAGTAAAAATCATTATCTGGCCTATGCGGATGATATAGTCTTACTAGAATATACTACCATAGGCCTTCAAAGCTTGATTATAGCTGTGGAAAAGTATGCCAATGAGAATGATTTAGTGGTAAATCCAACAAAGTCTAATATAGTGAGGAAAAAGCCTCGATTCTCCTGCAAATTAGGTAAGCAAACACTTCCAGTGTTAAAAAAGGTTAAATACCTGGGCTTCCAACTCGAAGCCTCCCCTTCGCTAAAATATCTGGAGGTTGAAATGGAGAGCAAAATATCCCATTTTACAAGTCAAATGAAAAAACTCTCAAAAACATATTGCCGGTTATCATTGCTCCCTTTGATTAAATGTTATAAGGGGAAAGTAATTCCTAGCATTTTTTATGGAATGGAAATAAACTGACATGCACGCAAATTAGATTTGGCTCGTATGACGGGCATGATATGGAAGAAAGTTTTGTTTCTTCCTGTCTTTACCGAGTGCTCAACTAAATTGTGAATTGGATTAGAATCTTTACGTGCCTATCTGAATTGGAAAATATTGACACTGTAGAGAGCTGTGATTCTGCCTCGGAAGACGGAAGAACTCTCTTTACGAGGTTATAAGAGATTTGATGACTCTAGAGTGTTGTGAGTATTTATCGATCTTCAAACAGGATACTGAAGACATTTTGGCAACATGTAATGAAACAGAGATAACCTTGATGGATAGTCCAGATAAGGTTAAACGCTCAATGTTAAGGATGGATTGGATTTTAACAAGAGCACCCTTCTCTGAAATTAATTTCTTTTTAAATGTTGCTATTACTGGTAAACCAAGAATTTATGTTCTACCATATATAAGAAGATTTCCTAACCCCAGATGGAGAGCTGAACTCTTGAGGTTTGGTTTACATTTGATTAACACCAAAGAATTACAAAGAATTAATTTAAAATTAGACCCTCACAAGGGAAATTGCGATCTCTGTGGGGAAGGAGTTTGACAAGATCTATGTCACTTACTGGTCACATGTTAATCCAAAGAGGCCCTGAGGTGCAGATATTTTGCACGAGTTGTACAAAACATCGACTGGCTTAACATAGAAGAGTTCTGGCTAAGACTATCTGTGGGGTCGGACCTTCTGAAGCTATTGCATGAGTTGCATTTTATAGAATTAAAGTTTTAGATGATTTAGGTACTGTAAAGAAGTAGGTTGCTAGGTAGGGTTCATTGTTTAATATGAATATTAATATCCTATGAATTATTTTGTAATGTTCAAACAAAATGTATTTTGACTTGTAATGATTTATGTTGTGATTGTGAAAAGTCAAAATTATGACTAGTACACATAAAAGAAAATTAAAATAAGTATGTAGTTCCAATCTTGGTCACTGATCTCCACCAGCCATTTCACCTATCGTTGCCTTGCCCAGCAATATCGGTTATTAAGCCTATTAGTGTTGAATAAAATGCTTCCACAGTCAGCTTATCGGCTATCTTATGCCACACGATACACATCTGAAGTACAATTTTCCCAAGGCCCAGCCTAGGCCTATGGTGCTGCAGAATCGCAGTCCTCAATAAATCTGCCGCTGTAAGTGGCCTTTCAACTACACATGAGGACTGATGAATTGTGAGGCGTACCAAAACAATAGATAATGGGCCTGCACCTTCCATTAATATTGGTCAACATCATCCGGTGGTGCTAGTGCACCATTAGTACAAAGGTGGTTTAGTATAGACCAGGACATCCTGGACTGTTTCCCGGCCCATTGAAACTCAGAGAGGATTCCCTGCAGTTGCATGGAAAAGATTGCCGGCAAAGATACTGGGATATTCAGAAATAAGTATAAGATCTCAGGAATATAACCATCTTCACCATGGATATTCTGCCCGTTAAGGAGAGAGGGAGATCACGCCATTTTAGCATGCAGTGTTTGAGGGGTCTCTGAAGGAGTGCACTGCCCTGCCATCATTTTCACAAAAGAGGATATCCGAGTCCCTTGACAGTTAAATGCCCAGGATTCTGGTATGTTCCCATTCCCATTTAAAGCCATATTCATCTGCAAAGACCACAGTATGTTCAGTGAGAAGAAACGAACTGGGGTTAGATCTCTGTCTTCGGCTGGGGCCTCCCTCTGGAACGGGCTCCCTGCCACTCTAAAACTTGAGGAAAACCATCTCAGGTTCCGGAAGCACCTCAAGACCTTCCTCTTTGCTGCAGCCTTCGCCCCTGCTGATCTTCTCTCTTGGCACCTTGTATTGGGATACCCTCTGTCTCTGGTCCCAGGTTCCTGCTCATCCTGCCACCCTACCGCACTGCCTCCGGGCCACCCCTTGCACTGGGGTTTGTATCTGTACCCATAGAGCCCCCCATAAAGCATCCCTCTTTTCTCTTCCCCTCCTGCACTTATCAGACCCACCTGATCTGCGGCCTCAAACCTAGCACTTGCCACTTGGCTGCATTACCATTTTGTGCTGATTTTATTATTTATTTATTTATTTATTTATTTATTTGTAATATTATTTATCCTGTTTCCCCTTTGCTCTGCACATTCCACTTTCTCCCACCCCTCCATGCACTTTTCCCCTCCCCCTATCCCATGCACTTGCATTTTCTCAATGTCACTGGGCCTAGTAAGATCGTTGTTTCGTTCTCCCGTTCCCCTCCCTTGCCTTTTCGCGCTCTGAAACATCTGTGTATGAGCTCGATATAAATAAAATATCATATCATATCATAAACACTTCTTTCTTTCCTGTGAACCTTATCCCACACTCATTGTTTGTATTTAGCGTAAGGATTGGCAATAGGTTTTTCTTAGTATAGGCCCTTTTATTTGACAAGACGCCACTAGGACTGCCTTATTATCATTTGATGGTTGACACTTGCTCCCATCTTAGATTTAGGTTTAGATTATGCGTTTTCCCAAACTGCATATGCAGTTTAATAAACACCCTTTAACTGTGATCACTTATGTCTGTCTTTACTGTTGCCACCATGAGTTCCTTACAGATGTGTCCAGCCATTAAAGCCCCATGTCTCCCAAATATTGTTGTATGGAAGACATATTTTGGTTGTTCCGTGAGGCTTGCAGTGTCTTGTAAAAGAGTCGGAAGGCCGCTGCAATGTCCGCAGTGTTGTGTTGGAACCTCCCATTGGAGTCTTTGACAACTTCTATTTGCCAGGGCTTTCTTTCAGAAGCCAGCATCATGGCCAGCAAAGCTCTAGGCTTCTGTCCCTCGCTATATTATCTTCACCAGGTACTTAACCTCCTGCAAAGCATTCTTGCAAAAACTAACTCTTTTCTGATTGGGTGTAAAAAATGATGACAAGGCGCACACTCTGATTCCCAGTCAAGTTTTCCTGCTGTAGCAACAAATTGTCTTCTCCTCCGAACGTTTCCATAAATCATCAGGGAGGCTGTGTTTCTTTTCCTTTTCAGGCGTGTCTAGTTACATTTCCTTTTCAGGTGTTTCAGGCTAATTCGCATTGATGTCTCTAAGGATTCTGGTACTTGTATTCTCGCACTTTTTTCAATTGCAGGTGACTGGGAAACAACTCCCTCCAAAGCACAAATCTTACCCTTGATAGGGGGAGGGGTAAAACCATGTTTATGGCTCTCCATAGTGAGGCATGATGGCCCTGGTGCTGCAGCCTCTTGAGCCCGGGACTCCTGGAACATAGTGTAAAAAATGATGACAAGGCGCACACTCTGATTCCCAGTCAAGTTTTCCTGCTGTAGCAACAAATTGTCTTCTCCTCCGAACGTTTCCATAAATCATCAGGGAGGCTGTGTTTCTTTTCCTTTTCAGGCGTGTCTAGTAACATTTCCTTTTCAGGTCTTTCAGGTTAATTCTTTTCTGATTTGGGCCAATATACGGGTATCTCCGGCAGAATAAGAAGCCTGTTCCATTATTTTAAGTTGGTTCTCATTGACCTCCAGACGTCTCCCGATCAGTTTCAGGATCCCAGAACCGTTAGCCATCGACAACCCCGCCCCCTATCATAACACTTAAAGCTCTCAGCAGTATCCCCTGTGGGACCACAGAGCCCACGTTATTGTCAAAGAGGCTGGTTATTTTTTCCTACACATCCATCTGCAAAACAGTGTCTTAGAGGGCTTCGGGCTTGAACCGCCAGGCTCTCGTACCACTGGGCCTTTCCACCACTGAGCACTCCAGGGTGACTGGTGAATGATCGGAAGGGGCCCTCAGGAGAATCTCACACTTCCAAACCCGAGGTTCCCAGTTCTAGACACCAACATATAGGGCATCATTCCAAGTTTGCCGGTACAGTAACAACGATACCGGTCAGCATGCCGGTACTGTTGTTACCGTACTGGCAAACTACAAGTTCTGCTCGCGGGTGCCTTTTCGCCCGCCAGGTCTGACCTGGCAGGCGGACCGGCACCCGCGAGCAGACCATGCCGGATGCACCGGCACCATTCTGAATGGTGCCCGTGCCTTCGGCCTCCCCATTCCCAATGAGCCCTAGTGGGCTCAATGGGAATGGGGAGCATTTTTTTCTGTCGGCCAGGAATGGGCATTTACCGGGTCTGGCGGGCCGTAATGACCCGGTAATTGCTCATTCCTGGACGCCGTAAAAAAAATTATACCGGCGGCAGCCGTGCCTGTTATATGGTTACGGCTTCCGCCGGTATTGTAATGAGGCCCATAGTCTATTTGAGAAGCCGACTCATGCACCCAGGAGTGAAAAGTGTAATCTCGCTGCTTCATATGCAGTATCTGCCATGCATCAACCAGTCCATATGTAGAGAAAATGTCAAAAATCTTTCTGGCCGCTCTGGACCATGTGTGTACTGTAACATTAGACCTGTCCAGTGAGGGGTCCAGAACTGTATTGAAATCCCCTCCCCATATCATTATAGCATCGCTATCAGTAGCCAGATTAACAATTACCCAATCAATAAAACTCAGGTTATCAACATTAGGGGCGTACATATTGACCAATATTACTTTCATGCCCTGCAGGGATCCAGTTATCATTAGTGCTCTCCCCTCCTGATCTTTCGCCAACCCGATTGGCCGGAATTGAAGAGAATTGTGAATCAGAATGTCAACCCCCTGCAATGTACTGAGAGGGATGAGTAATATGTACGGCAGCCCCATTGTTTGGCACATCTATTCTCAGTGGCAGGTGTATGGTACATTTTCAGTATACATATGATGTTGGCTTTGTGCTGCTGCATGTATAGGAGTAGTTTCCTCATTTTTGCAGGCTGGTTAACTCCCCATATATTTCAGGTAACCACTTTAATACCATTTTTGGAACCCTTGTGCGTTACCCAGTGTTGGTTTTATCTCCCCTGACGGACCACTAGATTCTCGCCTCCGGTTATGACCCTGCAACCCTTTCGGATTTGTGAACAATTGTCTCCAAACAATAACAAGCAACCCCCCTCCCTGAAACAGTCCCCCTCCTATCTCCCCCTCCGACACACCAACTGGCCTGAATAAACCACCCCACCCTACATCCATTAGAAGAACTGGCTGTGCATGGGACACCTGTACCAGCTGTGAGGGGTCAGAAATGTGAGCCATACACCTTTGTGAAGGTTTTTCAAAAGATGCCATTTTATTAAACTCAAAAAAGATTTGATAAATGCCTCACTATTCCTACCCTGATGAGAATTTCCCTGCCTAAAATAAACTAAAGGAAACACTCTAACAAAAGGGTTTTGGCCCTCACACTTTTACATACAACAAACTCAATAAGGTAACACATGTCAATTTAGATACAACAAAATTAAGTTATATTCATGACCAGATAACTGTTTCTCCTTGTAACCTGGGTGAGTCCCCCTTCCCCAGATTCAATCAGGATTTCAACCGCCAGTTCAAAACAATAAGGACATCCCGTTTTGCAACAAAGTTCCAATATAGTCCCAATAAATCTCTCAATTGGATTTGACCAACAGTTCAAAATGTTCGTCAAAATCAACAGAAAGGCTTCTGTCGGGATAATTCTTTAACAGTTCACAAAATGCTTGAATCAGCAATATTGATTTTTCAGGAGGATTCCACAACTTTCACAATGGGCCTCATTACGAGTCCGGCGGTAACCGAGGCGGTAAAACCGCCTGGTTACCGCCGGACTCATATTACCATTACGCCTCCGTGATTCCCGGAATTACTGGGGCATTACAACCCCGGTTTTCGGGGAATCACGGAGGCGGAATGGTGTTAATCCCCATTCCCATTGAGTCCTATATAGGATGGGAATGGGGATCATGGAAACACCGGCAGCATCTCGTAATGCTGCCGGTGTTTCCTCGTCCGCCTGCAGGCGGGCGGTGTTAAACCCGCCAGGTCAAACCTGGCGGGAACATCACCTCCCGCCTGCAGGAGTCGGGATCAGGCGGTCCGGAAACAACGGTGGCGGCGGGTTTACCGCCACCGTTATTTCCGGACCGCCTGATTTGTAATGAGGCCCAATGTGTTTTTATGGTCATGCCACAGCTTCTGCAACACCTTTAACCACACCACAGTACTTCAATGACTTCTGCCTGGTCCACCCACCTGCCAGGCCTATTCTACAAGGTCCCTTGTCGTGGTGTACTCTTCTGCCAGGACTAGTAAATCTACTACTACTTCTACAAGTACTTCTGTGGTTGGATTTCTCTTCATACAACTCAAAGTCTTATGATTTGATAAACAACTAGTTTGACTACCTAAGGGAAAACATAAGACACATTGGTGCTGTTTGTTCCATACTTTTGATTGGCACATACAATGCAGGTTATGCTTCTCTCCTCCTGAGCACCTTCTGTCAGAAAGGCAGCATTCCTGCCGCTCTTGTTTTCCCACTCTTGCACCAACCAAATACTGATAATTGTTTCTTCTCACTCCTGATCTTCTTTGCCTTGGGCAATGCTTATCTAGGTCAGTCCCCCCTATTGCTTCTTTCTCGCTCTGACAATAAGTTCTTTAAACAACTGGTTTCTTAATTGCCCTCTTTTGGCTTTGGAAAAGTTGGTTATTTTTTGTTTTTAACTCTGTTTATTAAGTTTTGCAAACAAACATAACAACCACATTGGAACTTTCTCTCCCTCACCCCTCCTTACCCTCTTTCATGGTCCTCCCTGCATGACCACTTATGCCTTGATTTGGCCTCTCTCCCGATCTCCATCTTTCTTGTCCCCCCACTGCTCTCCCCTATCCCACTCCAGTCCCTGCATACTCGCCCCATTCCAACTCAGACAAAGCACAAGTGTCCTGGGTGAAGCAGCTTGCGAGCAGTGGTAATCTCTTCTAGTCCTATGGGCCTTCTGGCTGTCCACGAGCTTTTGCAGGTGATCTCAATGCTCTCCTCTTCCTTCCCTCATGGGGGAGGTCCTCCAGTGATGTATGGAGGTCGTTAAGGAGGGTGCCCCACTAGAACGCCAGGGCTTCCGAGTTCCCCCCCCTCACTCTCGAATTATAGACAATTCAGCTGCCGCCCGCCTAATTATGTCTTGGGCCCATTGCTGTAACCTCGGTCCTTTTGGGGTTTTCCATGTGATAGCCATACGGCGGGATGCTAAGATTAGTAGACATTTGCCTATATTATTTGATTGGTTCCTTTCCCTCCTTTTGCCCTTCTGGGAGAAGACCCAACAGACAGATCAGAGGCATGCATTCTAGTTGCCTGCCTAGCAGGGCGTTACCTTTTCTTATCACCTCCTGCAAATAGGCCTCTATGTGTGGGCATGTCCAAACCATGTGCCAGAAGTCTGCAGACTCTCCTCTACATCTTGGGCAAGTATGTGGGTATTTCGTATCTAGCATATGCAGTTTCTGCAGTTTTCATGTACACCCGGTGTATGATGTTGAACTGAATTCATTTCAATCGTGCATTTCGTGAAACTTTAGTAATCCCAGTCTCTATGTTTTTTCTTCCAGTTGTGTTTCCATGCCCCGCTCCCATTTCAAATTTAACTTTGAGCCTCGCTTTCTTGAAGCACTGTGTAAAACCTTGTAATTGCATGCTCTCTGCGCCCATTGCAAGAATGACTTGGAGCACCAGGGAGATTGGAGGATTCTCTGGTATGGCGTCCCACGTGCCAGCTAAGACTTTCATTAAACGTGCGAAATTTAGAAATTGCCTCCCTGGCATCTGAAATTTCTTCGCCCAGTCTGTGAATGTCAGTAGGCGGCCCCCTCCACACATGTCCCCTAAAGTACTGAGTCTGGCCTTCTCGCCTCTACTGGAGCCTATGTCATTCAAGACCTTCCCCAGTTCAGGGAAAGCTCTCAGCTGCATTTCTGGGATGTACCCTTCCCCCAGCTTCAACCTGAGGCTTGCCCTTCTCCACACCTGCTGCACCACCATTGTGACTGCCATTGCCCTGCGGTCTCTCCCCTTCCCCCACCGAGTCTCCATCCCTGGTTTTGCCAGGTTGGGCCTAGTAGGAGCCTATCCGCCCCTCCTGTTTGGATGTCCCACTTAGCCGCGTATTGCAACTGTGCTGCCCGGTAGAGTGAGTCCACCATCTAGATGCTGTCTTCGCAGTGTGCTCAAGGATACCCTTTGCCTCCCTCCAGCCCAGGGGAACCCAGAAATCATGCTATTTAACTGCTTGAAAAATGGGGATTGGAACAAGTGTCTTATGTTCGAGAATAAATACACGAGCCGGGGTAGGATGATCATTTTACAGATCGCTATTTTCCCCATGAGCCAAAGAGGCAATTTATTCCATAACTTAATTTTGGCTCCTAATTCCGTGATTGCCCTACCCTCATTATATTGCAATGTGTCTGTTGCGGTTTGATGAATCTGTATGCCCAGGTATTTAAATGATTCTGTCTCCCATTGTAATCCCACTTCTGCTAGGTCCTCCCGATCAGGGCGCCCAAGGTAAAAGCCACTGATTTGTCTTTATTGTGACGGAACTCCAACAGTTGTCCTACATTAGAGATTACTTCCAGTATATATGGGATGTGCAGGGCCAGATCCTGCACATAGAGAAGGACATCGTCCGCATAGAGGGAGATGACGTGTCTCTGCCCATCCACCATGATGCCTGCTTCCCTAAACTGGTCTCGGAGGATGTTTGCCGGGGGTGCCAGAGCAAGCGCAAAGAGGATCGGGGACTATACGGTAGACTCGAAAGCTTTGAATGACATATATCATGTTATTCAAACCTGGATGGCACATCATGAGCTCTGTCTTAATGACGACAAGACAGAGCCCCTCATCCTTGGGACTCAGCAAAGACTCAACAATTTGAACCCCATGTTCAGTTCCTTCAATATCGACGGAAACTCCATAAAAGTTTCCAAAGATACTAAAACACTCGGAATTTACCTTGACTCCACTTTATCCCTTCACAGACAAACCAATGCAGTAGTAGCAGCCTCTGCCTACACATGCAAGATGATCACAGCTTGTCGCCCTTTTCTCTCTTCTCAGAACTGCACTACCCTTGCTAGAACCTTAGTCATGTCCAAACTTGACTATTGTAATGCTCTGTACCAAGGCACCAACCATTGTAACCTGGACAAACTACAGATTACACAAAATAACGCCATCAGGGCAGCACTGAACATCTCTAGATCAGCCCATATCTCTGAAACCAAGAAGAACCTTCACTGGCTGTCAGTTTCCCAAAGGATCTCTCTAAAATCTCTTGCCTTGACCTACAAATGCATGAATAACCAAGCCCCTAGCTACTTATCCTCCCGGTTTACCCAGTATATCCCACCCCGCTCACTAAGGTCTGCCACTAGCCAGAGCCTACTGATCCCTAGATTCATGCTCCAAAAAGCCGGTGGGGCCAGCTTCCCAGTTCTGGCAGCCAAATTGTGGAACTCTGTGCCTGTCTCTATCAGAAACTTGCCCACCCTGAACTCATTCAAACAAAAAGCCAAACTCTGGCTAGTCTCCTCTGAAGACTAATTGATAAGCATGTCTACTTAGTTAGCTGTTCTCGAATCCGCAATGTGATCTTACTGTCACGCTCACCTGATTCCCACGGAGGCGCAGGTCTGGCTTCGAGTGCTGATGCTTCTTCAGTGGTGAAGCGCAAGACTCTGAAGATGGACTGGAAGGGCCCCTCTACTCTGGTCTTTTCTGGCTCGCAGGAATATTCCCCTGTGCGTGAAAAGGGAGTATTACCTACTGATGGAATAATGCTCAAGCATCCCACTCCCTTCCAGCCCTCCACGATACCCTTCCACGATTCCCCGTGAAGTCTCACCTTAGGGTCTGGAAGGATGAGTTCTCCATCCTGCTTCTGATGCAGGGGCGCGTTGAAACCCAGTTACTTCACTGGATTGTGGTTTGATGGGAGTTCAAAATAAGCTTGACTATTCAGGTGAGGCGCTGTAAGAGTTCTGTTGCAAGTTCAAAAGTTGAAGCTTAATAATAATGTTCATTGTCTTATTGCAGCAAGCGCTAATGCTTATGTCTTTTTTCCCCTTAGGGGCCGGGGTTCGGAATGCCGGAGATATGGCGCCGACCCGAAGTGAAACGTGCAGTTCCAGTAAATGACAGGTAAGTTCTGGATGAGCGTTCAGGTAATGTCTTTGCATTCGCTCATTCAATGTCCTTGTCTTTTTTCCCCATAGGGGCCGGGGTCCGGAATGCCAGGAAGCGGCAGGACCCGAAATGAAATGGGAATAACCCAACAGGTAAGTCTTAGAAGGAAACTGAGCCTTTCCTATTCCCTTCCTTCTCTCACCTTGTTTTCTTGTCTTTTTCTCTCTAGGCTCTGAGAAGTGGGTGCGGATCCGGATGATCGCTGCTGAAGATGGAGGCGCCCAGGAAAGGTGAGTGAAATGCAGCGCTGCAGCGATCGAAGCAAAATGCTTTTAAAATTATGTCTTCCCTTTCAGGATCGTCGGTGTGATGTCTCCGTGATGCAGCTTTAGCTGGTAAGGTCTTCTTTCTCGCCAATTCTCTCTTATCTCCCTTTGCAGGCGACCCAGGATGCTGACAGGCGTGGCTGAAGTCCAGATGCAGGAGCTAACACGGTAAGCGTCCAGCTGCGAGGAGCAGAACAACGCGAAGCGTGAGTTGCTGATCGGGCGTGGTTTAAATAGCTTTGGAAGAAGTTCCAGGTATGTATCCTTCCACCGATCAGGTATGTATCCTTCCCCGACCACACCCAGGTGGAAAGTAGTCCCACAGGTAAAGTAGTTCCATTCAGGCCTCAAGAGGGCCTGGATGTAGCAGCATGGTCTGCATCAGGTAAGTGCACATTAAAACACTTGAACACATGTCTAGCTTTATGAGCCTGGCGCCTAAGGCGCCAGGACAGGGGTCTAACATGAGCCTGGCGTCTAAGGCGCCAGGACTGTGTCCAAAGGGCCCCAGCTTGGGCCCGCTGGCACTTCAGTGGGGGGATTGATGCCTGCCTCTGGGGTTGCTGGGTCGGACCTGGCTTCTTGGAGGTAGGCATCATGACAGTCCCCCCCCTCAAGGCCCCTCCCAAGGTTGTTCCCTCCGGGGGTTTTGGCTTGTTCGGAAATCTCCGGTGGAACCTTTGTATTAATCGAGGTGCGTGAACATGGTTACTAGGCTCCCACGATCTCTCCTGAGGTCCATATCCCTTCCAGTCAACAAGATAGAAGAGTTTTGACTTTAACACCTTGGAGTCTAAAATGTCTTTAACTTCGAATTCTAATTCCCCTTCAATTTGAACTGGGTCTGGAGGCTTGGACAGTCGGGTCCCTGGTTGTACTGGCTTCAAAAGTGATGCATGAAAAACTGGATGAATACGCATGTTAGACGGTAAATCCAGTTTAAAGGCCACGGGATTGATTATAGCCTTGATGGGATAAGGTCCTATGAATCTGGGATTGAAGGTTCGCGGGCCCGTGAGGGGTAAATGTTTCGTTGCTAGCCATACCTTGTCTCCTACTTGGTAAGGAGGAGTTTTACTTCGGTGCAAATCAGCGTTTTCTTTATACTTTTTCTTGGCTTGCTGTAAATGAGTTGCAGCTTCTTTGAAGGCTCGGGTTATTGTGGAATGCAGATGATTTACTGCGGGCATTTCCAGGGTCAGAGGTGGGTCTAGGTCAGAGGTCCGACGATGGTGACCATACAAAGTATAAAAAGGAGTTTGTCCGGTTCCAGAATGCACTGAATTGTTGTATGCATATTCTGCGATCCAAAGGATGTCTTTCCAATTTGACTCGGATTGGTGTAACATGCACCGAAGATATTGCTCGAGAGTTTGATTGGTTCTCTCGGTTTGTCCGTCGGTCTGGGGGTGGTGGCTGGTGGATAACCGCACATCTATTTGTGCTAGTTGGCAACACTTCTTCCAAAAATGGGAGATAAATTGACTTCCACGATCCGAGACTAATATGGAAGTGAAACCATGTATGCAAACTATATTCTCCAGAAATTCCTTGGCCAAGGTGGAAGCTGAAGGCAAGCCTTTTAAACGGATAAAGTGGGCCATTTTGGAGAATAGATCCACAATTACAAGGATAGTGTTATAACCAGCACAAGGAGGCAGGTCAGTTATAAAGTCCATTGACAAGATGTGCCATGGTGCCGGTGGAATATCCAAGGGTTGAAGTAGGCCGGCTGGCCTTTTCTTTTGACCCTTGTTTTGGGCGCAAATTCCGCAAGACAATACAAAAGACTTTATGTCTTTTCTCCAAGAAGGCCACCAGAAGTGGCGTTTGATTTTTTCCTCCGTTTTAGCAATACCAGGGTGTCCTTCCATTAATGATTCATGATGATGGGCAATAACAAGTTCTTGCAATTCTTTACTTCGCAGAAACAACCGCTCCTGGAAGTGGGGTAAATCATCCTTAACGGTGTAATGAGGACCCTTTTGACTCCATTCCAGTAAGGCTGAAGAGTCTAGAAGTTGTTTTACTTGCGTTTGGATGTCCTCAATAGTTTGCAATGAGGTTAGGCCTAAGATTCTTTGTTCAGGTATGATTGGCACAGGTTCTAAACTCAAATTGGGTTCTTCCATGCCAATCCGGGATAAGGCGTCCGCTTTACCATTCTTGCAGCCAGGGCGATAGGTAATTACAAAATCAAATTCCGCAAAGAATAGAGCCCATCGGAGTTGTCGTGAAGATTGAGCTTTGGCCGTCTTTAAATACTGTAAATTTCTGTGGTCCGTAATTACGGTGATGGTGTGTCTTGCCCCGAGAAGGTAGTGATGCCAAGCCTTGAAAGCAGATTTAATAGCCAGTAACTCTTTGTCGGTAATTGCGTAGTTGATTTCAGGAGGAGAAAATTTCCTGGACCAAAAGACCATAGGGTGTAGTTGGTTAGTTTCTGGGTCTCTTTGCGACAGGACAGCTCCCATGGCCGAACTGGATGCGTCGGTTTCCACAATGTAAGGGAGATCTGGGTGCGGGTGCTTCAATACAGGTGCAGGTGAATTTGGTTTTCAGGTCCTGAAAGGCTTGTTTGGCTTCAAGAGTCCATTCAAAGCGTTTGTTTTTCTTTAGGAGAGCTGTGATGGGTTGGACTGTTCGGGAAAATTCCGGGATGAATCTTCGATAGAAATTGGCGAAGCCGAGCATGCTCTGAACTCCCTTCACTGAGCTAGGAGATGGCCATTTGAGGATGGCGTCCACCTTTCGCGAGTCCATTTGGACTCCTTGAGGTGTCAGGATGAATCCGAGAAACTCAACTTCTGTGGTATGAAAAACGCATTTTTCGAGCTTTGCAAATAGTCTGTGCTGGCGCAATTTCTCAAGAACTGCCCTAACATGTTTTCTGTGATCGGATTCTGAAGAAGAGTACACACAAGCGTCTTTCACCTGGTCGATAAGCTCAGGGATCAGGGGCAGAGGATAACGATTCTTAATCGTTATTTGATTTAGGGTGCGATAGTCTATACATGTTCTAAGGTCGCCCTCTTTTTTCGGCACGAAGAACAGAGCTGAGGAGACAGGAGACTTGGGCGGGCGAATAAAACCATTGGCTAGGCACTGATCTAAATACTGACGCAGATGCAGGTTCTCAGGTTCCGTAAGAGCATAAATCCTACTACAAGGTAGTTGAGCATTGGGTACCAGATCGATTTGGCAATCATAAGACCGATGGGGAGGTAACGTGTTAGCCTGTTCCTTCTGAAAAACGTCTTGGAATTCTTGGTATTCTGACGGTAGCTGTACAGGGGTGGAAGTTGCTGAGGCTAGACCCATAACTGGATTTCTTGGATAACAAGTTGGTTCACAATCAGGAAAACTTATCTTCTTTGCTCGCCAGTCAATTCTGGGATTATGTGTTTCTAACCAAGGAATTCCAAGGATTACTTGAAATTGTGGGGCCTTGATCACATCAAACACAATTGCTTCCCGATGTCCATCCTGACCCACCAGTGTCACTTCAACAGTGGAATGCGTTACAGGCCCTGAGGCTATTTCGGTTCCATCTACTGTAGTAATGACATCTTGGGTTACTTTCGGGCGGAGAGGGAGCTTAATCCTAGAAGCCAATTCACGGTCTTTGTAATTTCCAATAGCTCCACTGTCGATGTACGCTTTTATAGCATGCAACTGCTGAGGCTGTTTTGGGTCCACGAGCACCATTGACATGACAAAATGCGAGGTCAAAGAGTTTGTTTTTAAGCTCGGCAAGCGGACCCCTACGCTTGTCGGGCTAGGTCGTTTCCCGAATCAGGTGTCAATAAATCGTTATCAGTGGCTCCAACCACCTTCTTAGGTGGTTTAACCGGACAATTTCGAAGAAAGTGACCGGAAGTCCCGCAATACAGACAAAGTTGCATTTGCCACCTTCTCTCTCGTTCCTTCTGCGTTAATGGTCCTTTAACACCGCCGATTTGCATAGGTTCGGATACGTCGGGACTCTTGGAGTTAGCGTGGGTTTTGATCGGTACTCGGGTTTCGTACTTGAACCGATCTGCTTTTCTATTTTGAAGTCTGTGATCAAGTTGAACCACCAAGTCTATGTAGTCTGCGCAGACCTGGGGTAGATTTACAATCTGAGCTAGAACATCCTTAAGCTCTCCGCGCAGGCCTCGATGAAACAATGTGATCCTTTTGTTTTCTGGCCATCCAGTTTCCACAACCACTCTATTAAAGGTGGCAACGTAGGACAGGAGATCCTGATTACCTTGTCGTAAGGATAGCAGTTCGTTATCAAGGGCCTGTCCTTGAGAGTGTCGAGCAAACAATCTTTCCATGCTGGCCTGGAAGCCCTGAAAATCCTGGAGAATGGGATCATCCTGATTTACCAATGGAATAGACCAATCGGCAGCACTGCCACTGAGGTAAGATAGTATAAAGGCTACCTTGGTCTGGTCATTAGGGAAGGCCCCGGGTCTGCATATAAAGTGTAAACGACATTGGTTCATAAAGACGGCATATTTCTTGGGATCCCCCGCAAAACGTTCAGGCGGGGCCAAAGGCATGTGTCCAGGTAGATTGATTTGAACCGGGTTATTCAAACCCATTGATGTGGAAGTACCACCGGAATTAGGTAAAGGAGTGTGCCCTGCCTGGGCCTGCAATAACCTTTTGGCCAGGTCATCTGTTCTTTCCTTTGATAGGATCAGTTCTCTTTTGAGAGCGTTAGTCTCCTGGTGGGCTGAGTGCACTTCTGCCCGTAATTCCCCCAAAAGCTGGGCCAGCAGATCTGTCTCGGAAGTCTCCATAGCGCCCGGGTGGGAAATTGTGGGTAGGCTTCGCGTTCTGTCACGCTCACCTGATTCCCACGGAGGCGCAGGTCTGGCTTCGTGTGCTGATGCTTCTTCAGTGGTGAAGCGCAGGACTCTGAAGATGGACTGGAAGGGCCCCTCTACTCTGGTCTTTTCTGGCTCGCAGGAATATTCCCCTGTGCGTGAAAAGGGAGTATTACCTACTGATGGAATAATGCTCAAGCCTCCCACTCCCTTCCAGCCCTCCACGATACCCTTCCACGATTCCCCGTGAAGTCTCACCTTAGGGTCTGGAAGGATGAGTTCTCCATCCTGCTTCTGATGCAGGGGCGCGTTGAAACCCAGTTACTTCACTGGATTGAGGTTTGATGGGAGTTCAAAATAAGCTTGACTATTCAGGTGAGGCGCTGTAAGAGTTCTGTTGCAAGTTCAAAAGTTGAAGCTTAATAATAATGTTCATTGTCTTATTGCAGCAAGCGCTAATGCTTATGTCTTTTTTCCCCTTAGGGGCCGGGGTTCGGAATGCCGGAGATATGGCGCCGACCCGAAGTGAAACGTGCAGTTCCAGTAAATGACAGGTAAGTTCTGGATGAGCGTTCAGGTAATGTCTTTGCATTCGCTCATTCAATGTCCTTGTCTTTTTTCCCCATAGGGGCCGGGGTCCGGAATGCCAGGAAGCGGCAGGACCCGAAATGAAATTGGAATAACCCAACAGGTAAGTCTTAGAAGGAAACTGAGCCTTTCCTATTCCCTTCCTTCTCTCACCTTGTTTTCTTGTCTTTTTCTCTCTAGGCTCTGAGAAGTGGGTGCGGATCCGGATGATCGCTGCTGAAGATGGAGGCGCCCAGGAAAGGTGAGTGAAATGCAGCACTGCAGCGATCGAAGCAAAATGCTTTTAAAATGATGTCTTCCCTTTCAGGATCGTCGGTGTGATGTCTCCGTGATGCAGCTTTAGCTGGTAAGGTCTTCTTTCTCCCCAATTCTCTCTTATCTCCCTTTGCAGGCAACCCAGGATGCTGACAGGCGTGGCTGAAGGAAGGAAAAAGGAAGAGTCATAGGCTTCCCCTAATCTAACCATATAAAAGGGTAGGCTGTGAGGGAGCAGGTAGCCAGTGTATATATGCTGGCGGAAGAAGAGAGAGGCTGAAGAGATTACAGCAAAAACAACAATTTATTTACACATTTTTTTAAAACAATGGGTCTAAACACAAAATCTATTTAAGGGTTTTCTTGAGCCAAACCTCAACACAACATTGAAATTGTTTTTAAACATCACAGTTTGGAATAGGTGGAGGTTAGTAACATATTAAGTGGAAAAATGGTTTGCATTACTACTTTGAACATATAGTAGTATTGGTTGCCGACACATAAATATGTTTCCAGTCCGGGATGGAGATACAACTTCACTTGAGCGTGTTGGTGTAGTTTAGTGAAGGGTCCGGACTTTCATCAGGACGTGGTTCAAGGGGTTGGGTTTCTACAAAAGGATAGGAAAGGTTAGAATAGTGTTTAGAAAAAAGCGGGGGGGGGGACATTAAAACCTGCGCGGTCGGAGCCTACCTTATGCTACATGAACGGTCAGAATGGATAATCTTTTGAAGAAGGCCTGCGTAATGAGCTAGGCGGAACGCTGTAGCCGGAGTCTACAGGGAAATTGGATAACAACAAGTTATCTAAATGCAGAAAATTCCACAGGATGGCGACCATGTAATATAATTTAAATGGTTACCTTAATCAAAAACGGGAAATACAGGTATGAGGCTGTAAAAAGGAGGCAGTTGAATGCCGTGTCCAAATGTTGGTGGCACTGAAAAATAATGGTGACAAAAATAACTTGAGGTAAGAGCGTCCTAAAGTGCTCAACCGAAAACATATTAGTCACACAAATAGTGCGCGGTTAAGTTTTTGCAGTGAGATGTTGTAGAGACTGGCACATAAAGAGGACGGTGTATTAAGGCCGTCCGTGGGGGATGAACAAATAATAAAAGATGGCGTTTGTTGATGGAAAACTAGGAGGAAACTATGTCCTAGTAACAAGGCAGAACGTAAGTGGGTCAAGAAGGTAAAGCCTAGGGCTGTAAAAGCTTACCAACTAAGGCTGAGTTACAGATGAAGGTAGCGCTTTGCCGGAAGCGGTGCACGAAAAATGAGCAGTCTCCGACTGGTGTAGCTAGAGAATGCTGTTGGGTACGCATGCGCGTAATAGGGCCGCAGGGAAGCTGATCGCGCGCATGTGCGGTGGATGATACTAGTCAGCGGAGCACGCGTGATAGAAAGAATCGCAAAAGAGGAGTAAGTGTTATTAAGCTAAAGGTATGCCAGGTAATGTGGTTGATTCTCACACATGGATGTCCATAAAATGGTAGGATGAGCAGCTGCAGTATTGAATCGTGTCGGTGCAGTGCGAAACGTTATAAAGGAAACAAATTTAAATTTTGTCCTTGGCTGTCAATAGAAAGGTGAGATGGGCAGCTACAGTGTTGAATCGTGTAGGTGCGAATTAATTAAAATTATAGACAACAATGGGGGACTCTTAATGTTTTGGCAAGGAATATGTTGCATAAGGGCATAAGTCATGTCATTGCACAAAGGGGCAAGTGCAAGGTCATTGAGAAAAATCAATCATATAGGTACAATTCGAAGCATTTACAAATTAATTAAATTGATAGACAACAGTGAAGAGACATTATAAGAGAAACTCTTAATGCATTGGCAAAAAATATATATTGCATAAAGGCACAAGTCATGTCGTTGTACAAAAGAACAAGTGCAAGGTCTAGAGGTTATTGATGAGAACAAAGACAGCAGAAGCATTGTTTGCAATTATAGTGCTGACTTGTTTATAGTAACACATGATAGGATAGTCTGACTTTAGGGACAAAAGGGCAGGGGACAGGGAGAAATGGTGGGTTATTTGAAAAATAGGTTCCATTCAATGGCCACGTTTAGGCCTTGCTTAACTGAATTCAGGCGAAATATCCATTGCTGCTCCAATTTTCGTAGGGCCAGATCTCTGTCTCCTCCTCTGAAAGGGTTCTTGGCTGTTTGTAAAATGAACCAGAAAATATCATTGTGTGTGTGTTTCTTTTCTTGGAAATGTGATACCATTGGTTTATCTTGAATGCCATTCCTGATACATGAGCGATGCTCACAGATACGTTGTCGTATCTCTCGTTTACTTTTGCCAATATAGAAAAGTTTACATGGGCACTGTATGGCGTACACGGTCCATTTACTTTTGCAATTTGTGAAAGTGTTAAACAGCCAGGGTTTGCCGTTCAGTTCAATGGATTTCATGTCTTTTGTTAAGCAACATATGGAGCAGGATCCGCATCTGAAGTGACCTTTTACCGGTGGTAGGTTCCATAGGGTAGTTTGTCTTTCAACAGTTGTTTCAGTATAAGTGTGGACCAGTCTGTCTTTTAAATTCTTGCTTCTCTTGAAAGCAAAGCGAGGTTTGAGAGGTTTAAAGGTCTCAGTGTGCAAGATGTTCCAATGACGTAAGATGCTTTTCTTGATTTGGTTGCTTAGTGGAGTGAAGGTTGTGACACAGGTTATTTTTTCCGTATTGGTTTCACGGGGAGTCGGTGTGAGACAAGATTCTCTACTCCTATTTTTCGCTTTTTTCTTTGCCTGGCGAATAATATGGCTTGGGTATCCTCTTTCTTTTAAACGCAGTGAGAGATCTTTGCTTGTTGTGTCGTAGTCTTCTCGGGTTGTGCAATTGCGCCTAAGGCGTAAGAATTGGCCTAAGGGTAGATTGTCTTTGAGTGCTGCTGGGTGAAAGCTTTGGAATTCCAAAAGTGTATTTTTTGCCGAAGGTTTACGATAGAGAGTGGTAGCTAGGGTATTGGTAGATGTTTTATACACTCTCAGATCTAGAAAGGGAATTGAGGTTATATCTGACTGTATCGTGAATTGGATACATGAGTCTTTTCCATTCAGCCAGATGAAGAATTCTTGCAGATCTGTTTCGCTACCTTTCCACGTCATAAATACGTCGTCAATGTAGCGAACCCAAAAGCCTATTTGGTCTTTGAAAGGGTTGTTGATGTTGTATATTGATTTATCTGCAAAAAAATCCATGAAAAGGTTCGCTACATCAGGTGCAAAAGTTGCTCCCATGGATGTGCCGTGGCATTGTTGGTAGAAAGTTTTCTCGTAGATAAAGTAGTTTTCCATGAGAGCAAGGCGAATGCATTCGAGTAGGAAAGCGGTTGGAGGCTCCATATTGGTTCTGCGATTAAGGTAAGTCGCTAGGACATCTATACATTCGCGCTGGGGAATACTGGTGTATAAAGATTCGACATCCAAAGTGACCAAGAGGTCATTGTGTCCTACGTACAGGGTATCTAGTTTCTTTATGGTTGACGTTGTATCTTGTACATAGGAGCGCATTTGTCCGATAAAAGGTCTTAAGAAGTAATCAATGTAGATGGAAAGTGGTTCTAGGATAGATCCTATTCCGGCTACTATCGGTCGGCCTGGTGGGTTGGTGGCGTCCTTATGGATTTTTGGTAACAGGTAGAAAGCTGGTAAGATTGGGTTTCGGTTTAGTAGTGGGGTCGGTGGCAATCTGTCTGTAAAATTTAGTGTTTCTCAGATGTTTCTGAACTTCTGTATCATACAGTGCTTAGCCCAGAGGACTATGCCTCCACCTTTGTCGGCGGGTTTGATAAGGAATTCCAGATTGTTCTCGAGGTCGTTGAGTGCCAGACGTTCTTTTTTATCTAGATTATCTGGGTATCTGATTTTTTTATCAAAAAGTTGGTTTACTTCCAGAAGGATACGATTTTCATAGGCCAAGATTTCAGGGCACACCATGTGGGATAGTGGCGTAAAGGTGGAGGGTGGTCTTAG
Source organism: Ambystoma mexicanum (assembly GCF_040938575.1). Lineage (NCBI taxonomy): Eukaryota > Metazoa > Chordata > Amphibia > Caudata > Ambystomatidae > Ambystoma > Ambystoma mexicanum. Next base: position 583,947,219 of record NC_090935.1, read on the forward strand.
ACCTGTGGAGTTGGAAGGGATTTGCTCAGGTTTATTCATGAAGAAGTATTTAAGCCTGATGGTTCGGAAAAATTTTCGTAATTCGACTTCGGTTTGAAATCTGTTTGCTGGTGTTGTAGGAATGAAGCTGAGGCCTTTGCTAAGGACGCTGATTTCTTTATGGGAGAGTGTATATTGGCTTAGGTTGAAGATGGGTATTGCCAAGTGTGATTCCCTGGTGGCATCCATTGGCGTGTTCTCATTGGGTGTTGGGGGTACTGTCGCGGTCGTCCTCTTTGACCACGTCCTTGAAAACCCTGTTGTTGGTTGGGGATCAAAGCGCTACCTTCATCTGTAACTCAGCCTTAGTTGGTAAGCTTTTACAGCCCTAGGCTTTACCTTCTTGACCCACTTACGTTCTGCCTTGTTACTAGGACATAGTTTCCTCCTAGTTTTCCATCAACAAACGCCATCTTTTATTATTTGTTCATCCCCCACGGACGGCCTTAATACACCGTCCTCTTTATGTGCCAGTCTCTACAACAACTTAACCGCGCACTATTTGTGTGACTAATATGTTTTCGGTTGAGCACTTTAGGACGCTCTTACCTCAAGTTATTTTTGTCACCATTATTTTTCAGTGCCACCAACATTTGGACACGGCATTCAACTGCCTCCTTTTTACAGCCTCATACCTGTATTTCCCGTTTTTGATTAAGGTAACCATTTAAATTATATTACATGGTCGCCATCCTGTGGAATTTTCTGCATTTAGATAACTTGTTGTTATCCAATTTCCCTGTAGACTCCAGCTACAGCGTTCCGCCTAGCTCATTACGCAGGCCTTCTTCAAAAGATTATCCATTCTGACCATTCATGTAGCATAAGGTAGGCTCCGACCGCGCAGGTTTTAATGTCCCCCCCCCCCCGCTTTTTTCTAAACACTATTCTAACCTTTCCTATCCTTTTGTAGAAACCCAACCCCTTGAACCACGTCCTGATGAAAGTCCGGACCCTTCACTAAACTACACCAACACGCTCAAGTGAAGTTGTATCTCCATCCCGGACTGGAAACATATTCATGTGTCGGCAACCAATACTACTATATGTTCAAAGTAGTAATGCAAACCTTTTTTCCACTTAATATGTTACTAACCTCCACCTATTCCAAACTGTGATGTTTAAAAACAATTTCAATGTTGTGTTGAGGTTTGGCTCAAGAAAACCCTTAAATAGATTTTGTGTTTAGACCCATTGTTTTAAAAAAATGTGTAAATAAATTGTTGTTTTTGCTGTAATCTCTTCAGCCTCTCTCTTCTTCCGCCAGCATATATACACTGGCTACCTGCTCCCTCACAGCCTACCCTTTTATATGGTTAGATTAGGGGAAGCCTATGACTCTTCCTTTTTCCTTCCTATACTATTAGCCTTTTTGAGTCAGGCCCCCCTCCAACAAAAAAGAAGGCTTTAAGCCCCCCCTGTTTCTACTCAGGCGTGGCTGAAGTCCAGATGCAGGAGCTGACACGGTAAGCGTCCAGCTGCGAGGAGCAGAACAACGCGAAGCGTGAGTTGCTGAACGGGCGTGGTTTAAATAGCTTTGGAAGAAGTTCCAGGTATGTATCCTTCCACCGATCAGGTATGTATCCTTCCCCGACCACATCCAGGTGGAAAGTAGTCCCACAGGTAAAGTAGTTCCATTCAGGCCTCAAGAGGGCCTGGATGTAGCAGCATGGTCTGCATCAGGTAAGTGCACATTAAAACACTTGAACACATGTCTAGCTTTATGAGCCTGGCACCTAAGGCGCCAGGACAGGGGTCTAACATGAGCCTGGCGCCTAAGGCGCCAGGACTGTGTCCAAAGGGCCCCAGCTTGGGCCCGCTGGCACTTCCGTGGGGGGAATGATGCCTGCCTCTGGGGTTGCTGGGTCGGACCTGGCTCCTTGGAGGTAGGCATCATGACACTTACTCTATTGCTCAAGCCTTATGTTCTATTTATGTGTCTCTATGTAATGTAAACTGTTGTGTTATATGTAATGTAAACTGTTGTGTTATGTAACCACTGCCTCAAGATATGCCCCCGGTAGCCTACGGGCCTGGTTTGCGCTATACAAATAAAATAAATACAAATACAAAGAGGGGAGCCCTGATGTGTTCCCCTTTCTAATGACCACCTGGGAGAGACCTTATTACCTGTTTTTATCCTCGCTAGGGGGCCTTGGTACATACGGTTTATCCATTTTTGCATGTTTGGGCCTATCCCTGTTCTGAGCAAGACTGAGTCGAATGTCTTGATGGCATCTGTGGCTACTACTGCCAATTCTCTGTCTCTGTATACGTTCCCTGTTCTTTCCAGAATGTGTTGCAAACTCATCAGGTTCATAGTCGTGTTTCTGCACTCGACAAATCCACACGGATCACGATGGATCAGCCCCCATATGTTTTGTTAAGCGATTGGCTAGGACCTTGCCCAAGATGTTCCCATCCACATTTAAAAGAGAAATGGGACAGTGAGATTCACATTTGTATGGATCTTTCCCTGGCTTGGCTAGCACTATAATTATTGGTTCCCACATGGATTGTGACAGTACCCCTTTTTGGAAGGCCTCATCATACAATCTTTTAAGTTTGGGAATTTGGAGATCTGCTGATGTTGTGTAAAATTCCACCAGGAGTGGGGCGTGGCCTGGCTGGTAGCTAATGGCAGTGTAACCCCATTGCTCTGCAGTCCCAATCAGAAGTAGCGGCTTTTGCAGCTTGGTGACTTGCAGCTAAGCAGTTGAAGGGAGGATCATGACTATGTGACCTGTTTGTATCACGTTCTAGTTGATCCAAGGCGCTTGTTATCAATGAGGTTCCTGGGCTCGGTCACTGCAGCGAGGAAATATGGCGGCTGCTGGCAGTGCTGCAAAAGTGAGCCTCAGAGTTCTCCCTGGCATGAGGTGGCAATATTCAGGGCGGAGAATAACGGCTTGGTAGGGCTGCTCGGGACTCACAAGCCGGTGCAGCGAAGGGGGAGACTGCACTTGTTCAGCAGCGAGGAGCTGGAGCTGGGCAAAGCAGCTTCCAACAGTCTGATCGGGTGAATCCTTCCCTGACTCCGACCCCAGCATTTACCATGGCGGCGATAAAGGTCAGTAGCCTAAGCACAAAGCCAGACGAGTGCAGGAGTCTGCCCGGACAGGAGGCATGATTTGATTTGAAACATAGCAGCCCGCAGCAGCTGGGAAACATTGAAGACCCGAGGCAGCCAAGATCTGGTTAATGGTGGCGGGATCCTGCACTGACAGTAGGGGGCAAGCCTTGGCACATGTTGGCCGCATATTACACCTGTACCACCCACTGGGCACGACGCAGTAATAGCTCCATGGGAGCTGAATTGACCCAGCTCCTGGGAGAGAGCTTTATCCTGGCGAACCCACGGCCCTCGTTTTCAGGGGCACACACATTGAGGTGCAGTTTGCCTGGCCGTGGAAGCTGAAGTGTGCCTGCATACGTAGCTATAGCTGAGCTAATAATACACCAGAGGAGTCTCTCCCAGTACAGAGGGGGAAACGGCTGCAAAGGAAAGTCAGCACAGGTAGTGCAAAGGGTCGGCCTGAAATTATCTGTCCTACTGTCTACACCTGCTCGTGGAGTGGTGGTTCAATCATGCCTAGTGCCCTCTTGGTCCACTCTGCTGTATTTTGGAGTAAGGCTGCCCACATACTGACCTGCTGGAATGCAGCCCTGAGCTTGGCTTTAGTGCTTCAAAGACATATGATCCAGGGGGAGAGCCCTGGGCGGGGTGAGAGCAAGCCCAACGACCGCTGAGACAACTTGGCCCTTGCAGGAGCCGGAAGAGCCCTGTAAACTCTGGCAGAAAATCGAAGTGTGAGCCATTGGGTAGGTTGAACGATCTAGTGAATTCTTTAACGTTGCACACTGAGTGTGCACATTTCGGTGCAGAATGAAGTCAGGAATGGCTAAGGAGAAATCAGGGACCATTATTAAGGAAATGCTCCAACATCTAAAACAGGTTCCTGATCCAGAACCAGCAGTAAAGGAGGAGGCACAACCAGCCACAAAGGGAGACATTTTACGCATTTTCAAATCCATACCAAAGGAGATGGCGACGACGACAAAGGAATTAAAAAGCTTCCTTCAGGAATTATCCCACAGGGTGCAACAGAACGAGTCTAAACTTGGGGAACTGGAATCTGCCTTTTGTGACCAGGCGCATTCCCATGATCAACTAGAACAGAGAGTGGCAGCGCTCGAGGTTTACAGGCGTACTGCAGCGGAGGAGTAAGAGGACGCAGAAAACCAATCTCGCAGAAACAATGTCAGAATCAGGGGGATTCCAAGGGAGATCAAAGACCAGGATCTGGAGGAATATGTCAGTGAGATGTTCCAGGTAATACTAGGGGAGGTGGAGCTCACGCTGGACAGAACGCATAGAGTGTTTTCCAATTTTCAAATAAGACAGAACCTCCTCCCGGACATCTTGGTGAGAGTCCACTTCTTTAAGACCAAAGACCTCATCTTCCAAAAGGCCAGGGAACTAGGGAGCATGAACGTTAGGAGATCATTGCTTCAGTTGTTTCAGGACCTTTCTCTGGGAGCGATTCAGCGGTACAGGCTGATGCAGCCACTAACCACCTGATTCCTCAACAAAGGAATCCGCTATAGGTGGGGTTACCTGTTATGAATCTTGTTCCAAATAGATGGGGTCCAGCACCAATTTACTTCTCTCCGTGCAGCAGTGGAAACCCCTTGATGTTTCCTGAAGCAGATATACATTTACCGGAGGAAAGTTCTTCAGTGACATCAACCACCTCATGGTCTCAATCACGTTCCAGAAAGAGCAGATGGCGTGAGCGCAGGAGACCTTCTATGGACAGAAGAGAGAGAAGCAGAGATGCTGAGGCCCCCCGAATGAGGGGTCTTGATGGAGAACTGAGGCAGACTTGGTTCTCAGATAGTTACTTGTTGTATGAAAGCTGTTTGTCGATCTGCCATTGCAAAGAATGCCAATTGCAATTGTTGTTGAGGCTATGTTAAGCCGTGTAGTTTGACATTGTTCACAATTCTGGGGGCATTAGGAGCACGTACCCTCATTCAGGCGATTAGTCCTGATGTTTACCCAACATGGGGTTGGTATGGCTTTTCTTTTTCTTTTAATTGAATTTTTACTTTAAATATCTGATATCATTGTATATGGTGCTATACAGTAGGGGCTGGCACATCGTCAGATGTCCTTGTGGGAGCAGGAGTCGGGATAGTGCCAGGTTGAGTAGAGGTTTGCAGACTGTAATGTCTGATGTGAAAATTGTTTCCATAAATGTTCAGGGGCTAAACTCCCCGAAAAAGCAGAAAAGCGTGCTATCCAAACTGGTGGATCTCAGGGCTGATATTGCCCTGCTCCAAGAGACCCATCTCCTACAGCGGGATTGGCTGAGAATGAGGTCCCATTGGTTCCCCCATCAGTATTTTGCTTCCTCACCTTTCAAGAACCCCTGGTTGCAATTTTGATAGCCAGATCCTTACACTTCGAACAGGAAAAGGTTGTGAGAGATGCCCATGGAAGGTATGTTGGGCTGAATCTACGTATAGCGTTTAAGGATCTTACCGTGGTGTCTGTGTATGGTCCTAATCCGCAGCAGGATCAGTACTATGCACGACAGACTATTCCCTCACATACTGCAATTGCAAAGGGGTGCGCTAGTGATGGGTGAGGATTCTAATGTAGTATTGAATGGAGGCTGAGTTAGGTCTAGCCCTGGGGCTCCAACTGAAGCTCCTATGGCGGTCTCCCTTAAAGAGGCTATAGCAGACATGCATCTGATTGACGTGTGGCGACATCTTCACCCACATAATCGTGATTACTCCCACTTCTCGCACGTCCACGCGCCTACTCCAGGATTGATTACTTTTTGGTATCTCGCCCTTTATTAACAGGGATCACAACAACCACCATAGATGTAGCATCGGTCTCTGACCACTCTCCCATCACTTTACAACTTGATGGATATAGCGTGGGGGGGTCGGTAGTCCACGGGGTAGGAGTTGAATGATTTGTTGTTGGCTGATCAGGTTTTGTGCTCCACCATCTCGGATAGGATCACCCATTATTTCCAAGAAAATCTCATGGGGGAGGTGCTGATATCAGGGATGTGGGAGGCCCTTAAACCTACACTCAGGGGGGGAGCTAATTAGCATAGCCTCAGTGAGGATAAGGATTCTCTCGGCCCAGCGGATTCGAGCTATGGAAAGAGTTCTGGAGTGGGAAGCTCAATATAAGCAGGACAGGGCCACAAAGACTAATAGGCAGCTTCAAGTAGCTAGGGCAGAGTTAAAGGCATTATGGGCAGATGATATTTCGCACAAACTGCTTCAGACAAAACGCTTTTATGATAGTACATCTAACAAAGTATCTTGTCACAATATTATTCTGAATTGTTTGCAGCGGACTCCCTTGATGGCCTACAGCAGAAGGCGTTTATCCGAGAGGCTCAGCATCCCCACAATCCAAGACCAGAGTCAATCTTTAGATGCGCACATTACCGGTGAGGAGGTTGCTGAAGCCATTTGCTTCCTTCCAGGCAATAAAGCGCCAGCCTGTTATTATAAAACAAATTCTGGGGACCCCCCCCCCCGAATGGCCAAACTGTTTAACTCTTTTGTCGAGACGGGGTCTACTACACCTATGATGGGGGAATCCACACTGATGTTGCTCTCTAAACCTGATAAAGACTCCACCTTATGTTCCTCTTTTCAGTCGATCGCGGTCCTTACTTATGATTCTTGGATATACTCAAAAATCTTAGCTACGCGCTTAGCAGCAGTATTTACCTGAGTGAGTAATGGCGGACCAGTCTGGGTTTGTGCCGGGACGTCAGGCATTTGAGAATATATGACGCACGATAAACATCTCGTCCTGAGCATAGAAACACAAGCACTCAATGGCGCTGCTCTCGATTGACGCTGAGAAAGCGTTTGATTGCGTTGATTGGACTTATCTGTCCAAGGTGTTGGTGGGGTTTGGCTTTGGCCCACGGTTTCTAAGGTTGTTGCTCGCCAACTTTGTGCTAGCATCTACGCGGATTAAGGTAAATGGGATCCTGTCGAACCCAGTTTGTTTGCATAGGGTAGCCCGTCAGGGGTGTCCGCCGTCACCGCTATTGTTCTCTCTGTCTATGGAGCCTTTGGCCTGTTTGGTGCGCTTATCAGGGAACATCTGAGGGCTAGATATAGTGGGCTACCAATACAATCTAGCGTTGCACGAGACAAACTCCTTTTTTATATGCGAGATTCCCATGTCACGCTGCCTCATATCGTCTCGCTGTTGGAACAATTTCACCTGGTCTGAGGTTTTAAAATTAATTTCACAAAATCAACAATACTTTATATATTGGAAACACCTGAGGCAGTAGGACGCCTGAAGGCGTCCTTCCCTTTCTCATGGGCTTCACAGTCTCTGAAATACTTGGGGGTGCATTTGACCGCGTGCTACGCAGATCTGTACACAACCAATATCTTGCTGCTGTTTGCCAGAGCTAAGCAGGATCTGGCACGTTGGGGGATTCCGAAATGTCCTTGCTGGGGAGGATAACAGCTGATTGTGTTGCCATTGGTTTATGTGAAGCCCCCAGCCCTGACCTATCCAGGAGCGGATGGGGTGTGCAACTGAAGTCCCCCACCCTATTGTTTTTCTGTCTACGTGGCCTCCCAACAGTGCTACCACACCCGGGAAATAGGAATCATTGTCTACAGAAGTGTGAGCCGTACATCTCTCCCCCCAATCTGCTTTCACTCTGCCAAAGTCTTCTTTGGTCAGGTGCATTTCCTGAAGCAGCGCGACTTGAACCTTCCAGCATTTTAGAGAGCTCAATATTTGCCTATGTTTCCTAGTTTACTCCATCCCCTGCACATTCCAAGTGGCTATGGTGAAGCTTCACATTGTAGGTGTTAGTCCACTGCCTCATGGGCCCCCCGCCCGATCGTCCCTCCTGATGCTCCTGTGCTGCTTCTGTGCTGCTTGGGTTGTGCCCTGCCTTGAGATCCCGCTTCCTCCCCACTGCCCCTTCCTCCCCACAGGCCCCAGAACATAAAAACCACACCATCTAGTGATGGGGGCAATGGGTCACTTGACTCACTTATGTCCCTTTGGGAACTATAAACACAGGGGGCCTAGCTGGACTCCGTCCTGGCGCCTTTGGCGCCAGGCTCATATAGAGATGTGAAAAAAACCAGCAAAATTTGTCCCCACAGGTAATGGTCTAGAGGTAATGTGGTATTTTTTTGGTAACATTGAAACATTAGATGGAGCTGTCCAGTGCTGTAATTTCAGCACTGGACAGCTCCTTTTAACGTTTCAAGGTTTTAGTGTATATTGGGGGGTTCCCCCCACAGCCCCCCTAACCCCCATGCCAAATCCTTAACCCAAGCCCCAACCCTAACCCTAACCCAAGTTTCGAAAGGCAAACTTTAGAATTTTTTTCAAAGAAATTGTAATTCGAAAAAATGGCATTTAAAAACACAAAAAATGGAAAGTTTGCCTTTCAAAACTTTTGTATTCGAAAAAATGGCTGGACACCCTCACGGACATATGAGGATAAACTGCAATAGCATGCCAGCCAAGGACCGCCAAAGTTGGGGGCTAACAGGAACAGCAGGATATGAGAGATATCGCTGCGGGGAGTGCCGGAGAGTAGACGCCCTACTGAGGAGCACCAACAAGCAGGCTCCGATAAGAGCAAGGCCATAGGCAGCAACACTATAGCAAACGCCTGTGCAATGGTGCTGCACATTGCGACGCTGGGGAGCTTTGCCAATCTGCAATAATCAGTGACTCCGAGAAGACCAGCTAAAGCCCTAGCAACATCGCAGGCAGCCCGCATTGAGAAGCCTGCAGGTACGTCAAATACAGGGGTACATAGAACTCATAGCGCTGGGGAGAAGGAGTACTACTTGCAAGACAGGCGCTGGGTCAATGCAAGGAGATATAACCCACAGGACTCATGTGGTGCTCTGAACCATAACAACTGGGCTGGGCCCAGTAACACAGGCATTGTATGATACACACGGAATGAACCGCTGACAGGGGCGAACAGAGACACTCCGCTTTCCCCCCTGAAGGAATAAGGGGCACGGGTCAAACCCGGACCTGGGAAACATAGCCACTGCCTCACGGCCTGAGCGTGGATAGAAGGCAGAAGACTCCAGAATCTAAGTAACCACCTAAGATTTCTACACCCAGGAGTAAACACCCTGCCCCCGGCCGACAGAGAGGACACCCCCTCGAACGGAGGGGCAGACACAAGTACGCGCATAAGATACTCTGCCCCTGGCTGCCTGGGGGTACGACGCCTGGACATACCGCGATGGCATCTAAACTGCCCAAGACTAAGGGGAAGCAATCCACAATGGAGGAATTCACTTAAACACCACAAACAATGGAGGGAGCCAGGAACAAAGAGAGAAACTTGTAGGGGGATGCATTACCAGCACGTAATGATCAGCAGATCCTAGAGGCTATCGCAGACTTGAAAGTGGCATGGGAAGCGAAACTGGAGGCAACAATGACCACGCTCAAAGAGGCGCTAGAGTTCAAAATTGACGCAGTACAAGTGGATGTACATTTATTGAGACAAGATGTAAGGACAATAGCATAGCACACGGGCAAACTAGAGAAGGAATTGAACACAGCCGCCGGCGCGTTGCACGCCTCAGAGACCCACGCACTGAAGCAACAAGTAAGCAACCTGCAAAACAGGGCTGAGGAGGCGGAGGAACGTGCACGAAGAAACAATATATGTATTGTGGGACTCCCGGAGAGAGAGGAAGGGTAGGACCCTACCAAGTATTTTGAAACCATGCTACTGCAAGAAATTAAAGGGGAGGCACTCACCCAAGGATTTACGGTGGAGAGAGCACATAGGGCTCTGACAAGGAGGCCCCCGCCGGGAGCCCCTCCCGAAGCCAATCACCGCCAAGATACTTAACTACTGGGACAGGGAAAGGATCCTGGAATAGTTCCGCAAAGGAGGAACGATACAAAGGGCTTCTGTGTCAATCACGGCGTACCCGAACTACACACTCTAGGTGTAAAGACGACATTTGAACTTTGGAACAGTGAAGAGGAGACTGCGAGAAGCGGGCTACAAATACATGCTAATGTACCCGGTGAAGCTGAAGGTGTTCTGCAAGAACCAAGCAATATTTTTTGAAACCCCGGAAGATGCGATGGAGTGGCCGGACGCTCAGAACTGCCCGACGGGAGCAGCTGATCAGAAGGAGAGCGGCATGGACATGTGAGACACTGGCTCCAGAGACAGAGGTGCTGTATAAACTATGACATTGGGACTTGACTATAGATCTGTGACGCAGAAGTAGGGCAGATAGAACATGATGTGCATAGAGACGGGAGGTATAGAGAATTCAAACTCACACTCCATTAGATAGGTAAGTTGGGTTACCAGTAGTGCAGTAACCCCCTGCTGGGCTCCTAGTACCGGCGTAGCCAGGATAGGACCAAATGCGGGGTCACCTGAGATCCAGGGATGGAGCTGGGCAACAGTTGGGGTTGGGAAGGGTAGGGGGCAGGAAGGGAGTTGGGGAGTTTGTAGCAGGAATTGTTGGGAAACGAGCATGAAGGGCGTGGGAGGGGGGAGTTGGGGCATCTGAAGGGGTGGTAATGGTGGGAGGGAGGGGAGTTGGGGGTTTGGTAGTGTTATTAGTCAAGGGAACGAGCTTACATACAGCGCGTCTGAGCCTAAAACGATTAACCAGGTGAGAAAATGGAGGGGACCAGGTAGGGCAGGAACATGGGGGACCTTAAGATAGTGACTTGGAATGTCAGGGGGCTCAACAGTTACTTGAAAAGAAACAAGATGATGATGCATTTAAGAAAACAGAAAATAGATATAGCCTTAATACAGGAAACACACCTCACGAAAAAGAAACTAGAGGTGATACAGAGGAAAAGGAAAGGGACCACCATAGGGGCAACGTACTCGGCCTATGCCAGAGGGGTGATCACTTGGGTAGCACCACATGTCCCCTTTCCACTTCTACAGTCTACAGTAGAGTTAGATGGGAGGATGGTGGCAATGAGGGGACTGATAGAAAACAGAGAAATATGCATTATCAATGCATGTGTCATGACCCTTGCCCCTGGCCCTCATTGGCAAGTCAGCCTTCCAGTTAGGGCCAGGTCAAAGACCTTAAAACCTCATCCAAGACTCTCTTGGAGTCAGTCCTGGCGCCTTTGGCGCCAGGCTCATAACCATCACGAAGACCAACATTAGAATGGGACTATTTACTTGGGACTATTTAACTTTGGGGGGTTTCAGCCAACATGGAGGCACACACATAGCTCAGTTACAACGAATTGAGCTATGCAGTCTAGTCTTTTGGGTGTGGCAGGCCTGGGACTACTTTACCTGGACTACTTTGGGTGTGGCAGGCCTGGGACTATTTTACCTGGACTACTTTACCTGAGACTATTTAAACCACACCCAAACAGCAGAACATGCTTTGCGTTATTCTACTGTGGGCAGCGTAACGCTCACTGTGTCCAGTTCTTTGATGCCATTTTACCTGAAACCAAGGAGCTGCAGAGAGAGAAAGAACACTACGAAAATTACCTGGAACAGTATCCTGTCTTTAATCCATCGCCGACTTCAGTTCCACTCACCTGAAGGTACAAAATCCATCATCCGGCACCGCATGCATCCTGGAATACCATAACCTGGAAAAAGGAGAAAGAAAGACAGCATTAGTAAGCGTTTACTCAAGTTTCCTCCCGAATGAAGAAAGCCACACAATTCTTACCTGGATAGTCATCTCCTGGTCAGTATCATTGCTGGAACATTGCGGCCCTCGGCGAGAAACATCGCAACCTGCAAGGAGAGAAAAGACACAGGTTAGCAATATAAAAGGTGAAACAGCGCCGCGCATCGCGCATTACTCACCGGACAGCATCGCGCACACCGCGCTTTCGCCTACCGGCCCATGCTCATCTTCAAACTGCATGACAACACCAAAATACCTTTCCATTTCTAAAAGGAAAGAAGCAAGACATTATTATTCGAACTAAGAGGAACATAAGAACTGCATGTAAAGACTGTAAAGCAGCAAACCTACGGAGTCGCAGCAGGCCTGGATTCCCATAGGAGGGGGGCTTGCACCAGTGAAGTAACTTGGTCGCTGCTCATCCCCCACCCATCTACGTTCCCCTGCCACGAGGAGCAGGACGGAGAATCCACCTTTTACAATATTAAGGTGAGGAGAGGGCCCAAGGGGGAGGAAAGAGTTGAGGCCAAGGGAGGTGGGAAAACAAAGACAATCTGGTATTGAATCCAGCTCTCCTATATTGCAGATTCATCTTTAACTAGAGGCCTTACCAAGGGACCGGCAGAGCGTTCGAGAGTGCAAATAATCCAACCAGGGCTGGGTGGTGTCCCCGTGGATACCAGGTGAGCGTAACAGAACGCAAAGCCTCAATAATATTATCCACCTGGGCGTCATGGAGACTTCAGAGACTGACCAGTTAGTTCAGTTGTTGGGCCAATTTTACGCTGAAGTACATTCAGCCAGGCAAGAAACCAACGCTCTTAGGAGGGATTTGATTGTTACTAAGGATCGTACCGACGAAATAAGTAGACAATTGCTCCAATCACAGGCAGGACAGACCCCATTGCCTGGTAACATTCCGCCAGCACCTGTACCAACTTCTTCCACCAATCCAGTACAAATAACCCTTCCTGAGGCGGTTCCTTTAGCTCCACCTGAATGATTTACAGGAGACCCCAAGAAGTACGCAACGTTCATGAACCAGTGTCGTCTTAATTTCCTTTACAGACCTGGGGCTTTTCCTAATGACCAAGTGCGGGTTGCTTTTGTCTTGTCATATCTGAGTGGCAGTGCTGCGGATTGGTCGGTACCATTGGTAAGTCAGGATAACCCGTTGTTACATGACTTTGGGGGTTTCCACATGGAAATGGAAAAGCTCTTTGCTCGTCATACCTAAGGCCAAGCATTAGACAACAAACTTTTGTCACTCCATCAAGGAAGTCAAGACTTACTTACATATATAGCAATATTTAACAGACTAGTCGTTGAAGCTGGGTGGCCTGAGGAAAAAAGGACCACACTATTTCATCGGGGTGTACGAGGGGAACTAAAGGATGTCCTTGCTCAAGTGGTTAACCCACCTAAAGACTGTGGAGAATTCATCAACCTTGTGGTGCAATTAGATCACAGATTACAAGACCAAAAAGCGGACCGGATAAGGTTAGACACTCGAGCTGTGTATGTCCAGTCAAAGGATAATGTTCCACGTACATTGGAAAATACAGTAGAACCCATGCAAATCGGAGGTGTACGGCCCCCTTTAACTAAAACTGCAAGAGACAAGAGAAGACAACAGCAATTATGCTTATATTGCGGAAAATCAGGCCACTTCCTCAAAGAATGTCCAGTGAAACCACCAAGGAGAACTGTTGGAGCCACAGAGAAGGAAGATAATAATAAGGAGTCAGAAAACTACCAAGCCCGGCAAGCGTAGAGGTCCGCTTGTCGAGCGAGAAAGATGAGCCACAGACCTCACACTTTGCATTACCAGTAATTTTGATCAATCACCAACAACCGTCTCGGATGCATGCTGTCGAAGCATACATAGACAGCGGAGCAGTTGGGAATTATGTAGACCAAGATCTGGCAGCAGAGATGATGCTTCTCATATGCTCTAAGTCGACTACTGAAAAAGTTACTACTGTTGATGGGACAGAAATAGCTTCGGTGCCAGTAACCCAATGCACAGCAGCACTAACCCTACTGTGCCCGGATGGACACCGAGAATCTATTGCATTCGATCTCATCAAAGCTCCTCAGTGTCGACTAATCTTAGGGATGCCATGGTTGGTAGCTCACAACCCTCTAATAGATTGGTAGGCCAAAAAGTTGGCCTTTTCTGATGACTGTGCTCACACCTTTTATTTCCAAGAAAAGGGGAAAACAGACTTATGTACATCTGCTACTCCCAGTACGGCGGGGATTGTATTAGGTGTGACTAGTACTCTACCAAATGAATACCAAGATTTTCAAGACGTATTCCAGAAAGAACAAGCCAATACTCTACCACCGCACAAGCCCTACGATTGTCAGATCAACCTCATACCTGGTGCGCAAATTCCTTGTGGTCGAATCTATGCACTTACTGAACCAGAAAACCTCCATTTGAAATCTTATCTTGATCAGTACCTGGCAAATGGATTTATCCACCCATCTAAATCACCAGCAGCCAGTCCCTTATTCTTCGTACCAAAGAAGGAAGGAGATTTGAGGACTTGCATCGACTATCGCGCATTAAAACAGATCACAGTAAAAAAACGTTATCCACTGCCCCTTATTCCCGAATTATTGGATCAAGTCAAAGACGCCCAAATCTATACCAAACTGGACCTTAGGGGGGCGTACCATCTTGTTCGAGTGAAGAAAGGAGACGAATGGAAAACTGCCTTTCGTACTAAATACGGCTTGTATGAATACCAGGTAATGCCTTTTGGACTTTGCAATTCTCCTGCTGCATTCCAGTACTTTATGAATGATGTTTTGCGGGAGTTAATCGACATTTGCGCCCTGGTTTACATTGATGACATCTTAGTGTATTCTGCTACAAAAGAAGACCATGTCAGGCATGAACGCTCCGTCCTTACTAAACTCTGCCAACATAAACTGTATGCTAAACTTGAAAAATACTGTTTTCATGTCACCGAAGTGGAGTTCCTCGGTTTTATCCTCACAACAAAAGGTATCAGAATGGATAGGCACAAGGTAGATGCCCTTCTTAACTGGCCGTCAACAACTTCATTTAAAGGAATCCAGATTATGTTGGGCTTTGGAAACTTTTACCGCCCATCCATCCCAGATTTTTCCCAAATAGTGCATCCAATTACATCACTATTGAGAAAAAACAATAAAAAGTTCCATTGGACCGGAGAAGCAGAGAAGGCCTTTCAAGAACTTAAGAAAGAATTCACTTCTGCTCCAGTTCTACGGCATCCTCGCCCAGACCTCCCTTATATAGTTGAAACAGATGCCTCTAGCATGGCTATGGGAGCTGTTCTCTCACAAAGGGACCAAGGAACTGGCCAGTTACACCCTGTGGCCTTCTGGTCACGAAAATTCTCACCTCCCGAACTCAACTATGCTATCACAGACAAAGAACTTTTGGCTATAAAATCAGCTTTCAAGGCATGGCGACACTATCTCCTTGGTGCTAGACATACTGTCACGGTCATAACTGATCATCGAAACTTGCAATACCTAAAAACAGCAAAGGCTCAATCATCCCGTCAACTGCGGTGGGCTCTTTTCTTCGCTGAATATGACTATCAGCCAGGAGTCCGAAACGGAAAGGCTGACGCCTTGTACCGCATGGAGGTTGATGAAAAGGTATACATAACTCCAGATCCAGTAGCCATCATTCCAGAAGACAAAGTCCTGGGTCTTACGACAACATTGACACAGGGTGAACTCCAAAACAAGATCCAACTCTTAATGGATCCCACTTTCTCACAAGAGTGGTGTACTCAAGGAGAACATTACACCATTACCAGTTACATATTTTAGGAACCATCTATACTTGCCAAGTAAAGATTTACAATAGCAGGTTATTTCAGATTATCACGACTCCCTGATTGAAGGTCATCCTGGAATTTCCAAAACTCTAGCTAAAGTAAAACAAAACTATTGGTGGCCCACATGGCGTAAAGACATCATACAATTTATCCAATCTTGCGGTGTATATGCACAAAACAAGTCCCAAAAGCAGAAACCAGCTTGTCTTCTCCACCATTGGGCATTCCTCCCGCACCATGGCACACACTGTCCCTTGATTTCATTACAGATATACCTCCCAGTCAAGGATTCAACACCGTCTTAGTAGTTGTAGACCTGTTATCTAAAATGGAACACTTTATTCCTTTTAAGGGTCTTCCAAATGCATCCAATTTAGCAAAAGTATTCCTGGAAGAAATCGTACGGCTACATGGCTTTCCATCCATCTTGATCTCAGATCGAGGTAGTCAGTTCATATCCAACTTCTGGAGGAAATGCTGTTCAATGGCCCAAATTGACATTCGACTATCCACAAGTCACCATCCTCAAACAGATGGCCAAACAGAAAGAATAAACCAAACCCTTGAGCAATACTTACATTGCATGTTACATCAAGTGGAAAGAAATTGGAAGGACTTGTTATGGATAGCTGAACATTCCTATAATAATTCATTACACACCAGCACTGGACAAACCCCTTTCTACACTATATATGGTAGACATTCACGTACTTCAGAATTGGATCTCTCATCCCCTTTGGAAATGCCAGCGATTAAAACCCTACATACGACTATTTCCCAGGCCTTCAAAGAAGCAGCAGAACATTTACTCCAAGCCAAGAACAGACAAAAGAAATTCACTGACCAACATCGTAGTAAAGCCCCCGACTATCAAATTGGAGACAAGGTCTGGTTAGCATCAAAATATGTGCCCATAAAAGTGACTCAGACCTTCTGTCCCCGATATCTGGGACCTTATTCTATTGAATCCATAATAAATCCAGTGGCAGTTAAGTTAGCCCTATCACCCACTATGCAGATTCATTCTGTGTTTCACGTATCACTCCTGAAACCGGTACAACCCAGTACTCGGGTTACAACAACACCACAACCAGTATTATTGATGGAGAACCAGAGTTTGAAGTAAAGGATATCCTATACTCAAAATACACCAGATCCAAACTATACTACTTAGTTGATTGGAAGGGGTACGGCCCTCAAGACAGATCATGGGAACCTAGTGAATGCATCCATGCACCTCGCTTAATTAAACATTTCCATCATAATTACCCAGCCAAACCAGGACCAGGCAGAAGTGCCACCATGAGAGGGGCCTTGGGGGGGAGTGCTGTCATGACCCTTGCCCCTGGCCCTCACTGGCAAGTCAGCCTTCCAGCTAGGGCCAGGTCAAAGGCCTTAAAACCTCATCCAAGACTCTCTTGGAGTCAGTCCTGGCAACTTTGGCACCAGGCTCATAACCGTCATGAAGACCAACATTAGAATGGGACTATTTACTTGGGACTATTTAACTTGGGGGGTTCAGCCAACATGGAGGCACACACATAGCTCAGTTACAAGGAACTGAGCTATGCGGTCTAGTATTTTGGGTGTGGCAGGCCTGGGACTACTTTGGCTGGACTACTTTGGGTGTGGCAGGCCTGGGACTATTTTACCAGGACTACTTTACCTGAGACTATTTAAACCACACCCAAACAGCAGAACATGATTTGCGTTATTCTGCCGTGGGCAGCGTAACGCTCACTGGGTCCAGTTCTTTGATGCCAGATTACCTGAAACCAAGGACCTGCAGAGAGAGAAAGAACATTACGAAATTTTCCTGGAACAGTATCCTGTCTTCAGTCCATCGCCGACTTCAGTTCCACTTACCTGAAGGTACAAACTCCATCATCCGGCACCGCATGCATCCTGGAATACCATAAACTGGAAAAAGGGGAAAGAAAGACAGCATTAGTAAGCGTTTACTCACGTTTCCGCCCGAATGAAGAAAGCCACACAATTCTTACCTGGATAGTCAGCTCCTGGTCAGTATCATTGCTGGAACATTACGGCGCTCGGCGAGGCACATTGCAACCTGCAAGGAGAGAAAAGACACAGGATAGCAATATAAAAGGCGAAACAGCGCTGCGCATCGCGCATTACTCACCAGACAGCATCGCACACACTGCGCTTTTGCCCACCGGTCCATGCTCATCTTCAAACTGCATGACACAAAAATACCTTTCCATTTCTAAAAGGAAAGAAGCAAGACATTATTATTTGAACTAAGAGGAACATAAGAACTGCATGTAAAGACTGTAAAGCAGCAAACCTACAGAGTCGCAGCAGGCCTGGAGTCCCACAGGAGGGGGGCATTGCACCAGTGAAGTAACCTGGTCGCTGCTCGCCCCCCCACATCTACGTGCCCCTGCCACGAGGAGCAGGACAGAGAATCCACCTTTATACAATATTAAGGTGAAGAGAGGGCCCAAGGGGGAGGAAGGAGTTGAGGCCAAGGGAGGTGGGAAAACATAAAGACAATCTGGTATTGAACCCAGCTCTCCTATATTGCAGACCCATCTTTAACCAGAGGCCTTACCAAGGGGCCGGGAGAGGGTTCGAGAGTGCAAATAATCCTACCAGGGCTGGGGGGCGTCCCCGTGGATACCAGGTGAGTGTAACAATATGCCCTGAATCAAGATACAGTAGTTTACTTTAAGACCCTATACAACAAAATGAGCCCGTACCTGATATGGGGGGGCGACTTCAATTGCACATTAGAACCGAGCATAGAGAGGTCAGACAGGAAAACAGACAAACCCACCCCTGCTGCCAAAACCTTAAAGACCCTGTTGGGAGACCTCCGGCTAGAAGATATGTGGAGGTTGCATCACCCACACAATAGACAGTATTCACATTACTCAGGCACACAAAACCTGTATGCACGGTTGGATTATGTGTTTGCCTCACAAGAGATAGTGGCTGAGATCGATTGGAGTACAAAGAGAGGGTCCTTTTGGACCACTCACCTCTGGTCCTATCATGGCAATATTTGCCCCCGAGAG
Organism: Ambystoma mexicanum; assembly: GCF_040938575.1. NCBI lineage: Eukaryota > Metazoa > Chordata > Amphibia > Caudata > Ambystomatidae > Ambystoma > Ambystoma mexicanum. The sequence continues at coordinate 583,965,862 of NC_090935.1, forward strand.
CTAGGATCCCAACGTTGCGACTCAGAGCTGAAGCACAGAAAGATATAGTGTTCAGGGAGGACCTGAGAGAAGAGATTATAGAATACTTTGAAAAGAACACCGGGAGTGTGTAATCGGCCGGTACTTTATGGGAAGCTTTTAAGGTGGTGATGAGAGGTACAGCCATAGCCAAATCCAAAGGGCTGCAAGGAGGCATACTAAGAGAATTACAGAAGGCAGAGGCAGAACTGGAGTCAGTGCTAAGTAAAAGAAGTGACTCCCGGGAGGATGCTGAAGCTATAAACCAATTACAGCAGGAATGCGCAGAGCACCGGGGGAGATTGTGTAATTTAAACTATAAGAAGTATATAGAGAGGCAACACGCGAGGGGAGACAAGCCGGGAAGATTGCTAGCATGGCTATATAAAAATGAGACCCCCAGACCAACGATTAGAGCAGTAATGCGGAGAGTGGGCAAATAGTGGATACCCAAGAGGGCGTGAACAGAGAGTTCCTTGAATTTTATAAACGATTGTATGGGGATGTAGGGGAGTGTGAAAGTTGCGAAATAAGGGAAACATTAGAGGACATTGGGCAGCCAAAAAAAAGTGCTGAGGAGCGAGAGAACCCAGACGCCCCAATCACATTAGAAGAATTGGAAGTGGTGGGGGAACAGCTACCCACAAGTAAGACCCCGGGAGCAGATGGATTCCCCAGTGAGTTTTACAAAATGTATAGGAAAGAAGTACTCCCCCCACTGCTCGCAATGTTAAATGAAGCATTTGAGACAGAGATATTACCAGAATCCCTGAGAGAGGCGATCATTATCCCACTCCCTAAACCCAACAAGCCGAGCACGGACTGTGGGTCTTATAGACCGTTGTCGATGCTAAACCAGGGCAGCAAGATACTCACGGCTGTGTTGGCAAATAGAATTGAGACAGGTTATAAGCAGATTAATACACTCAAATCAGTCTGGATATGTCCCGTGCAGAAATATATCAGATAACCTCAGACGACTTCACCGAGTCGTAGAACACACAGCCGGTGACTCGAGCGAGATTGCAATTATATCACTGGATGCAGTGAAGGCCTTTGACTCCGTCAGGTGGCCTTGGCTGATGGCATCTCTGAGAGAATATGGGATGGGACCCGGGTACCTTAAGTGGGTGAAATTACTATACAGTTCCACGCCAGCCAGAGTTAAGACGGGAGCGATCATCTTGGAGAGGTGGCAACTCAGTAGTGGCACCAGACAGCAATGCCTTTGGTCCCCGATGCTGTACATTCTAGAGTTGGAGCCCCTGGCGATATACCTGAGGCAACAATATGAGGAAGTCGGGATTTACACAAACGGGGGACCACACGTAATTTCATTATACGCAGATGACATGTTGCTATTACTGAGGTACCCTGAAGAGAACTTCCAATATATCCTGGAAGCCATGGATCGGTTTGCGGGACTCTCTGGCATAGCAGTCAATCCCAAGAAACCATGCATATTTCCCCTGGGGAGGTACATAGGGGTGCCGCGGAAACAACTGCCTGTCTTGCAAATACCGTGGGTGACCAGCACGTTCAGATACCTGGGGATTGACATTTATCACATGGTAGAAGCAGAATATAAATACAATACCGAGAAAGCAGTCGTTAGTATAGAAAGCAGCATGAGGTTCTGGACTAAGCTCCCCTTGGCCATGATGGGGAGGGGGGCGTTGTTGAAGATGGTCGTACTGCCTAGACTTTTACATTTCTTTGGGAACATACCATATATGATACCGAAGCGCTTCTTTGTCAAACTCCAGAGCATATGTAGAGGCTTCCTTTGGCACGGAACTAGGAATAGAATTGCCCTATGGAAATTACAAAACACGTATGAGAAAGGGGGTATAAAACTGTCTAACTTTGTGATCTATCACTTGGCCAGTCAACTGCAATACATGGCCAAATGGTTAACGGAAGACTCAACATCAGAGTCTAGATTGTTGAGATCAGAGTGTGCCCCGTTTTTTCTGAAAGAAGTGATATGGTTGCCCCAACCTGAGATAATAGGGCATCCGGGGATGTTGGAGATGGGATGGAGGATGTGGCGCAAAGCTTGCCAGGTCATGGAGTACCCGACCCCGTGCTCACCGCAGGTGCCACTAGTGGCATTGACCGGAGGGGACTAGCAACTAAGGAGGACAATTTGTAAGCACTGGGAATCGCTGGGGATTGCAACACTGGGAGACATATGGCAGGACGAGGTGGTGAGGGAATTTGGGGAGCTGGCAGAGGAAACAGGTTTGCATGTGGGGCAGTATATCACCTATACTAGATTGGTCCGGAAGATTAGAGAAGCATGGTCCGAAATAATATTGGAAGATCAACCTGATATGGCTATAGAAACAATATATGACATAGCAGAGGGAGGCTATGAAGTTTCCCGAATCTATGAGTTGCTGATGTCTAGGGTGGGAAAGGAAGTGGCCCAATTAAGACAAGATTGGGAAGAGGAAACCGGGGAACTTATGAGTGATGGGCTATGGGAATGGGTTCAAGGGTACCATACAAAAGTGTCCAGGAACACGAGGCTACAACAAAGACAGCTATATGTAAACCATAAGGCATACATGACCCCCCAGAGGATAGCACGGTTTAAGAATGCTGGACGACTAAAGTGTGGGGAAGAAAATGCAGGGATGACTCACATGTTTTGGGCGTGTCTGGAAATTGAGAAGTTCTGGGGAGAAGTAGCCCAACGATTAAACGAAAAAAGGGATTAAGCTGAATGTTGAATCAGTGTGGGCATGTATGGTAGGGGGGTTTGCTAGACCGCGCCAACTAAAACATGTCAGCAAGCTCAAGGACTTGGCATACATACTTGCCAAGCGCAGGATCGCCATGGGGTGAAAAGCATGCAACAGGCCGAAAGTGGAAGCTTGGTGGAGTGATCTCCAGAAATGGACCAAAGCCGAAACGGCAGCATGGCATGAAGTAGCCAATAGGGGAGGGGAGGAGGAAGCAGAAACCCTGACGGCCTGGAAACACTTAGTGGCCACACTGTACGGGTCCACCCAGGACTGCTCAAGCGAACATGAACACGGTGAAAAGGAACCTATACAGACCTCACATCTAGTCATCCCTGTGCTCCTGGTAAACAACAAGCAACCATTGAAAATACATGCCTTGGAGGCATTCATTGACAGTGGGGCTGTGGGAAATTACATGGACCAAGATCTGGCTACCCGGATAGGCCTTCCTCTCTGACAGAAGCAGGTTTCAGAAAACGTCACAGCAGTTGATGGATCGCAGCTATCATCCGGCCCAGTGACGCATTACACTGAGAAGGTCGCGCTTCTGTGTCAGGACGGTCACCAAGAGGACATCACCTTCGATCTCATCAGCACTCCTCATTTCCAGATGATATTGGGAATGCCCTGGCTGGAGACCCACAATCCCAGGATTCACTGGCGTAAACGAGTTCTGACCTTTCCCCAAGACTGTGCCGACACCTCTTATAGCAAGGGATTCTCATTAAAAGGTCTTACGAACCCAGGTTCGTCGAAGAAAGAAACCATACTGGGCCTCACCAGTTCACTACCATCCGAATACCTGGATTACCAAGATGTCTTTCAAAAAGAGCAAGCAAACTGTCAGGTTTGATAGGAGCAAGTGGATTATCTTCTATGTCTGATATATCAATGTCCACCTCCCCTTTCTCCTCACCTGTCTCTTCAGAGAAGGGTTCTCATCTGGAGGTCTTGTTCTTGGATCTTTTCTTCTTTGTGAAGAGAAACGGCCGTCCGCGGGAAGAAGCCATCCTGATTCCCTGATAAACAGGGAAGCAGCCGGCTCCCGTCCCGCAGGAACCAATACGAGAGGAAAAAAGCAGCCGCTTAAAAAAAAAACTCTCTACGGATATAGCTGGAACTGATGCCGTTCAGGAAGCGATGACAAATGTCGTCCGGAATTGCAGGTGAGACGAGCAGGAGCAGCAGATAACCTCTGAGATGAAGGTAAGTTCCTCAATGCCGCTGAGGACTGGAGAAGTCCGGGTTGCAGAATAGCTGGTACTGAGCACAAAGCAGTGCGAAGGACTAGTGAAAAATCAGGCACCGCTGAAGGACTGTAAAGGAAGCACCGACAGGGACCAGGGAAGCGGTCCGGGAGGAAAGAAGATGGAGAGAGACCCAATACGGTGCGGGAACCGTAAGGACGGGAATATCAGAGAAGGAGAAGGGAGGAGGAGATTGCACAGAGGGAAAAATCTGCGCAAGGAACAGCGGAAAAACAACAGGTACGGAGAAAAGGTAAGAAGTAGCACGGCAACAAAGCGAAAGGAAACAAAGTAGCAACGCACAGAACCCAGAGAAGGGCGTGGCTAAATACGGAAAGGAGAAAACAAGGGAAAAGACTAGACCCTCAAACTAGGAAGTGAAAGAAAAACACGGGACAGTCTAATGGCGCGGCCAACGCCAAGCCTTCCATAGCCGCCAGCGACCACCAAAAGACGGCGGCATGACACAAACACCCTACCTCTGCACAGACCGTATGACTGCCAAATTGATCTGGTACCTGGAGCTCAAGTTCCCTGCAGCAGGATTTACGCCCTAACAGAACAGGAAAACCAGCATCTAAAAACCTACCTTTATCAGTTCCTGTCAAATGGCTTCATTCGTCCGTCCAAGTCCCCTGCATCCTCGCCCCTCTTTTTTGTGCCTAAATAAGAGGGAGACCTGAGAACTTGCATTGACTATAGAGCACTTAACCAGATCACGGTAAAAAAACGGTACCAGTTACCGCTTATCCCCGAGCTCTTGGATCAATTCAAAAACGCTCAGATATATACAAAACTAGACTTACGAGGGGCCTACCATCTAGTAAGAGTCAAAAAAGGAGACGAGTGGAGGACAGCCTTTCGCACGAAATATGGCCTTTATGAATATCAGGTTATGCCCTTTCGACTATGTAATGCCCCAGCGGCGTTCCAATTTTTCATGAATGACGTGCTCCGCGAACTGTTTGATGTCTGCGCTCTTGTCTATATTGATGACATTCTTATCTGTTCGGGAAAGAAAGTGTCCACGGGCTGTGGATCACTCGCGTCCCCTGCACACTCTGGTTAATGCCAAAGGCAATCAATTAATTAAGGCATGTGGTTATGTGATACTCATGGAGATCTAATTCCATAATATATTTGTATAATGAAGTTGGAACTGCTTTCAAAGCAGAAAAAGATAAGTCAAGGTTTTTGAAGTGTAGGGCTAATTTGCCAAAAAAAGAGTTATTTTTTTATAAATAATTAGGTAGTAATCTCTTTTGCTCTTTCTTAAACTGTACAAATAATAATATAATCACTTAGTTATCGATTTAAACAAACAAATGTCCAATTTATTAATACATGCCAGTCTGTATTCAGCAATATTACCAATTGTTGATCATCATATAGTAACATGTCTTCAATTAAACAGTATATACATTTTAGGCACAGTTGAGGCCTAAATACTGTTCAGATGGCTCAACGCGTTTCGGGAAGCAATTTCCCTTCTTCAGGAGCAAAATATTCAATGTTATCGACTGTAAAGTTCATATGTTCATAATCAAAATTCTTCCCGCCAATCTGCTTCCCTCCAAAGAGAAAATCAGAGAAAATGGGAATATTTTTAGTGCAATGTTTACCAACTTGGATATTCATGAAGATTTGTGGTTTTTACAACAGAACTGTCCCTACCTCTCATTGGTGCCCCTTAGGTTTTTCTATGTCTGGGGTAGTCTGTTATCAGGATGGGGTAGTTATCATCAAAATTCGGATGGTTGTCCCCTCGAGTATGGTGAATTAGTCCAAAGTGGTTTCTCACGTTGCTGGAGCTGGTGACTCTACAGAGAAAATTATATATGCTGAAGACTAAAATATTCCACATATAGTGGTACCAACTAAAGATCACAAGATCATTCAACATGCCTTCAAAGGTATTATCAGGTTACTTACGTATACTATAGATGAGTAGTGATCACAAGGTCCTATGTATGAAAAATAGTGTTTACTCACCCCTTCTCCCGGGAAGGGTATGTGAATCCTGTGGACAGTCAAGGACTCAGATTCTAGAAAGAAGCAGCGCTTGTTTGATTGGGAAGTCCAGTGTAGTCTACGATCCTTACCTACGAGTAGAAAGGGGAATCAGGTCAGCCCCTGTAGTACCCACATATAGTGGTGAATTGAGTTAAGTCAAGTAGTAGATAAACAGCAAGCAGTTTACTAGCGTGTGCAGCCTCTTACCTCTCAAAGAATGGTGTGAGTACCGGGAAGGCATCCGCGAATGAAAGAAGAAGCGGAATACCTGTTGGTATTAGGCTGACGCGACGCCGGTGCATGCCAACGCGGTGATGTCAGATGTAATCTTTATTCCAGACATGAGGGACAGAGGAAAAGGAGATGCGTGATGTGTGTCACTTGAGTTGTATCAACAATGATGTGGGCGTCCTCCGAGAGAGTAAACCCTCGTATGTTTTGCACCTTACATAAAAAGAATGTGATTAATGTATTTAGTGGAATAAATGCGGGATAAATGCGGTTATCACCCATCGGGGCACCTCTGCTCACAGTTTTAGCATGCACAATTGCTGAGGTTACATCACATTTATCAAGTGTACCAGATTGTGTTATACATTATAGTTCATTCACAATTTTTCAACATCAGTCCATGAAAAATGTTGCGATTTATACACAGTGTTACAGTTTAACCATACTGTCTAAGACAAATATAGTGGACAATAATCTGTTATTAGATACATTGATCATGAAAATTGTGTGAGTCATTATGTTCACCTTTCAGGATATTTATCCAATGTAGGTACGAACTATATTAGCATATTACCTGATATTCTAATGTTCTAAGTCACTATTAGTGTGGCATAGTGTGTTCTTTTAAGGGACCACTTAAGAAATGGTCAATTTGCTAGTAGAACCAACTGTCAACACTGGTCACAGATAGTGCCGCTCAAGTATGTCAATGGGGTTGTGTATACATAACAATGTTCACAATTTTACTCATAAAAACGCTCCTAAGTGGAAATCTTCATTCATTCCATATGGACACATGCTATCCAATTTATCAATCCAGTAAAGCTCACATTGGTCCATCTTTTTTGCGTGGTTGCCAATGGACCGTCACCTCCCCCCTGTCCTCCCCCACCTCCATATTCTGCAGCACTGTTAACTCTGCTAATCCCCACCTTCGCACATCCTTCCGCCATAGCTTGATTATCGGACCCTGGGGCGATTTCCACGCTATCGCCATTCGGCGCTTTGCCAATATGAGCAGAAACCGGCCCATTCGGTTCCATAGCTGGTTACACTTCCCCCCCCGGTAGTTTCCCCCACAGACAGATCTCCGGGCGCCGTTCCAGGTTGGTCCCCAGTAACTCATTCACTCCCTTAAGCACCTCGTCCCAATAGTCTATTATTACTCCACACTCCCACACCATGTGCCAGAACCCCGCCTCCTCCGACTCCCACCTGGGGCATTCGCCCAACTGATCCCCAATCATCGCCCTGAGTGCCCGTGGGGTGACATATACCCTATGCAAAATGCTAAATTGGACCAACTGGAAGCGGGCATCCCTCGATGGCTTCCGGACCAAGTCCCAGATCTGCTGCCATTCCTCACCCGATATCGAGCACCCCATATCCACTTCCCATTTCTCATTGACCTTCAGCTCCCCCTTTACCGTCCCCTCCCCAAGAGCCCTATATATCTGCGAGATGCGCGCCCTACCCCCGTCTGATTAAGTAGTACTCGAAGCACCGGACATAGTTCTGGCTCCTCAGGAATTCCCTTCCATAGCTCCGCCATCCTCCGAACCACCGCCCCATATGTCAGAAAAACTCCCTGTGGCAGGTCAAATTTGTCGCACCACTCCCTACAGGTAAGGAGCTTCCCACCCTCAAAAAGATCCCCCACCTTTTCACATCCCTTCTCCCGTAGTCTCCGTATCCCCACCCTCCCAATTGCCTGACGGAGTTTCTGGTCGGCCCCCCATGGGAGACTACTCTCATAATGACCCTTAACCCCCTTACCGCCCGCATATTTCCTCCATGTCTCGCTCACCTCCTCAAAGATCACTGATGTCCCCGTGTCACCCAACAGGCACCAGAGGAGCTCCACCGGCCTACGACCCGGCTGCAAGGGCCCTACCAGTGTCTTAAGGAGTTCTGCCTCCGGTTGATCCCACACCAGTACCGACTGTAATTGTGCCGCCACAAAGTACTTTTCATAGTCGGGAAGGCCCAGTCCCCCTCCCTCCCTAGTTCTACGCAAATTTTGTAAGGACACCCTCCTCCTCCCCGCATCCCACAGCAATTCCCTAATCTTAACATCCAGCATTTTAAAAAACACTTTCTTTGCCACATATGGTATATTCGTGAAAAAGTAGAGCAACCGCGGGAGGATCACCATTGTACATAATGCCACCCTACCCCTCAGTGAAAGCGGTAAGACCTTCCAGAACTGGATGGAGTCACCTATTTTGGATAATGCCCTCCCTGTATTATGCACAAACGTGTCCACCACCTCATGAAACACCTGCACCCCCATATATCGAAATGACTCCTTCCCCCCACTTTATCCCTAGCTCTGGCAGTTCCTCCAACGGGCATTCCCGTAGCCCCCCCCTGCGGAAACAGTACCGACTTCTCCGGATTTATACAGAACCCCGACATGGATCTAAAATTGTGCAAAATTTCCAAAAGGTCTAGAAGAAATATCTTGGGGTCCCCTACGTATAATAACAAGTCATCCGCGTAGAGGGATACAATATGTCTCTGCCCAACCACCTCAATTCCCGCCTTCCTCATTTCCTGCCGTAAGAACGCCGCCAGTGGTTCTAAGGCCAACGCAAACAAAAGTGGGGAAGCTGCGCACCCCTGCCTTGTCCCCCTTCCCAACTCCCATGTCTCCGACACCCAGTTGTTAGTCTTCACCATCGCTGGCGGTTTAGTGTACAGCAAGGCCAAGCACCTACAGATGTTCTCCCCAAACCCAAATTCCCGCAGCACCCGAAACAGCCACTATAATTCCAGGGAATCAAACGCCTTCATGGCATCAAATGACGCAATCGCCATATCCCGCCTTTGTGCCTTCACCTGATCCATCACATGGTGTAACCGGGAGATATTACCCGACGTATTCCTGCCTCCTATAAACCTGCATTGATCAGGATGTATTAGATTCGGCGCAACCGCCGCCAGCCTAGCCGCCAAGATCTTCCACAGGATTTTCCCATCTACATTCAATAACGAGATGGGCCGATATGCTGTGCAATCTCTCGGATCTTTCCCCTCTTTTAGAATCACTGTGATCACCACCTCCCTCATTGATTCTGGGAGTCATCCCCCTGCAATGCCTCCTCATAAACCCTCAGAAGTTGCGGGACCAGAAGGTCAGCGAACTCTGTGTAGAACTGCACCGGGAGTCCATTGCTGCCCGGCGCTGTACCCCTCCGCATAGTACGGATCGGCCATCGGATATCTCCCTCCTCTATGGGGGCCTATAGCTCCTCCCAATGGTCCTCACCCAACCTCGGCAACTGGAGCACCTCCATAAGATCATCCACCTCCACATCTACATATCCCCCCTCACTCGTATAAAGCTCCTTATAGTATGTTACAAAGGCCTCATTGATCTCCTTTTGCTTCCCAACTACCTCCCCCGTCTTGGATCGAAGCTGAGTTATGACTGGGTTCAGACTTTCCCTGCTAACTAGCCAAGCCAGAAGTTTGCCCGCCTTGTCCCCTTCCCCGTGGAGTCTCATATCCCACCTGTTGTCTTCAAAGTGTGACATCTCGGACAGGGTCTTCTGATGGAGCTCCAATGCTCGCGCCAGGGTCTCTCCCACCTCCCCCACCCCCCCCCGCCGCCTCTCTATCCAATTCCACTACCTGGGTCTCCGTCCGTTGCAACGTCTGTAGAAGACGTTTCCGCATCCCAACTGTCATGGCCAAACATTTCCCTCTCATAGTCACCTTGAAGGCCTCCCATAACACTCCCCTAGTGCTCACCATGCCCTTGTTTAATTCAAAGTACGACCTATCCCCTCTCTTAGCTCCGCCACAAAGGCCCCATCTCGCAACGGCTCCCTCCGCATCCGCCACAACCGCCGTGGGGGGTTCTCACTGGGCCCACACAGCGTCGTCACCAGGGGGGAGTGGTCCGACAGAATGCCCCCCAGGTACATCGTCTCTCCAAAATAGTGACAGTATTCCCTTCCTGTTACCATATAGTCTAAGCGCGAGTATGAACCATGCACACTCGAATGATAGGAGTAACCCCTTTCCTCCCCATGTTTCTCCCTCCAAACCTCTACCAGATCCAATTCCCGCATTATCTCCCATAGTGACCCCGCCATATATTTCTTAGGCCCCCCTGGTTCCCCACCCGTCTAACCGCTCATCCAAGTGACAATTAAAATCTCCCCCCCATATTATCATTTCCCCTCTATAGGCCCCCATCATGCGCAACACCGAGGGGAAATACTCCTTATCGCATGGAAGCCTATTTTGGTGTCAGCGAGCTCCTGGCCAATCCGTGGTAGGTAAATGTGGATGCTTGCATGCTTCAGGAGGGCATCAAGCACTTAGGTCAGCATGCGGGACAAGAGTGGTTGTGATATGCCATGCAGCTGACCCACTGTGTGCTGGTAGGTGCCTGTGGCCAGGAAGTGGAGCACAGACACCACCTTTAGCAGAGGGGGGATGGCAGTGCGGATTTCTATCAGGCTGACAATGTCGTCGTGTATCATGTCCACTATGGTGGTGATGGTGTCCCGGTCCAACCGGTACAGGGTGTGGATCTGCTCAGGCGTTAGATTGAATGGACTTGATCTGATGCGAGGGATTGGTGGCTGCCTACGTGGTACCACTGGCTGCACTGGTGGAACTTGCTGGGCCTGTCTCACCCTCCTTCTCCTCCTGCATCCCCTCTGTACTGCCTGTTGTTGTAGCTGTAGCTGTTGTTCCTGTTGTTGTAGCAGTACAGGCATGTCCTCCAGCCCCATGATTGCAACAGCCAGTGGGATCATTTTGGTGTAGGAAGGGGTGTGGTGTGTGGGTGTACTCCTTTTGTACTGGGACAGGCTCCATTGACTCCACCTGGGGTGATTGTGTGCACCTCTGGCAGTTGCCTGCACTGCAGGTTGCTATTTGTGGGTGGTCCGCGATGCCTGTATTGCTGCCGTCATGCAGCCCCTAATTACCGCCATCGGGATGCCGGTAAGTGCATGCCCCCATAACTTGTGATGTCCTCCTGTTAGCGGCATCCCGGTATTGGCACCGTGAAGGGGCGCGTGTACGTGTGCATGCCGGTAAGAAGGGGCACAGTATGGGCGGTGGCAGTATTGGCGGGTTGTCGGCTCGAAATGGCCCGGACTCGTTAACAATGCCGGTAATGCCATTCCACCTTCCTTTTTTCATTACCTCCATACTCGTAATGAGGCCCAAAGACTTTTCGTCTGTTTGAACTTTTAGTAAGAAGAACTTTATGATCAGAACTTGGCTACAAAGAGGAACTTTCTTATTTGAAACTGTGATTGCAAATCCTGCTTTTAATCTGAATCTTTGGTTGAAAATCCTGGTTTGGATCTGGGGAATGGGATCCGACCCAAGTTACACGGCTACACAGTTATTAGCTTTATGTTGAATATAACTTTTATTTTGTAACATTTAAATTGCCATATATTACCTTCATGAGTTTGATGTATGTATAAGTGTGAGGGACAGATTTCTTTTATTAGATTGTTTTCATTTAGTTTATTTTGATAGGCAGGGAAATCCTCTTTAGGTTAGGGATAGTGAGGCTTTTGTCATACGCTTATGAGTTGATGAATGGCGACTTGTGAAAAACCTTTACCAAGTTGTACTCCTCACATTTCTAAACCCCCACATGAGAAATCCGGGAAGATCTGGAAAGGGTCTCCATCAAAGGCCATAGCTCCCTTTAGTTGGGCCAGCCGTAGTAGGGCGTCTAGGTCGCGGTAGTTGAAGGTGCGTTCAATGATAGGGCATGGTGCCTCCTTCCTGGTATCGGTCTAGGCGTTGGAATTCTGTGTGCTCGCCCTACAACAAACATGGAGGAAAACTCAGGGTCCCAGAACACTGTTGTGCACAACCTTTCCACAAACTCCTCCATCCGACCAGTACTTTGTTGTTAGCAAATTCCTACCAACTGTATGTTATTCCGACACATTCGCACTTCCAGGTCTTCATTCTTGATTGATGATACAGCCTTGACTGTAGATTCTAGGGCCTCAACCTTGAACCCTATTGATGACGATGTGTCCTCCAGCTCAGATATCCTGTTCTTTTTTACATCCAGCCTTGCCCCGTGTTTGTCCAATCTTAGCTGCATCATAACAACTTTGCTGGATAAGGCATTATTATTATTATTTGTATTATTATTATTATGCTATATATTGAATGCAGACCTGGCTTCAAGAAGCAACAGATCGCTTTACAGAGGTATACAACAATACAGATGCATAACAGAGCGATTTACAGAGGCATAGAACAGTACAGATGCATAACAGAGCGATTTTCATAGGTAACAACTGAACAGATTTACAGCGGTCGGTGGAATAAAGAGAGGCACAGAGGAGGGCTACAGCTGTGCCGGGTCGTGGGGAGGAGAGGGGCGGGCTGCTTCTAGCGAGTCAGGTGGCGCAAGGGGTGATGTGATGGCCCAGGTGTTGAGGCATAAAGATTCCTTGAAGAGGTGGCTTTTGAGTTCTTTTCTGAATTGTAGGAGCGTGGGGCGAGTCTGATGCTGATGGGGAGGAGGTGCCATAGTCTGGGGGCATAGGCAGAGAAGGCAAATTTTCTGGTCCTTTCCTTTTTGCAGCAGTGGATTTCAGGTCTGTAAGTATCCTGGCTTCTGGTGGTGCCTTGTCCGCCAGAGATGCTGAGTTTCTCTGCAAGGTAGCTAGGTGACTTGAGGGTGACTGTTTTATAGATGATGCAGCAAGATTTGTGCATGCAGTCGGAGCCAGTGAAGGTCTATGAGGGCCGTGGGATGTGGTTGTATCTGTGTAGACCCTTGATGAGGCATGCGGCTGCATATAGGATACTTCTCAGGGGCACCAGGGAGGACGACGGGAGGCCTTTGATTACCGCTTTCCAGATGGAATAGGACCAGTTCTTGAATGATATGATATGATATGATGGGTTATTTATAATGCGCTTAATACCCAGAGGTTTCTAAGCGCGGACCCGGGGATCGAACCTGTGGTGCTCCGTGTCGTCTTGCTTCCAAGGCGAGCACTTTGCCCCTGAGCTATCCTCCCGACACTGCCCCTGAGCTATCCTCCCGAGACGGTGGATCTAAAGCTGTTCAGAGGGAGGAAAGTCTTGACTTTACACCGGAGAGTTTATACCAAGCTGTCTGAGTTTTCTTAGCTATGTGTGTCTTGAAAGAGAGGTGTTTGGCGATGTAGAACCTGAGGGACTTGGCGCAGGAGTTGAGCTCAGATGTGAATCCCTCAGAGTTCATGGTTGATAGCCAGGTCTGTATGTCGTAGTGTTAAATGTTGTTGGTGAGGAGAAGAAACTCGATCTTGGAGGGGTTGAGCTTCAAGTATTCAGTGGACATCCACGGCTGGGTCAGCGAGGGGCAGGTTTTGAGCCTATGGATGTCCTCGATGGAGTCGATCTTGAGGTATAGCTGTTACCAACAATAGATATAGGACGAAAGCAGTTGCTTAGAACAATTGGCAGAATACTGGCCCCTACCACTAGACACAGTTCTGTGTGGAGATCCCCCCACCTGGGCAACCTGTAAAATAAAGATACACTACAAGCCCAGTCCATATATTGTTCAATTAGTCTTATTTCCTTCTACAATGTTTCTACCACCCCAATGTACCCGGAATAGCAGAGCTCGCCGACGGGTCGCCGACGGATCCTTCTTGAGCGGCTCCCTTTAAAGCAGGAGCTATGGGTCGTCGAGATCCCTCGAAGAGAGTGAACTTGGCGTTGAGGCGGCAGCTTCGGTCCCGGCGGTGCTTGTCTGCGACGGATCTAAGACGTCCTGCAAAGAAGAGGCGTGCGGGGCACCTCGATGCCGATAGTTCAGGACCGCAAAGAGTTTGTGAAGAACTGTGGCCCAGCAAGGGCGTCGAGTCGTCCGGCGTCTCTACGGTCTTTGGGTGGCAGGAAACCCACCGGCAGATGCTCCTCAGCGCTTCGGCAGCCTGGCCTTCTCCGGCGAGATAAGTTGGTCGGCGGTGCGGACAAGCGCGTCCGGGAATCAAAATGTATGAATCAATGGAGCGTTGAGGCTCCGGGCGTCAATGGCACAGTGTCAAGTGGTCCCCGCTTCTGGGCAACACGGTTTCGACGGGCCTCCAGCAGTTAGCAAACCTGTGAACCCTGGTCGATGACAGTGGATGGAATGTCCGGTGCTTCTCTTCGTTCTCCTCGGCGGTCCCAGTCTCCGGTCGGAAGCCTGTTGAGGGTCTGACTTCCAGGGTGCTTTGGCGAAGGTTAGCGGTGCACGATGGTCCCTCGGAGCACGGGAAGAGGACGCCTAACCAGGTCCTCTATTGGATCAGTCTCGACGTCACGCCGGCTTTCAGATTGCGGTGAAGGTAACAGCAGTCAACCTTCTTCTTCGGGCTCGGCTTTGAGATTCAAGCATCAGTTTCGACTTCAGCTTCTGAACGATTTCCAGCAGTGAGAGGTCCCTAGATATACTAGTTGATCTCCCATTCATTCTGCTGGGTCACACTCAGGGAACCAATCACTCAGAGGGGCATTCAGCAGTCAGTCAGCCAATCAGGCATACGGTGCCTTCAAGCCATTCTCCTCCCTCTCAGACACTCACAACAAGGAATGTGGATTGGGACAATTACCCAGCCATTCAACATTACACACTGCATTGATACCAGTATCGGGCAGGGCTGTCTCAGTCATTGTGTTTCATACTACAAACCAGACATCTACAACAAGAAGTGCATATTGGTCACACACTCCATTCACCCAGGTCCCACAGGGTGTACCCACAACATACAGTCACTGGGAAGTCTACAGCCAGTCTGGCCTGGACCTCTCTACAATACCATATATGGAACTTCCACCCAACAGCTAGTCAGGGGGAAGGGATAAAGTCAGGGCTTCCCAGGTCTTTGGGAAAACAAGGCGCCAGGCAATAGAAAGCAAGAGGCCACAGGGGCCATCTTGTTTCCTATCAGGAATCTACTGATTCCAATGGCAGGGCCTGGGTATCCCAAAATGGAGGATACTCAGAGCACCTGTCAACTTCAGCATGGAGCTGCCACCAGCCCATACCCTGCTCTGTGGGTCACACACAGGTGCCCAAAAACATACACTAGGGGTACAGGGTTGTACCCCCACCCAGGGTTGCCATAAGGGTATCCACATGGGTCTGTACACCAAACCAAAAACAGGAAGAGCTGCACTGGCAGGAGTCCCACATGGACTCCTGGGCAGAAAACAATACAGAACACAAATGAAAAAGGACTACAGGACAATGACAGGGGGGCCCTGTCCCTCCAATGCATTTACAGCATCACAGCCCCCCCCCCAGACTGAGGTTAGGGTGCCTAATCTCCCACGAGATAGACACCCTCATCCAGACTACCAACATACCTCCTGGAAACTACATCTACATTATTGTGACTCTTCCCTGGTCTATGCTCTATGGTGAAGTCTAGCCCTTGCAGGCTAATGGACCACATGAGCAGTTTTGGGTACTCATCCTTCATCTGCATAGGCCACTTCAGGGGCTTATGATCTGTTTGGACCTTGAAGGTAGACCCCGTAAGGTAGGGCCTAAAATGCCTAAGGCTCCAAACTATGCTAAAACATTCCTTTTCAACAGTAGCCCACCTAAGTACTCTACCCTTGAGTTGTCTACTGATGAATATGATCGGATGTTCCCTCCCTTTGTCATCTAACTGGGACAAGACAGCTCCAATTCCGGTGTCGCAGGCATCCGCCTGGACGATAAAGGGGTGCTGTAGTCAGGTGCCCTACACAGACTTTCTTTCAAGCCATCAAATGCCCTCTGACAGTCTTCCGTCCAATTAACCTTCCTATGCTGTTTGGATGAAGTCAGAGCTGTCAGTGGTGCAACTATGGTTCCATAGTCTGCCATGAAATTGCGATAGTACCCAGTGAGGTCCAAAAAGGCTCTCACCTGTGTTTGAGTAGTGGGAGTCTCCCAGTCATGTACATCCTGTACTTTACTGGGGAGAGGTTGGATTTGACCCCCTCCTACCTCATGACCAAGATATGTGACTTTCCCCTGAGCTATCTGGCACTTGGTGGCCTTGATAGTGAGGTTAGCCCTTTTCAAGGCCTGCAACACCTTATCCAGATGTGTCAAATGCTCTTCCCAGGTGGAACTGTAGACAGCAATGTCGTTTAAGTAGGCCACACAAAAGGTCTCCAGCACACTGAGCGCATGATTGACCAATCTCTGGAAGGTGGCAGGGGCATTCTTCAACCCAAAATGCATGACCCTAAACAGGTACAGTCCCTCAGATGTGGAGAATGCTGTCTTTTCCCTGGCATGGTCCGTCAGAGCTATTTGCCAATAGCCTGAGGTAAGGTCAAAGGTGCTCACAAATTTGGCAGCACCTATGGTGTCCACAAGCTCATCAGCCCTGGCCAATGGGAGCGCGTCAGTTTTGGTGACGGCATTGACTTCTCATCAGTAGTCCACACAGAACCTCCAATCCTTGGAACCTGCCTGGGATCTTGCCTTGGGGACAAGGACCACAGGACTTGGCGACCTCAGCCTGGATCTGGTTCTTAACGGTATCTGACATACGATAGCACCTGCTTTTGACAGGCACACTGTCACCAGTGTCAATTTCATGCCTACACCACGGTGTAAGGCCTGGTGTCAGTGAGAACAGAGAGGCATACTGCCAGAGCAAAGCCATGCAGGCCCTCTGCTTCTCTGTCGCCAGATCTGGAGAGAGATGTACTCCCTCCACTGAGTCATCCTGAGGGTTGCTATGTAGGAAATCAGGAAGGGGCTCACGCTCATCCTCTTCTTGCTCTGAAGCTAGCAAGAGACCTGATACCTCCACTCGCCTATGGAAAGGCTTGAGCTTGTTCACATGAAATACCTGAGGGGCTACCCCAGAGACTCCCATGTCAACCAGATAATTGACTACGCCCATCTTGGAGATTATCCTGAAGGGTCCAGTCCATTTGTCTGCCAACGCTTGAGGCTTGGTAGGCTCCATCACAAGGATCTCCAGTCCTGGAGTACAATCCACTTGTGATGCTTTAAGGTCATGCCAGTACTTATTCAATTCCTGGCTGGCCTTGAGATTTGCTGTCGCCTGACCCATCATTTGTGTCATCCTCTGTCTAAAGCCTAACACATAGTCCCCCACTTGCTTGGCAGGACCTGGAGGGATGGCTTCCAAACCTTCTCTGATCAAGGCAAGGGGCCCCCTCACGGGATGTCCAAAGAGCAACTCAAAAGGGCTGAAACCAACACCCTCTTGAGATACCTCTCTGTAAGCGAACAGCAGGCATGGCAGGAGGAGATCCCATTTCCTCCTTAGTGGCTCTTCCAAAGTGCCTAGCATGCCCTTAAGAGTTTTATTAAATCTCTCAACCAGACCATTGGTCTGGGTATGGTAAGAGGTGGAGAACTTGTAGGTTACCCTGCACTCTTTCCACATGGTTTTCATGTAGACATGAAGTTGGATCCTCTAGGGAATCCAACATGGGTGAAAATGCCCCGGAGAGCCCTGGCAACCACCTTGGCATTAACAGTCCGAAGGGGTATAGCCTCAGGGTACCTGGTGGCATGATAAACCAAGACCAGGATGAACCGATGTCCACCTGAAGTGGGACAATGTCGATGCCCACCCTCTCAAATGGTGTGGCAACCACTGGCAATGGATGCAGTGCAAATGACACTGCCAGATAACTAACAGGTTGGGCAGGTCCTGCAGTGGGACTCCACTTCTACTCCCATCCGTGGCCAGTAGAAATAAGCAGAGAGCCTCTGCTTAGTTTTCTTGGTACCAAGATGACCAGCTAAGGGCACCTCATGTGCCAACTGCAGCAGGAAGGGCCTGTAAACCTGGGGTACCACCAACCTCTTGAGGGCACCAGGTTCAGGCTTAGTGGGCTCACTAACAAGGAGCTCACCCTCCCAATAGATCCAGAATGTCCTAGGCACTTCTCATTGTGCCTGGAACAGGGTCAGTTTCCTCAGGCCCTCGAGAGAGAGTGGCACTCTCTCTGTTCCTTACAGAATTCCACCCAGGAGGGTCCCCCTTCAGTCAACAGGCATTGAAGGTCGGGGTGGTCCTCTGGGTTGAGCACCTCTCCCGCAGGAAGGTCTTCTGCCTCTTCTCCCTCAGGAGTCGAGTTTGGGTTTTCCACTGGACCCAGCCCGTCCGGAGCATGGATCCAAATGGGTGCTGTAGGAACAGCAGGAAGAGAAGGAGCCCTCGTCACCGAGGTGACCTTCTTGTTCTTCCGTCTTCTTGCCTTAGGCGTCGCCTTTGGCTCGGGTACCTGACTCACAGCCAGACCGTGTGTCACCTGTGACTTAGTGACTGCAGCAGCAGTCATGGGTAGACCATCCGAGATCAACCCCAACTCTACTAGATATTTTCCTGACAGAATGTTAGCAGGGACATTGTCCTGAACCAGGACAGGAAGCTTTGCTGTCTTGTCTCCAATCATGAGTGTGACTAACGCTACAGGCGATAATTTGGGAGGCCCACAAGCTAACCTGGTGGTTCTCAGAGGAGCACCTACATAGTCCTCTGGCTTGAGCAGGGTCTTATCCACCACTGTTATGCTTGCCCCAGTGTCTCTCAAACCAGTAGAAGGCTGGCCATTGAAGAGGACACTTCTCAAAAACATACGGGTGTTCTGTGGGATCGTCGCCAGTACTTCTGCGTACTGGTCCCAGGCCCCAAGGGACACTAGGGAAATCTCTACAGGAGCACCGAATGTGATCCCTGTAAAGGAGGGGAGGACGGTGGCCTCCACCTCAGGCATGGGGTAAGGGTAGCTCAGACTGACAGCCTGGACTCCAAGTGCCTTACCTTTACACTTCTGGTCCCCCTTTCTTGTGATCCAGAGCCCTACAGTCCCAACAAGTGCCCGGAATGCGGGGTACGGTACTGGAACCACTGGGGGCCTGCTTTGCAGCAGGTGGACCACTACTCTTATTCCCACCCACAGATGACTTATCCCCACTAGATCTTTGGGTCTTAGGAGAGAAAGGTTTTGGTTTACCCGCCTGTGATTGCTTTTGGGACTGATCAGCTTTCTGAGAGGTCCCCTTTTCCTTGTCCTTGTCCTTCCCACTGGAGTCCTTAGGGGACACCCGGTGGGAGATCCACTTGTCAGCCAGCCTGGGCAGCTGAAAGGATCCAAAATGTTCTGGTCAGCAACATACTGACACAGCTCTGGTGAAGAGGCTTCAGAAAAATGCTCAAAAAACAAAAGGTGGGACAATTCAACAAAAGTTTTCACCTTATATCCATCAATCCACCCCATCATGTTCATATGTGCAGCACTCACCCAGTCAACCGAAGACACATTCTCTCTTTTCTTAAAATCCCTGGACCTTTTAAGGTATTGGGTAGGTGTCTTGCCAAACTTGGCAATCAAAGCAGACTTCATGCACTCATACGGACCCCTTTCTTCCACATTCAGTTTCAGAATACAGTCATATTCTGTCTGAGGCACTCTGCTTAACAAACACTTATCCAAATCTCTCTTATCCACATCATGAATTGCACAAGCCATCTCAAACGCTTCAATCCACTGGAGGATATTAGAACCCTCCACATACACACACACCAAATCTTTCATAAACTTGGTGGCTGGGGACCCGACGCTCTCAACTGGTTTAGCTGAAGTCTCCACTCTAGCTTTCTCTAGCTGGATTCTCCGACATTCAGTGTCCTTGTCTTTGAGTTCAAGATCCCTATTCTTGAGTTCTGCTTGCTCTGCCAGCTCCTCTTTCTTAAGCTCAGCTTCTATTTCCAACTTGCAGTATTCAAAGCCCAATTTCATCCTTTATAACTCAAGTTCCACGGAATTGCTGGGGGTCGGAACAGAGGCAGCAGGAATGGTGGCATTCCCAGAATCAGATTCAGCAACAACCCCAGGGGCAGAGTCCTCATTGGTTGCATCCCCCCCTTCAAGAGCTTCACAATCAATCTGGTAATCCACCAGGGCAGCTATCAGCTCAGCCCTAAACTTATCTACAAAGTCTAACTCCCTGGTTTCACAAGCACTCTGGAGAGCCTCTAAGCTCATCCTAGTCAATTTACCATTTGCAATAGATTCCATTGCTTGTAATGCAGTTATCTAGCACACAACTAAACCTCAATTTAACAAAGTGCAAATATTTTGAAAGTGGCCCGGTTATACACTGATTCTTAAAACCATAAGCATCCCACCACTGCCACTAGTGTAAAGACTGGAGGGGGGTGTCTGTACTCCTGCTCTCTATTTGGCATAGGAGAGGCACAGAAGACCCCAGCCAAGATTCTCTATTATTGGTAACGTAGTTGAGAAATCAAGGCCTAGCTTCTCAGGAGGTTATGCAGGCTGGTTCTTAAGTACAGTGTAGTCCCCAAGCACCCACAAAGGAATGTCCACACACTGTATTAGTTAAAACACAGTCTTTATATAATTAAAGTTTAAGGTTATATACACAATCACAATAACTCTGTTTGTGCTCAGTTAATCTACAATGGCAAATATATACAGTTCTAAGTGGTACCACAATTATTATCAGACTTCATTAAAGTGCATCAACTGTACTCTGGTCAAATGTCACACAAATCACTTAATAAAGGTAACCAACAATAGATATAGAAGGAAAGCAGTTGTTTAGAACAATTGGCAGAATACTGGCCCTACCACTAGAGACAGTACTGTGTGGGGTTCCCCCCACCTGGGCAACCTGTAAAATAAAGATACACTACAAGCCCAGTCCATATATTGTTCAATTAGTCTTATTTTCTTCTACAATGTTTCTACCATCCCAAATGTACCTGGAATAGCAGAGTTCGACGACGGGTCGTCGATGGATCCTTCTTCAGCGGCTCCCTTTAAAGCAGGAGCCACAGATCGGCGAGATCCCTCAAGAAAGTGAACTCAGCGTCGAGGCGGCAGCTTTGGTCCCGGCAGTGCTCGTCGGCGACGGATCGAAGACGTCCTGCAAGGAAGAGGCGTGCGGGGCACCTCATTGCCGATAGTTCAGGACAGAAAAGAGTTTGTGAAGAACTGTGGCCCAGCAAGGGCGTCGAGTCGTCTGGCGTCTCTACTGTGTTTGGGTGGTGGGAAACCCACCGGCGGATGCTCCTCGGCACGTCGGCGGCCTGGCCTTCTCCGGCGGGATAAGGTGGTCAGCAGTGCGGACGAGCGCATCTGGGAATCAAAATGTCTTAATGGAGTGTTGCAGCTCGGGGCGTCGATGGCACAGCATCAAGGGGTCCCCGCTTCTGGGCAACACTGCTTCGACTGGCCTTTAGTAGTTAGCAAACCTGTGAACCCTGGTCGACGATGGTGGACGGAATATCCAGTGCTTCTCTTCGTTCTCCTCGGCGGTCCCCGTTTCCAGTCGGCAACCTGTCGAGGGTCTGACTTCCAGGGAGCTTCAGCGAAGGTTAGCGGTGCTCGATGGTCCCTCGGAGCACGGGAAGAGGGCGCCTCGCTAGGTCCTCTCTTGGATCAGTCTCGACGTCACAGCAGCTTTCAGATTGCAGTGAAGGTAACAGCAGTCAACCTTCTTCTTCGGTCTCGGCTTCGAGATTCAAGCATCAGTTTCGACTTGAGCTTCTGAATGATTTCTAGCAGTGAGAGGTCTACAGATATACTAGTTGGTCTCCCATTCATTCTGCTGGGTCACCCTCAGGCAACCAATCACTCAGAAGGGCATTCAGCAGTCAGTCAGCCAATCTGGCATGCAGTGCATTCTGGCCATTCTCCTCCCTCTCAGACACTCACAACAAGGAATGTGTATTGGGACAAGTACCCAGCCATTCAACACTACACACTGCATTCATACCAGTTTCGGGCAGGGCTGTCTCAGTCATTGTGTTTCATACTAGAAACCAGACATGCACAATAAGAAGTGCATATTGGTCACAACATACAGTCACTGGGAAGGCTCCAGCCAGTCTGGCCTGGACTTCTCTACAATACCATATATGGAACTTCCACCCAACAGCCAGTAAGGGGGAAGGGACAGAGTCAGGGCCTCCCAGGTCTTTGGGAAAACAAGGTAACAGGCAATAGAAAGCAAGTGGCCACAGGGGCCATCTTGTTTCCCATCAGGAATCAACTGATTCCAATGGCAGGGCCTTGGTATCCCAAAATGGAGGATACTCAGAGCACCTGTCAACTTCAGCATGGAGCTGCTACCAGCCATACCCTGCTCTGTGGGCCAAACACAGGTGCCAAAAACATACACTAGGGGTACAGGCTTGTACCCCCACCCATGGGTGCCATAAGGGTATCCCATGGGTCTGTACATCAAACCAAAAACAGGAAGAGCTGCACTGCCAGGAGTCCCACATGGACTCCTGGGCAGAAAACAATACAGAACACAAATGAAAAAGGACTACAGGACAAGGACAGGGAGGCCCTGTCCCTCCAATGTATTTCCAGCATCACAGTCTCTGTGTTGGATGCTGTAGCCGTGTAGCCGTTGAAGACAAGGACATCTAGGATGTGGGTGGAGGTGGGTGTCAGCCAGGTCTCAGTAATGAAGATGGTGTCAAGATCGTGTGTAGTGATGAGGTCGGCAATGTCTGCTGCAGGGGTGATAGCTGAGTGGATGTTGGTGAGCATCAACCTCCGTGCTGTGGATGGTGAAGGGTGGCTGATGTGCAGGGGGGGGATGTGGGTGAGGTGCTGCATTGCAGAGTCCATGCCTTAGAGGAGCCGTTGACGTTGGCATTGCCCAATGATGGTGGGGATGGCCTGTGGGGATGGTGGGAGAAAACACATGTGCGTGGTTTCTTGTTGTCTGAGCAGGGGTTCGGACATGGGTCCTCGCGGACCGAACAGGAATTTCCCTTTTCTTTGGACGCCCGGATGAGAGATGGCCTTCATCTAAGAATGAAGAGCTGAAATGAAGAGGCAGGGCTAAGAAGGTGAGTGGGGCTTCGGCCAGGTGACCTAGATCCACTTGCACCTGTTCATTGTTATGCTCACCTGGACCACACAAGGGTGTCGATCGGACCCGGACAGCTGCGGTTTCCGTCAACGTGATGCGTAGTGCAGAGATGACTGTCTGGACTGGCCCGCCTAGTCTTGTCTGCTGGACCCGAAGAAGTATTTTCCTGCAAGTGGAGACAGGGATTAGCCACCTGTGGGTTTTAGTGATATCCTCCCAACTGTTCTCGCTCTCCCCCACTAATCACCTCCGATATCCCCTTAGTAACCTCACCTTATGTTTATAAAATATGAGCTCTCCATCCTGCGTGTCTTGCAGGGGCGCGTAGATACCAGTTACTTCACTGGTTTGAAGGCGTTGGGAGAGTTCTGGTAAGCATTGACTCTGAAGTCCCAGGCGTGATTGGTAAGTATCAAGTTCAAAGAGTTCAATGTGCCTGATGTTCACTCTTGTCCCCTTCCTTCCTTAAGTTGCAACTGAGTTTGTGAGAAGAAGGTCTCGTAGCTGCAGTCGGCGTTCAGGTAAGAGTCTGTGTTACCCAACGCTGTCCGGTAACTATTACATGCGTTAACGTGTTGTTTTTCTCCCTCTTTACAGATGCGGCATATAAAGATATGGAGAATAATGCCGCTGGTGGTAAATCAGGTAAGTCTATGGTGGTAAGAGGTATTTGTTGATTCCCTTGGCTCACCTTGTTATTCTTGTGCCCCTAAGTGCCGGAGTACGGCGAAGAAATGATGGAGACAGTGCCGGATCGAAAGATGCTGCGAGAACTGGTGAGTATGGTGCCGTGCTGGAGCTGGCGAAGCGACGCGTGCAGGACTGATGTACTTCCAGGTCGGGAGATGAAATGGATCCGGAATCAGGTGAGGAATTTGAAATAAGTTCGTTTTCTAACCTTGTCCTTTTCTTTCTCTTTATTCTAGGAGCTCCGGATTCGAGGCGGGCGTG
This sequence comes from Ambystoma mexicanum, assembly GCF_040938575.1. NCBI lineage: Eukaryota > Metazoa > Chordata > Amphibia > Caudata > Ambystomatidae > Ambystoma > Ambystoma mexicanum. The sequence goes on from NC_090935.1 coordinate 583,989,969, forward strand.
GCAGAAGACTGGATGCTGGCTGCAGGCACGGTGAGAGTCACGCTGCTGGATGCAGAATAACACGAAGCATGTGATGCTGTTCGGGCGTGGTTTAAATAGCCTCCAAAGTAGTCCCAGGAAAGAAGTTCCCCAGGACCACACCTGAGTAAAAAATAGTCCCTGTAGTAAAATAGTCCCATCCAGGCCTCACGTTGGCTTGGATTTATTTGCAGCATGGTCTGCATGAGGTAAGTAATGTCTATGAGCCTGGCGCCTATGGCGCCAGGACTGATTTTTATTATGAGCCTGGTGCCTATGGCGCCAGGACTGAACCCAGATAGCCCCTAGCTGGGGCTGCTGGGGTTTTTGTAAATGTCTGGATGCCTGCTCCCGGGGCTGATGGGCTTGATCCGGATGCCCGGGAGTAGGCATCATGACATTCACCAACTGCAAAGGAAAAGAGGCTGTAGCACTGCTTAACAAGGGAAAAAGAGCAGCAAACCAGGAAGGCACCAGCAGTTTAAAGTGATTGACAGGTGCGTGGGGCTTAGGCCATGTAACCTAGATCCACTTGCATCTGCTCACTAACTGCAAAGGAAAAGAGGATGGAGGGCTGCTTAAGTAGGGAAAAAGAGTGCAACCCGGAAGACACCAACAGTTTAAAGTGATTGACAAATGGGCGGGGCTTAGGCCAGGTGACCTAGATCAACTTTCACCTGCTCACCAAATGCAAAAGAAAAGAGACTTGACGGCTGCTTAAGTAGGGATCCAGCTTGGAGTCCAGACCACCAATGCCTGATTTTAGCTGGAGCAGTAGCTCCTTGATTTAGATCTCTGGGTCTCTATGGTTCCCAGGTGTGCCTATATGTCTCCTGGGGGCTCTGGGTGCTGTTGTAGGGCTTTGGGTTTCTTGGCTATCGGACCATCATCAAAGGACAGGATCTGCGGATTTCTGTCAGTTTTCCCCATGGTACAGATACTCCAGCCCCTGAGCCAGCAGCTGTAGTCTCCCACTAGCCGAAGGCCATCACTTGTGCCATCCGACCTGAGTGTGTGGGGTCCTAATGTGTGCAGTGCAAGGATCCCTGTCTGGGGCCCCACACAGCCCGATGTGTTTTCATCAAATATTTCAGGCAACAGACTTACCTGGTTCACTTTACTCGGGCCCCAATAGTGCCTGACCCTCTGGGCCAATCCGGGGTGAAGGAGGGTGGTACTCTGTCATCAGCGCTGCACACAACCATTACACCACGGTTGGGGGGCTCGCGGCCCTCGGTTACCATGATCCAGGAAGTGAGGTCCCAGATATCTGCCAACCAGGTCGGGAAGCAGCTCTTTCCGGGTACTACCCCGGCAAGGAGATTCAAGGCCTTCACCGCCACCCTGCCGCAACCCCTCGCAACACGCTCAGCAGCTAAAACGTGGCCCTGAATCGGGGGGCACCAATGGCCGCCAAGGCACTGTGGTTGAGGGGGCCCTATGGGCCTTTTGTAGGACCAGGAGTGGGCTGCAATTTGATGAGTTCAGGCGGCTTCCGACTGCAGTCCGCCTCCGATCGGCTTATCTACCTCCTCATGCCAGACCAGCTTGCAGGCCACAGCATCCACCACCATTCCTCACCGGGGGCTATGGCATCCTCCAGAAGGCACTTCATTCTAAAGAAATTGACAAACAGGATACATTTCAAAAAGACAATTTGGACGCTTTATTTGTACACTTTATATAAACATTGTTGAACAAATAAATAGCTGCTAATCATTTGTACTGGGAAGTGAACTGTTCCACGAGGTCTGCTTTCAGTGGACAGGGCACGTTTGCAATGTTTTGTGGCAATGTATGTGTCCTCGGAACAAAATCAAGCGCGATTCCATGAGTATGTATGTCCAACACAGTCAAAATTAGATCTTTCACAAAATCGAATTCCATTTCCTGGTATATTGGCTTGACCACCTTTTTTTGCTTCTTTTCGTAAAGGCTATTGTGTAACGAAGCATCCCAAAGTTTCCTACAGTCCGCGACTGCTCACGCCCTGCGTTCTCGTTATGCGCCAAGACCGCTATAATGTCCTATATTGCATCCCATCTATGCTGAAATGCAATCTCCTGGGCATGTGCTTTATGCACATATTGTGGAGCACCTCCAAATCTCCTGTGTGACAGAATTCTGTGAGTCCCTTCAGATCTCTTGATAGAGTTTTGCCAAACACGATCTTCTCAAGAGCTTTGTGTGGAGGTGAGGATGGAATCAACCCCTTCTTCTTGCGTTCCTGCTCCTCCGACAAAGGTCCATGTGAACATTGATGAAAATGTAGGTTTTCTGTCGAAGAGTGAACGTTGGAACAGTGATGCATTAGTGAGCACCATTTTTCAAGTAGAATTTCCACAGACCCACCACAAGTTTTGGAGCTCTACCAAAGATGGTTGCTGAAAGACTGGGACCACTGTAAAATATTTTCAGGACCTTTTGTTTTAAAAGCAGCTGAGATTTTTTTATTGATTGATTTGGCAACGTGCCATGCATCAAATTGATGGCGAATATTTGGAAACTGCTTTCTCATGGTCTTGGCTATTGAAACATGTCTGTTGATGGCTATGAGGACTATTTGCATTCCTCTCGATTTGAGATCTTCCAGGGATTTGATAAAACCATGTTTCTCCATGGCCACTGAGGATTTATATTCGGACACCTGCACAACCACCGAACTCACAATTTTTTTTAGTTTCCATGTCCTTAAAGTGGTATGTGCAGTACTTTGCTGAAAATCCGGGGCTGTCACACTGTCCATCGCCAGCTATCCTCAACCGTTTGTCAGAGAATGTCCTTCAATTGACATTTGTTCAATTTTCCATGCTTCACTAATAGCAGGGAATAAATATGCACGTTGATATTTCTAGTACTGTGTTTTAGAAAGGAACTGGAGTCGCACAAATTGACAGAAACTGGACAATTTACTAAAAGTAGAGCCGCTGAAAAGTAAAGCTGCTGCACTTTCCCCAGCATTGGTTGAGCGGACCATGAAAATTTTGCATGGAACAGATCACAGGTGGCTTGTATTTTCAGGTTAGTGCCTTGTGATACACGAGTCAAATTCAACAGTGGCTTCCCGCATACTTCCCCCCTCACTGGATGGATACATTTCGCATCAGTATAATCTCTACCAGGCAGCTGTCGAATACAATGGCCCTCATTACGAGTTTGGATGGAGCCATGCCGTTTTTAGCGGCATGGCTGCATCCAAACTCGTGTACGGGCCCGGGTCCCGGAAAAAGGGAATTACCGGGCCATTGTGACATTTGCGGGCCCGGTAATTCCCTTTTCTCGGGACCCGGACCATCCCCATTCCCATTCGAGCCCCCATAGGGCTCAATGGGAATGAGGAGGATGCTAACAATGGACGCGTTAATGACGGGTCCATTGTTAGCATCCTCGTCTGCTTGCGGGTGGCGGTATGTACCTCTGGTCTGGCCCAGACGTCCATACCACCACCTGCGAGGAAACTTGTAATGTGGCAGCCCGGAATGAACGGTGCCGGTACCTTACAGGCACCGTTCATTCCGCGGCCGCCAGCATCGTAATGAGGCCCAATGTATTTGGGCTCCTTTATTAGACTATCGTCCTGCATGAATGTGGTTTGTGACTCAGCTGTGGTGGACATATCGGCAGAACAGGACACACTGAAGTCGAGATCTTTGGCTAGTTCCTCTGTCAGTTGCATTGAGGCTTCAGTCTCTGTTATTTCAGCCTGTGTTATTTGAACACGAATAGGAGAAACCGTCAATGTTGATTGTTTGTTGGTTGGCTCTTTTTTGGCGGGTGTCGATTGTGTGAAGTGGTCACTGAGTACTTCAAAATCATATTCCTTATATTCAGTCTTTTCTTCTTCATCTTGTCTCGGTCTCACACTGTAGCAATGGTCCAACAACACTTGCTTCACAGGTCGGTTTCAATTAATTTTCTGGACATTGGGCATAAGCATCTCGAGTCTGGTTATTGACTGCACCTCGCTGCGCCTCAAATAATAGTTTCTCCATGGTGAAATCTGTTTGGCAAGCAGCATCTCTGGTTTCATTAGTTGTCTGTGTCTTCATAGTTCATTTTCTTCTGGGCCTCTAGGAGATGGGTTGTAAAAACATGTTCAATGTAAATCCAACATACAGGATATAGCACTTTACATTTTTTAAAAAGCATGTCATGAAGACACTAACCCAAAACAATGTATAATAATGTCACTGTCTAATAGTATCAGATGTAGGATATACTTTCTTTCATTCAAGGGAACTGTCAGTATGCATACCTCAGGCTCTGGATCAGCTCCAAAGGATGATGTAATTGTAGTCGAAGTACCAGCATCACCCTGTAACACAGTACTCGTTTTAGTATGGATGAAAAAAAGTAAAATTGAACACACACAATGGGATGCATACAATGCTACATATCAATAAAAACCCATAAATGGAAACATTATGTAAACAAACGACTGGATACGTAAACTATTTCATATTATCTATAATTCCATGCATAATACATTTCTGGAATTGAACAGCGAAATAAAACTACCTGATAGGCGCTCGAAGTTGTTCTTGACTCCGGAAAATAAATGGAGGCAGAATCTTGCTCCTTCAATTTCAGTCCATTGTCATGGAGTTGTAAATGGAAATTAGATTTGAATTAGAAATGTGGGAAGATCCAACTCTGAACAACTCCGAACAATATGAACTTAAAGCAAGTCTGTATGGCTCACCATTGGTATACTGGACATGTCTGTGATGTCGTCACTACCGATATTCTGTGCTTCAGTCAACATGCTAACCTAAATAAATTGACATGTAAAGCAACCAATTACGAAAAGATTATTTCCAAGGGCACTATAGCATAGATTTCTGTGTACATAAATAGTTTTCTATGATGCTCCTAAAACCAGGCACAGATGTATAGCAAAATGAGGTGTAGTTATAAAGCAATACAATCTGGTCAATATTCAAAGTATTATAAGAAACATTTAAACCAAAAACACCAATCCGTCCATGTAGCTAAACCAAAAACACCAATCCGTCCATGTAGCTACCTGTTCAGTACCCCAAGGCCTACAGCTAATTCATGAACCGTGACTCACCTGAGGCTGCATATGCATGAATAGAGTCGGTATTGCATTTGGAAGTAATTTACGAGACGTTCTGAGTCAATGCTTCTTTGTTTATTGCGATTCGTCGTACATATTTGTGGTAAGGTGCAGACTGCAGATGGGGAATCGATATCCTCTCAAGTCCCCCAAGACTTCCTGGACTCGACTTTCAAGCTCGTCCGGCGCAAATCCGCAATATCTGACCCATTCTCTTATTAGATCTATATTCCTCGGGAATATATGTATTATTGTGCCCTTAGGTTTGTTATGGGTCTTAGAATGGCAGCCGAAAACCATACAAGCAGGCACAACACAAGAACAATCTGTAAAAACAAAAGTCCACAGCGTTATAAAATTATGTTGCATGTATGCGTGAGAAAGATGGAATTATATCATACATTTTTCTATGCAATGTTTCTTTTGGTCACAGAGACAAAACCTGTGTTGCATAGTCTGATATATACTGGGATAATTTTCTTACAGAATTGATTGATGCGACGAAAATCGCAACGTGTTACTCGTCCATTGAATATACTTTCATGCATCAAAAGGAAACATGCTTATAGAGATGGGGCCTCATTACGACCCAGGCGGTAAGGGGTTTACGGCGGCGTAAACAGCGCCGACCCTTACCGCCTGATTCCGAGGTCCCTTAGCGCCATGGAGGTTTTAACACCTGCTTTTAGCAGGTGTTAAAATCCATGGCGCTAAGGGACCTTGTTGTTAATTACGCCACCGTAATTTACGGTGGCGTAATTAACGCCTTCCCCACTCCCATTATGCCCTATGGGGCAAAAATGGGAATGGGGAAGGGTAAATGGGGATTGGAGACTTACCGCCCCGCCAACCTCGGAATGGGGCGGTAAGTCCGCCAACCACCATGGCGTAAACATAGTTTACGCCATGGTGGTAAAGGTACGACCCAGGCGTTAACTTACCGCCTGGGTCGTAATGAGGCCCATGGTCCGCAAAGGATGCAATTCTATCCCAATTGACACTAATGACAATTGCTATATATCGAGAACAGAACTAATTAAACAGAAGCCAATGGTAATGGCAATGAGATGAATGAACATTACACTACTGTGTACATTCGTTCATAATACATAGAAATTTAAAGATCAGGGAGTGTTGATTAGGTGACCTGCCCTTACCTTGACCAACAAACAGTTAGATTCAGCAAGCAGGGTACTAGGAGAACAGGTAGCTCGATCACAAGTTGACTTCCAGTGCTCAGACATGTTCACAGGTAGCACAATGACAAGTTGATTTTCAGTGGTCAGAGATGTTCATAGGTAACACGATCATGAGTTGACTTGTAGTGCTCACAGATGTTCTCATGATAAATATGAAGGAAGTTTATAAAGAATTTGAAAAGTGGGTGTTTATGTGAATGAGTGATGTGTATGTGCTGTGGTCTTATGTGTATAGCATGGGCGCGGCCTGCTTCAGGGGAGCCTGCCTGCAGACACTGGGTCTGAGGAGAGCATGTGAACAATGATCCCTGCCCATTAAATACCTTTGAAGTGTACATGGTATTTGGCACCTTGGCCATTACCCCCTGCCAGCCCCCTTTGGGAGGGCATGGCCACAGGTGCTAACAGTCATTGATTCTGGAGGGGAGGTGCAGGGGCATGAGGCATGCAGAAAAGGGCCGGAACACTGCTGAATGGAGACACACTTATGTGAATTGCATGGGCGCGGCCTGCTGCAGGGGAGCATGCCTGGAGACACTGGGTCTGAGGAGGGCATGTGAACAATGGCCCCTGCACATTAGATACCTTTATAGTGTACATGGTATTTGGCACCTTGGCCGTTCCCACCCTGCCACTCCCCCTTTGGGAGGGCACGGCCACAGGTGCTAACAGTCATTGATTCTGGAGGGGGGATGGAGGGTCATGAGGCATGCAGAAAAGGGCTGGAACACTGCTGAATAGAGACACACTTATGTGGATTGCAGGAGCGCTGCCTGCTTCAGGGGAGCCTGCCTGGAGACACTGGGTCTGAAGAGGGCGTGTGAACAATGGCCCCTGCGCGTTAGATACCTTTGAAGTGTACATGGTATTTGGCACCTTGGCCGTTCCCACCCTGCCAGCCACCTTTGGGACGGCATGGCCATAGGTGCTAACAGTCATTAATTCTGGAGGGGGGATGGAGGGGCATGAGGCATGCAGAAAAGGGCCAGAACACTGCTGAATGGAGATACACTTGATTCACTGGAAAATTGAAACAACCATTCATAAAAGTTCAGTACTATTTTATTTTGTTGCTGATGTTGATGGCACAAATGTACTACACATTATATACTTCGGGTTGCAGCACAGTGTGGGAAAATCCCCTGTACTGACAGCTGTCACTGAGGAATGTGTCTCTAATGGCACCACCGACACAGGCGGGTATTACTCATCCAACGCAGTGTCCGAGCCTCCCATGAAGCCACCATGTAAACGAACGATAGGCCACCAGCTTGTACTCTTCTGTGGAAGAGAAAGATACAAACTGCTTTTAAATGAACAAGATAAGTGTATTAAACCTTAGTTGAAAAATGCAATCTTGTATCCTATAGCATTGTTGCCAGTACAAATGTTACTTCACGGATCAATCCACTTGGGCTTTAAAGTGTAGACACATTACAATATTGTCCGACTATGCATTCCATTACATTTGGGACAGAAAGAAATATTGTTTCATGGTTGTACAAGAAATAAACATAAGATCACCACTATGATTTCCCCAAATCGCTAGTGATGTATAGAATTGCAAGACTACATTCATTTGGCAGTGATAGATCAAAGTTACGACAATATAGGGGACAAACATGAAATGTTAGTGGCCTAAGTGACATCGCATCTAGAGTACACTTACTCATAACTTGGATTTCAAGGGTGAACTGTTGTGCGAAGTTCGTGCATAAGCACCATCATAATCCTTAACACGGACCGTGTGAGGCAGGCTGCTCTGAAGTCATGCAGCTCGATAACGCATTGCGGCCGTGTCTCATCTTCCGATATGTAGGACAAGCATCTTTTGTCGGCAGCAGCAGTTCTCCTCCTCGTTTGTCATTTCCTCGCACCGATTGCAGGTACACCAGGTGGAGACGTCGTCCATGCGACTAGGCTCAGGTTCTTGATCTGGTGATTCGTCCTCCCAACTGTCGTCCGAAGCCCCATCGTTTCTGCATCTTTCTCTTTCGAGTAATTCCGCCTAGGAATACTCCAGCTCGTACTGGTAGGGCTGTATTGTTGCCATTATGCGACAAAATTAAAATAGATAGTAATGATAGTACTAGTATCTGTTCGCACGGGCTACGAGCAACAAAGATAGCCCAACAGAGCAGAAATGAGGCACAGGCTATACAAAAAAAGACAGTGAAACGATTGAAAAACCAACTCTGGTGTTGCCTGATCAGAAGCAGTCTGTTTATACTTATTGAGGAAAGAGGCATCCTGCCATTTGCATGGAGACACGTCATTAGCTTAAGCGCAGGGAATGTTGACATGAGACGTGCATTGGCGTTCTGAAATGGGCGGTACACGTCTAGTGATGTCAGCCTCAGGGGCGGGGGATATGATTTAGTGCCACCAGGACAGTTCACCTTAGGGCGATGCAGCAACAGATAAGATTAGCACAAGATGGCCGCGCCCTGCTGCCTGATTTCCCATGTGTAAAAGTGAGGAAAACTACGATAAGGTGCATAGGAAATGTTTGTATGATCGATCAACGTATGCTTAAAAACACATGCCCGAACCCTTGGCACAATAATATATTTGAGCGCACTATTCCTTTAAAGACACAGAGGCAAAGGATTATGCTCGACTCTCAACTTTACTTCTCAAGCAGCATCATTAAACAATACCAGTAAACATCCCAAATGCAATACAAACGACAATCTCTATACGTTTTGAGTCTTTGTAGTCCTTAATGTTATTGGTGCTTCCAAACATGTGACCTTATTTAAGCAATAGTCTCTGTCCATCCCTATAAATCCTGTCCACCATCTTAACAACTCCTCTTTCTTTTGCTGGTCCTTTCAAACTGTAGCTCCCCAACCAGTAAAGGCTGATGAAATGTTTTTCTCCAAGATAATCATGAACCTGTCGGCTTGTTATCCGTCATGGACCCTACAACACAAACCATATTTCAGACATCCGGTCTAAGTGGGTGGGTAATCATCATACATATAATCCCACATGCATATTCTCTTTGCATCATGACATTATATTAAATCATCACATTATCCATTTTTGAATTCGATTACTCGGATGGGATGATCCTTCGCCTCTTTGTCTTTAATAGAATGATGACTTTCTCTAACGTGTGTGCAGAAAATCTAAATTCTATCTCAAGACCCGGAGGCTCGCATTATGCTTGTTCAAAGCTTAATTACCACCAACGTTGCCACCTTTTCTACTAGCTTGAAATAAAAAGTTTTGAAGGTCAACTCGCTTGACCAGTCTGCTGCCTTCATAATGTCCTACAGTCTGGCTCCTGCCTGAAAAGCTTTCGAGGCCATCGCCCCTCTCACTGAATGGGCGCCGTAACAATCAGTATCGACTCCCGCTTGGGCCATAACCATCTGATCCATCTTGCTAATGTAGCCGAAGCCACTGCCCCGAAGGGTTTCCTTAAGGCAATGAGTAACTGCATTACACCTATGGGTCATAACTCTCTAGTCATTGTCTCAGGATGATCAGGGAAATGCTTGTTCTTCTTGTGAAATGTTATTCCCCGTGGGGACACAGCTTTCCTATTGACAACTAACGCTCTCACATCTGATACTCTTTTAAATGACAATAAACATAAAAGCATAGCCACCTTGGCTGATGTTAGGCAGAATCCTGTGCAGTTCCCTTAGGGAGCTCTACAGAGGATTAAGACAACAGGTTTGAGCAATAAATCCCCTTTGGTATCAGTCTGTACCACAAAGATTTTCAGGGTAATTTATAGAATATCGCACAAATGTGGCACACGCGGCTGGCGCACAGTGTCCACGTGCGATACACTGCGCCAGCCGCGTGCGATAAAATCCATTTCATCGCACAGCGTATTCATGGATTTTAGCCTCCAAAACCAGCCGTGGCGCAGAGTGGCGCAGCGACCCTGCAGCAGCGCCAGTTACACCCCCAAGAATGCCCTCGCGCAAGGAAAAGCCATCAAAATCCCCAATTCATCGCAAATGTCTGCGCTAACCCTGGACCAGTTCACAGGGCTGCCAAACAGCAAACGCCAAGCGGGGAACGTGTATTTCAGGGGTCCGCGGGAAGTTTCACACGCGATTGTCCTGGGTACGTGTATTTCAGGGGTGCACGTGAAGTTTCACACGCGATTCCATCAGGGCACGTGTATTACAGGGGTGCGCGGGAAGTTTCACATGCGAATTCAGCAGGGTACGTGTATTTCAGGGGTGCGCGGGAAGTTCCACACGCGATTGTCCTGGGTACGTGTATTCCAGGGGTGCGCGGGAAGTTTCACACGTGAATTCAGCAGGGTACGTGTATTTCAGGGGTGCGTGGGAAGTTCCACACGCGATTGTCCTGGGTACGTGGGTCCCAGGGGTGCGCGTGAAGTTTCACACACAAATTCAGCAGGGTACGTGTGACAATAAACATAAAAGCATAGCCACCTTGGCTGATGTTAGGCAGAATCCTGTGCAGTTCCCTTAGGGAGCACTACAGAGGATTAAGACTACAGGTTTGAGCAACAAATCTCCTTTGGTATCAGTCTGTACCACAAAGATTTTCAGGGTAATTCATAGAATTTCGCACAAATGAGGTGCCCGCGGCTGTATTTCAGGGGTGCGCGTGAAGTTTCACACGCAATTCCATCAGGGCACGTGTATTTCAGGGGTGTGCGGGAAGTTTCACACGCAAATTCAGCAGGGTACGTGTATTTCAGGGGTGCGCGGGAAGTTCCACACGCGATTGTCCTGGGTACGTGTATTCCAGGGGTGCGCGGGAAGTTTCACACGCAAATTCAGCAGGGTATGTGTATTTCAGGGGTGCGCGGGAAGTTCCACACACGATTGTCCTGGGTACGTGTGTTCCAGGGGTGCGCGGGAAGTTTCACACGCGAATTCAGCACGGTACGTGTATTTCAGGGGTGCGCGTGAAGTTTCACACGCGATTCCATCAGAGCACGTGTATTTCAGGGGTGCGCGGGAAGTTTCACACACAAATTCAGCAGGGTACGTGTATTTCAGGGGTGCGCGGGAAGCTCCACACGCGATTGTCCTGGGTACGTGTGTTCCAGGGGTGCGCAGGAAGTCTCACACGCGAATTCAGCAGGGTACGTGTATTTCAGGGGTGCGCGGGGAGTACTACACGTGAATTGGCCGTGTGGGCCCTCCCAGGTGTTCCCTCTACACCCTCCACGGCCCCTGAAGGCAGCCCACACCACAGGGGACTACCCTGCACCCCTGCTCATGTCCCGCAGGCAGCCCATCCACCATGGGCATGCCCCCCAGCCAAGCCACATGTCACCTTGCACAACTGATCAACAACGCATGTCTCCCAGCACCCCCACCCCCCAGCACTGTGGGGCACCTGCCAGCAGGCCCCCACTCATGTCCAACTCATGTCCCCCTGCACCCCCACCCCCCAGCATCCAGGGGCACCGTCCACCAGGCCCCCACTCATGTCCAACTCATGTCCCCCTGCACCCCCACCCCCCAGCAGTCAGCGGCACCCTCCACCAGGCCCCCACTCATGTCTCCCAGCACCCCCACCCCCCAGCATCCAGGGGCACCCTCCACCAGGCCCCCACTCATGTCTCCCAGCACACCCATCCCCCAGCATCCAGGGGCACCCTCCACCAGGCCCCTACACATGTCCCCCTGCACCCCCACCCCCCAGCAGTCAGGGGCACCCTCCACCAGGCCCCCACACATGTCTCCCAGCACCCCCACCCCCCAGCATCCAGGGGCACCGTTCACCAGGCCCCCGCTCATGTCCAACTCATGTCCCCCTGCACCCCCACCCCCCAGCAGTCAGCGGCACCCTCCACCAGGCCTCCACTCATGTCTCCCAGCACCCCCACCCCCCAGCATCCAGGGGCACCCTCCACCAGGCCCCCACTCATGTCTCCCAGCACACCCATCCCCCAGCATCCAGGGGCACCCTCCACCAGGCCCCTACACATGTCCCCCTGCACCCCCACCCCCCAGCAGTCAGGGGCACCCTCCACCAGGCCCCCACACATGTCTCCCAGCACCCCCACCCCCCAGCATCCAGGGGCACCGTCCACCAGGCCCCCACTCATGTCCAACTCATGCCTGCACCCCCACCCCCCAGCAGTCAGGGGCACCCTCCACCAGGCCCCCACTCATGTCTCCCAGCACCCCCACCCCCCAGCATCCAGGGGCACCCTCCACCAGGCCCCCACACATGTCTCCCAGCACCCCCACCCCCCAGCAATGCAGGGCACCCTCCACCAGGCCCCCACACATGTCCAACTCATGTCCCCCAGCACACCCACCCCCCAGCACTGTGGGGCACCTGCCAGCAGGCCCCCACTCATGTCCCCCTGCACCCCCACCCCCAGCATTCAGGGGCACCCTCAACCAGGCCCCCACACATGTCTCCCAGCACCCCCACCCCCCAGCATCCAGGGGCACCCTCCACCAGGACCCCACTCATGTCCAACTCATGTCCCCCTGCACCCCCACCCTCCAGCACTGTGGGGCACCCTCCACCAGGCCCCCACTCCTGTCTCTCAGCACCCCCACCCCCCAGCATCCAGGGGCACCCTCCACCAGGCCCCCACTCATGTCCAACTCATTCCATAAAAGGGAAGTTGCACTCTTGCTGTCTCTGTATTATTCTTGTCTTGTCTTTTGGCTGTAGGCAATGGAGGTTACAGTTTTCTCCCCATTTATGTCTCATCTAAGGAGGGTTAAGCTCCTGCAACATTTGCATTATTCTCATGCAACCTCTTGGCTGCTGGCAATGTGGGTTAACATTATCTCCCAATTGGTATCCCTTATCAGGAGAGTTGCCCCCTGTCTGCTTTGGAATCACTCTTCTGCAGCTTTGGCAATGCGGGTTACAATTATTTTCCAATTTGTATCCCTTATCAGGATAGTTGCGCCCTGGCTGCCTTGTTTTGTTTTATTTATTCGGTACTCATAATCATTAGTTTCACTCAGCAGTCTTTTTCAGAGCACCCCGGGGCCACCTGATTCAGGCCAACTCACCAGTCTTCCTTTACGTCTCCTTCTGACTCACTGGTACTGCAACGGATCTCCTTGGCTCTCTCTACGCTTCTGCCAGCTGCGGTCTGACAATCGCACTACGCATAGTCTTTCAGGGGAGCCCTGACAGCTTTGTGTGATCTCAGGTTTAGCCTCTTTACCGGAGCGGTTCATGGCGTGTTGGGAGTTTGTCTCCCACACGGCGTAGCTTTCCTCAGAGCAACTTTCCTCTCTGTACAGTCACGGATCTTCTCCTGCGTTGGCCTCAGCTGGGGTTTCCTCTGCCTCCACAGCGTCTCCCACATGACATCCTGCTGCTCCCTCTACTACACCATCAGCTTCACCTTCTCCTTGCATCTGAGCTCATTCCTATATTTAAATGCCAGACTCAGACATTTCCTACCCCAACAACTAGAGCGCTCATTATGCTTCATCAACTCTGAGCTCCTCATCCAAGTACCCCAGGCATTATGGGAGTTGAAGTCCATAGTTGTTTTTATGGCAAAAACATCTGTTTGTTTACAGTAAGCCATTAAGGCTTTAGGAGCATTAGGGGAATCTTGAGTTAGAGAGGTCCCCAACCCCCCCAGATGCGAGTCCCTTGTCCCTTCCCATGTGATCCTCCCGCATAATACCACTGCTAGGGTCAGGATCAGGTAGCGGCTGCCTTTCCCTGGCCATATGAGAGGAGGCCCATACCGGGGTCCTAGGGATGATCTCACTAGATTCATCACATACCTCAGTAAACATTAATTACAGCGATTTGCTTTCACATGCCAGACCACACGACCAAATTCCAACAAGGGCATATTTCGTTTTTGTATGTCTGAGGTTGATAAACTTGCGTGTATATATATATACTTTTTTGACAAAACAATATATCTGCACCAGATAGGGCCAGCTATAAGAAGCAACATAGCAGCATCAGAATGAAGTAAATCTAGAGCTTGGTGCTTCCTAACGAGGGTTGCAAAACTAGCAGCCATCCCAAAGGGCATAAAGTGTTAGTCAGGAGAGGTGATTAGATAGTAAAATGTAAAACCGTGCAACCAAAGTGTTAAGGCTCATATGCTGGCTTTGTCAGTGGATGACACAGTGATCCTGGACAAATCGTCTTATCTCACTGTATAGTACTCTGCTGTCTTCTCACACACTGGTGCCATTGCTTAGCCCATTGCTAGATCTTTCTTTTTATGTAGGCCATTTGAGTGAAGGAGTCATAGACAGAAGAGAGATGACCAAATGTCTGGCAGGCCTGGAGGGGAGTATCCACACCCCCTCACTAACCAAGGAACGCTGAATAGAGTACAACCCTCTCACCTTGGTTGCTGTTGTGTACTGCGTACACGAGGTACGCATGCGCGAGCCTCTAGGGAGCTCGCGCATGCGCATTAGATTAATAAAGGCGCTGCCCGGCAGTTCGCGCCGGAGACCGGAGCCATCACACGTCTCCGGCGTGTGTCCTTGGCATGCATGTGTGCGTGTGTCTGCATGAATGTGAGACGGCCATCAGCCGACCCCGCAGCATACAAAAGTTGCCACGGGTTCCTGAACTTTAAATAACAGGTCACGACAAGGCAGCCAATGGGTGGAAGAGGATTAGGGAGATGTTGTAGATAGGAAAAGGGAAATGGGAACACCAGAAAGAGGATTAGGGATACATGTTTAGATGGGAAGGGGGAAGCGAGGAAAACAACACTGTTTGCACACCACTGTTACAGCACCGGTGTGCCAGGTAGTCATGTACTGCTGGTTGTTCTTCTCTAGCATGACCACTGTTAATTGAGGCCCTATCGTCCCGTCCCAATCCTTCTATACCATGCATGACCCATACATAGCACACATAAAATATAGGTTTTCAGATATTCTAGACAAAAACATGACATATAGGCTTTTCAACATAAAGCTGAAATATTCAGCCAGCATTGACGAATCATAAAACATAGGGTTGTGAACATAAATGCTGAGATGTTCAGCGAACACTGACAAAAGCATGACACCAAGACTTTGAGGGAGTCATTTTAACATGTTGATACACCATAGAAAGCAACTAGAGCTAACGTCTGAATTGCTAGACACGTAATCACTCTGTTGCCTCACAGTGTTTCATGCCAGTTTACAGACTGTTATTTTGAGTGTAACTTAGCCTCACAAGAGTTCCCTAGGCGTAGTAATAGAGGTAGAGAACTAGAGTTGTGCCCTACGCGCTACAACGCGGATCGTGAGCTGTCCTCTGTTAGAATGGGGAGAGCAGCTCTGAATTGTCACCTAGTGAGCGCTGGTCATTGGGCCGGCTCTCGCCGGATCCGAGATCTGGCACCAGATGTGTAGCCGGATCTCGGGATCCGGCCAGAGTCGGCTGTCCCAAACCACTGCTCTGCGCTGGGGTGAGAAAAAAAAGCGAAAGAAAAGCGCCCGTGAGAAAACTGTAACTTCCTCTGGTGACCCCATGCAAGAGGTCATGAAAGGAAGTTACAGTCCTCAGCCAAGACCTGGTTTATTCATTCATGCAGTGTTTGTAGGACACATGGACACAGCTTATTTATGCAATGTTTGTCGGATACATGTACACGACAAACATTGCATACATAAATCCCCCTATTAACATCATACACGATGCAGCCACCCAACTGCTTTCAGAGGGGAACTGCAGGAGCTGTGCTGGGTGTGGTTCAGTAAAAGAAAAGGTTGCTTATGACGAACAGAAATCACCCTGTTTGAATAGTACCCAAGGGGGAGTATTTTTTTTTTATAAAATGGGATGCAAATTGTGCATTTTAAATAATATTTACTCAGTAACACTGGTCAAAACTATTATCCGCATAGTGAAGTAACAGTGACATGGATGTGGTTTAAAGTGGAATTGATATAAAGTTTGGGAAAGAAGCCGCATGAAAGAAATAGCGCTGTTTTAAACTATTATTTTGGACATTTCCTTTGATTGGAGGTCAGCTGCCAGCTGCGCCCCCCTTAACTCTGCCTCCTTTGGCAGCGGCCCCAAACTCCGCCCCGACTCTGGCTCTTGTGGGATCCCCCACCCATTTATTTCCATTTCCAGCACTGCACCTAGTGTGGTGAATGTCGCCATACCCGCCCTCCGTTCTGGGCTGAGGGGAAGCAGCTCCCAAATGTCCATGAGCTAGACGAATGCCGCCACGATTCCTTGCCCGTGTCGCGTGCAACAATAATCAGCACCCATATGGGCAGGGGTTAAATGGATTTCCTGGCGGCCCGTATGTCACTGCCAAGAATCCTGGCCAATGCAGTTGTGCCCTCCAACGCTCCACTCCTCCAGGCAGGAACGTCATTTCACCAGAATGCCTGGGGTAGCAAGTGACATCACTCGACCCTTGACCCTTGATGACATCACAGGGAGTGATGTAATTTGACCCCACCCCGAAGTGATAGTGTGATATTGCAGAAGCAATGGAACACGACCTTTCACCCGTTGACAAAACATAAAGTGGCATCACATAATGTTATATCCGCCCTACGTCCCGCAGCGCGGTGACGTAGGGCAGCTAAATAAAAGCCCCGCCCCCTTGAGTGGGAGGCAGTTCCGGGCGAATGTGAACCAGCGTGTGTGTGTCTTTCATTTAGCGCTCCTGCCTAGGCCGCGCTCAAGGCCACGCGGCCTCCTGGACCGGAGCCAGCCCCTCGTGCTAGGCCTCCGGGAAACAAGCATCTAACAATGGCGACGAGGATGGGATCCGAACCCACGCGTGCAAAGCACTCGTGCTCAGCGAAAAGGGCATCCCTCTACAACGCATCCTGGAACTGGGTCGACAGAGGGAACTTGCCCACTCCAGGGCCGCTAACATGGAAGTGACCCTACAAAAACTCCAGCCGTCTCTCTCCACGGCGATGGTTGCTCAAATCTCGGACAGACAATCAACGAGAAGCGAAAGTGGCAGCGGTTACACCCAGAACAGGTGGCAGCCTCGAGCACCAGGACCAACCGAATGTGGATGGTGTGGTGGTCAAAGGCACGGAAGGCGAAACTGCCCGGCGCAAGGCACCACGTGCTGTGCATGTGGCAGGAAGGATCACTACGCGAAAGTGTGCAGATCAGTGAACACGCCACTACAGCCTCCGCAAGGATCCCAGGAAAAAGGGTCATCGAAAAAAAAGAAACAAGCCAGTGCGAGGAGGGTAGCGGTAGTCAACTCCTCGACGGAAGAAGAAGGAGAGGACCTCTCAGCCCTACGACAAACAGCAGGCACGGAGAACGAAGGAAAGGGCCGAAAGGTGTACTTAGTATCGACACTAAACCAAGGGCCAGCACCGTCGAAAAGAACCGCCAGGCGACGAAAATGCATGGTCAACATACAAGGCCAGGACATACAGATGACCATTGACACGGGGGCCTCGGTAAACGTCATGCCAACCACCGTGTTCCAAACCCTCGCACCACGGCCCGAGCTAAAATCCACAGACACTCGGCTGTTTGCCTACAGCAGTCGGAAACCTCTACCAGTCATCGGGAGGTTCCGCACCACTCTTGAGCATGGCGAACAGAAGTTGTGGTCGAAGATCTATGTTGTCAAGGCGGGAATTGAAAGCCTGCTGAGCGGAGATGCGGCTGAAGACCTGGGCGTGGTCAAATTCATATGCCACATTGACGACACGTCCGAGGTCGAGAACTTCCTCAGGCAACACCCCAAGCTACAGAAGGGGATAGGCTGTCTCAAGGGAAAGACCATCAAACTACATATTGATCAATCAGTGCAACCACGCGCGGTAAGACACCGAAGGACACCGTTCCACATGAGGGAACAAGTTGAGAAGGAGTTAAGGTCACTCGAAGCCGCTGGCATTATTGAAGAAGTCACGGGACCAACACCGTGGGTTTCCCCGATGGTGGTCACCCAGAAGCCCAAACAGCCAGGAAAAGTTCGGATCTGCATTGATATGCGCCTGCCCAATGCAGCCATAAAAAGAGAGCGACACATAACACCTACAATTGATGAAATCATCACTGACCTCACTGGATCGTGTGTGTTCTCGAAGGTAGACCTAAAGGCGGGGTACCACCAGCTGAAGCTCCACAGAGAGTCGCGCTATATCACCACGTTCTCAACCCACCTAGGTCTGAGGAGGTACAAGCGCCTGAGTTTCGGCATATCATCGGCCGCGGAGGTTTTTTCAACAGACCATCCAGGAGGTCATCAGAGACATACCAGGGGTATTGAACGTGAGCGATGACATCCTAATACACGCACCGGACACCAAGGAACACATCAAGAGACTCAAGACACTACTGGGCAGGCTGGAAAACGCCGGACTCACAATTCATCGAGAGAAGTGCGAATTCCTAAAACCAGAAATAACTTTTTTTGGATACAGGTTCAACCGCACCGGCATATCACCTGATCCCCAGAAAGTGGCGGATATCCAAGCTGCCAGCCCCCCGACGACTCCCACCGAGGTGCGCAGTTTCCTGGGAATGGCCACCTACTGTGGCAGATTCATTCGGAACCTAGCAACCCTATCCGAACCGCTGCGGGAGCTAACAAAGGCCAGCACCAAGTGGGACTGGGGGCCCGAATGCCAGGAAGCATTTGAGAGCATAAAAGACTCCCTGTCAACTGATACCAAGATGGCCTACTATGACACGGACCTCCCGACAGAACTATTTGTGGATGCCAGCCCAGTCGGACTTGGAGCAATCCTGATGCAGGTCACAAAAGAGGGCACAAAAAGGTCGATTGCATATGCATCCAGGGCGCTCACAGCAACGGAACAAAGGTACTCCCATATAGAAAAGGAGGCAATCGCCGTTCTATGGGGGTGTCGACACTTCCACATGTACCTATATGGGTGCAAGTTCACGGCGATCACCGACCACAAGCCCCTACTACCAATCTTCATTGGGTCATCGGCACACCCACCAGCCAGAATCACCAAGTGGCTGCTACACCTCCAGCAATATGATTTCGAACTTGTCTACCAACCGGGCAGCGGCAACCCCGCAGACTTCCTGTCGAGACACCCACGACCAGCCACCCAGCAGGAAGTGCTAGTCGCCGAAGAAACGGAGGAGCACATTTGTCAAGTAGTCCACACCATGAGGCCCAAAGCGATAAACATTGAGGACATAGCAACAGAAACCCAGAATGACCCCTGCTGCGATCTGGTAAAAGATGCCATCATGTCAGGCAACTGGAAAGAATTCATGTCCCACACACGCAACAGAACCGAGGGGGCCAAGGAATTACTAGCAGGCATGTTCACGGTTCGACAAGACCTCTCAATCACTGAGGGAGGGCTCCTGCTAAGGGGTGACCACATCATCATACCCCCAAGGTTGCAAGACAGGATAGTTGCCCTAGCGCATGAAGGACACCAAGGGCTTGCAAGAAAAAAGGCCCGGTTCAGACACAGGGTATGGTTCCCTCACATCGACGATCGTGTCGAGGACCTAGTGAACACATGTCTACCCTGCCAAATAACGAGTGGGCCACCAGACCCAGAACCAATCCTATCGGCCGAGCGTGGCCGGGCACGATGGGAAGCGATCAGCATTGACTTTTGCAAAATCAGAGAGGGTCTACATCTACTGGTGGCAATCGATGATCACTCACGCTATCCAGAGGTCGAGATACTGGAGTCCACCGCCGCGGAAGTGGTCATCCCGGTGATAGAAAAGATGTTTGCCACCCACGGTCTGCCCACGACCATTAAGAATGACAATGGACCCCCGTTCACAGGGGAGGAATTCAGGTCATACATACAGGAACTGGGCATTAAATACCACCACATCATGCCAAGGTGGCCACAGGCCAATGGGGATGTCGAGTGATTCATGAGGACCATCAACAAGGTACTCAGAGTATCAAAGGCAAACGCCAGCCCGTGGAGGATCGACCTATTCCGGTTCCTAAGGAACTATCGGGTCACCCCCCACAGCACCACGGGCATACCACCTGCTGACCTTATGTTCGGAACTATCATCAACTCGTCGATTCCCCATCATCCAAGCAGGACCCCTGACGACGTCGACCATGCACGCGTGGAAACGAGGAGAACACGTGCCAATGCTCACATGAGCGACAAGAGAAGAGCAAGGCCCTCAAACCACAAAGCGGGCGACCAAGTCATCATGTTGCGAAACCCCACGAAATCCAAGCTAGACACCAGTTATGAGGAACTGCCATGGACTATCAGCAACCGGCGTGGGACCATGATAACTGTCACCCGGGGAGGTTGGGAAGTAACAAGGAACGCCTCCTGGTTCAAGCCCGTGCCCCAGCACCTCTGGACGGATTGCGAGGGGCCTCACGACGACAACGAGCAACAAAGCAGCGACGTGCCGGCGCAAGACCCCGAGGAGGAATCCGCAGGGGATCGCAGCTGGCAATCACCGAGACTGCCCAGCAGTGAGGACACATGCAGCGAAGGTGAGCAGAATTACAAACCGAGCGGGGACAGCCCCCAAGCGAAAGCGATACAGTCTGAGAAAGACCACGAGACCGCCTGCGAGGCTGAATGACTATGTATGCTAAGCCAACAGCAGTGGCAGGAGTTTATAGTTGAGCATGTTGTTTATGTTGTTTTGTTAGGTTATTTTGAAATAAAGGAGGAATGTTATATCCGCCCTACGTCCCGCAGCGCGGTGACGTAGGGCAGCTAAATAAAAGCCCCGCCCCCTGGAGTGGGAGGCAGTTCCGGGCGAATGTGAACCAGCGTGTGTGTGTCTTTCATTTAGCGCTCCTGTCTAGGCCGCGCTCAAGGCCACGCGGCCTCCTGGACCGGAGCCAGCCCCTCGTGCTAGGCCTCCGGGAAACAAGCATCTAACACATAGCATTGTACACTACGAAAAATATGGTTACAATATCACTATAATGTGATGTACATTTCATACAAGAATGGATCGCCATATGTATCGTTAAGATCAGTGTGTATAGGCCCATATTACCAAATTACTGTGAATGCAAGCAGAAGTCCATGGCCAAGTGATAATGATGTGTTATTATATAGCACTTACGCTTAAGCGCTTTATATAGAAAAAATATACACCCAATACCACCCAACCTGTGATGGTACTCATTTATCGACCTCAGAAAGATGAAAGGCTGAGTTGAGGCGTTTAAGAACAGACTAAATCAGTGACTCACCCCCTGAAGGGTGCCTGAAATAAACCTTTAATGAGTCTAGCAATTATTGTATATCATTCCAGAAAGACACATTATTTGGTATTCCTATTCTTTCTTATTTAGGATCAGTGCTGAAAGTGTTGGACTTGTGGCACTCCTGTTCTTATTTTTCTTCTTTTTTTAAAGGGGCCTGATCAAGAAAGCCCGCCACTCCAGAAGTAAAGAGCCACATGGTGCTGGCCACAGCCCAGGAGCTTGCATTAAAAAAAGACAACTTTTTAAAAAGTTTTTTTTTAGAGGTCGCAAGGGAGACCACAGAGGTTGCAAGGGAGACCTCAGAGGCGACCCATAAATGACGTCCCTGCCTCCAGGGATTGTTAGCCAGTTCCTGGTGGCTCTGGCCACAG
This sequence comes from Ambystoma mexicanum, assembly GCF_040938575.1. Classification (NCBI taxonomy): domain Eukaryota; kingdom Metazoa; phylum Chordata; class Amphibia; order Caudata; family Ambystomatidae; genus Ambystoma; species Ambystoma mexicanum. Next base: position 584,011,761 of record NC_090935.1, read on the forward strand.
AGGTCCCCATGTGCCCCAACCCCCACAATCCTGACAATGTCACCGGCCTCTTGTCAGATTATTTTTAGGTGTGCTTTTTTGCACAAGAAATTTGTTGCTTTTTTATACAATTTCAAAGGTACTTCTGCACATTATAAATGCGAGTAAACAAGTTTGTCTGTTGGCTGTATTTAAAGCTTTCAAATACATTAAAAAAACAGATTCATTATTTTAAGTTCACATCAAGTACATTTCTGGTACTTGTGTGCTTGCATTGATGATGGAGAACATAATGCCAGAATTATTCTCCTTTTGCATACCATGCTCAATAATGTTTTGTTTCAACATATTGTCAAGTTGGGCTATTCTGTAATTTGTATACATTTCAAGTCGGTTCTACAACACAGGGTATTATTTTAGTCCATGAAAGTCAGACATCCACAAATAATTGCACCTTGCTCCAAGATAAGAACTGGGAAGCAATGTGCCAAGTGAAGAAATTGCAGATTGGCTGGAATCCCGCTTCACCCCTTACCCAACGTGTGTGATCCTTGGCAACTCATTAAATCTTGCTGTGCTTAAAGTGTCAAAATCATTATTCTCTAATAATTTCAAAATTGTTAGCCCTTAAGAGTGATTTAGTTCTTAGGGTATGCTCTTCAGAAAAGTATCACTCATGGTTTAACTAGCTATGCTGTTGTTTCATGTATAGCAATAGTGGCTTTGATAGATTGCGCACCACACAGTCATTTGTTTCTTCACTGCCTAATAGCAATAACGCTTGAAAACCATAGCTCTCTACTAATCTCAGTCTAAATTAGCATACATGCACCTTTCTGGTAGCTTCTAATACATATCTACTATCTAACCTCAAAGCAATTTTATGTGCACGTTTCTCATTGCTTCGAATCTGTCTTCAGCCTTGAGCACCCTTACATTCTGTGAGAGTGCTAATAGGAGTACTATGTCTGCTGTGGTTTTTGTACTTTTTTATGCCTATCCTGACCTGTGTCCAGCATCAGACTAACCCTCCCCATGGCAGCTATTTGTTAAAGTGTGTTCTGTATCCCTCTCATGGACTGCTAATGTTGGCTTTGAAATGCCACTAGTTTATTATTCTGATTCCAGCAAGTCTGGAGAGGGCAAGGGGACTGGAAGGAAGTACCTACACATATAGTGATAGCTGCAAGGTAGTATATCACCAGAGAATCTGGATACCCTAATTTCTCTGGTTAGGGGTTAAAGGTGTCTGTGCCCAGAACCCCAAATTCCTTCAGATGGCCTGCTCGTGCCGGCCAAGAGAAACACAGCAACTGAGCCTATGAATGCTGCTGCTCTAGTAGCCTGAAAGTTTAGCGTAATTCTAGGTGCAGTCTACCCTTTTCTGTAACTGAATATGGCCATCACACTGCGTGAATCATTTATAACGGCCAGAGTAGACTTAATGATTTGAACTCTTTAACTTTGAACTTCGCAGCATTTGAATTATTAAAACACAGAGCAGGTTTGACTCAAAGCGGGGTTACAGTACAAGTGTTTCCAAGCTTCGAAGTTCCTCTCAAGTTGACGTAGTAAAACGCAGCACTCATCAAGAGTTGACACCAATCTTGACTTATATGTATTAGCATGGTAATGACAGTCAGATCGCATTTTGCTGCTTTGACTGTCACCTACTTCACAGGACTTTATTCATCCAAGGACAAGCTCAGGTTGGATAGTGTAATTAGGGAACTGGCCCGCCGCCGATGCTATGGGTCGAGCCTTCATACAGAGGATCGGGGCACCAAGCGGCTTGTCACTGTTCTTTATTAAACTACAACTGACATCCCCTAGCATACGCGACACTTCCTCCCTCCACCGCGACACTTCCTCCCTCCACCGCGCACCCCAACTAGTCCCTCCCACATAATGAGGCTAACGGGCCTCCGGATGCCAACATGACATCTCCCCTCTCCTTAAACACGAAGTGGGGTCACTCTATCTCTTCCATCAGTCTCATGGGCTTTATCTTGACCCTCACCAGGCGCCCCGCTCGCTGGCCCTAGGGCCTTGTCCTCTGTATGGGCCCTCTCTTGCGTCCCATTCTTTCTTGGGTGCCTCGCTGTCCCCCAGATAGGACTCGTCTGATTCTCCCGGTGCATCCCCTTCGGTGTCACTTTCTCTGAGAGTCTCCTCCCCTGCCTTCTTGAAATGGCACACATCCCTTGTGATGGTCCACCCGTCTGCATCACTCGCTGTGATCATGGTGCCATTCCGGTGTGACACAGTGAGGGTCTTGGGTTGGCGAATGTGGAGTCTTCCTTTCTTTGCTTCACCTGCTTCACCAGGACTTGATCTCCAATGTCCAGCATAGATTCTCTGGTGCCTCTCTTAGCATCTGCCACTTCTTTCAGAGTCTGCTTGGCAGCCGCATCTCACAATCTTATCTCTCGTTCCTTGTGGGGGTCCATTCCGTCTTCAGGGTTATGTGGGAGCCGTGTTCTTATCTGTCACCCGAACATGAGATCAGCCGGGCACTGACCCGTGGAGCAATATGGAACTTGTCTGTATTTTCTCAGGAACTGGTATAGAACTTGCTCGAATGGCTTTCCCGTGACTTGTACAATTTGCAGGGTTCTCTTGATGCTGGACATGAACTGCTCGGCCATTCCATTGGCCTGTGGCCAGAGGGGCGTTATTTTCTGATGTTTGAAACCCATTTAGTCCGCAAAGATGGGCAAAGTCACGGCTTGTGAAAAGTGATCCATTGTCTGACCTGATGACCTTCGGGATGCCATAGTCTGCAAGGATCAGGTCAAGGGCCGGGATGACTGCAGTGGCAGCCGTGGATGGTATGATCTGGACCTCAGGGAATCTCGAGTATTCATCAGTCAGTACGAGTACATAGGAGCCATCTCGCATGGGCCCAAAAAAATCAACTGCTAATTCCTCCCATATTCCCTCTGGTGGGCAAGACATCTGCAATGGGTGAGGTTTCGGTGGAGAGGCCACCACACTGCAAATGTACAGTTCTGTAGCGTACCTTCTACCCTGCTGTCAAGTTGGGGAAACTTGGGGAATGTTCTTTGTTGTTGTGGTTCCCAGATGACCCTTGGTGGCGAGGTCAATAACTCTCTGGCACAACGATCTGGGCAATATGATCTTGCAGCCTTTCAGACCATTGTTGTCTTCCGTGACAGTAAATTCGTCTTGAACCAGGCACAGGCTCTGTATGTTGTCTTGAAAGGGTTGGTCCAGGTGTTTGACCATATACTTCGCATGTCTCATTCTCTCTGCGCGAAGGCATTGGGCTACAGTATTGAGTGCCTGGTCGGCTTCCGATTCTTGTTGGAGCATCGTCCAGGAAATCGGGAATGGTTTCATTTGGTGGATGACATAATTCAAATATTCTTCTGTTATCGATGGTTCCTATCATGCATCTCCCTGCGTATGGCACGACAGATAGTCTGCCAGGTTTTTGTCCTTCCCTGGCCTGTGTTGTATCGTACATTTATAGTTTTGTAATCGGAGGCCCCACCGGGCAATGCACAGTGGCATCCGTGGCTTCAGTCTACCATAGATCGTGAGAAGAGCCTGGTGGTCTGTGATGACGGTGAACGCCTTGCCATACAGAAAGAAATTAAAGTATTTGCACGGCCAGACTACCGCAAGCTCTCCTTCTCAGTGTGGGAGTATCTCTGTTCCGTGTCTGTGCGGCTGCGACTGGCATAGGTGACCACATATTTGACGTGCAGTTTCTTTGGGTCGAACTGGGACAGGATGACGCCGAGTTCTACGGGACTGGCATCAACCATTACTTCTGTGTCTTTCGTAGAGCTGAAGTAGGTCAAGTCAGCTGATGATGCAATTTTCGAGGGAATGTTCTCAAAGCTGGCCTGACACTGGAGCGACCAGATAATAAGCATACGTTTCCGGAACTCAGACTTGTCTTTGTTCAGAGTTACTCTTGTCGGTTCCAGTGCCATGCAAACGCGGTGCAGGGTGTCATCATGTTCAGTCAAGGATCTCCCAAAAACGAGGATGTCGTCGCTGTAGTTTAAGCAATTTGGTATGTGTTTTATGACCTGATGTATCTCGTCTTGGAAGTTTTCTGCCACAGATGATATACCAAAATTGAGTCTCTTGTAGCGAAATAACCTCATGTGGGTGACAAAGGTTGTGATATAGCAGGATATGGGTGACAGTTCCAATTGGTGGTAGCCCTTAGTAAGATCGAGCTTGGAAAAAATGACGGTGCCTTTTAAGAGGTGGATCATATTGGTGATCCTCAGTGCCTGGGGTCTTTCGCTTTGGATAGCTTTGCCGGCCTGCACATGTCCACACATAGCTGGATGTATCCCTCCACGGATCTCTTTGGCACAGGGACAATTGGCCAAACACACGGGGTCGGGCCATGCACCCTATCGATAATGTTGAGATCCAGTAAGCGACTGAGTTCCTCTTCCACCTTTATCTGGATGTTCATAAGGATTCCCCTGTGCGACTGATTTGATGGTGGGGTCGATGTGCAATTTGACTTTACAGTTTTTCCGTTTCCCCAGGCCTCTGAAACAGTTTAACTGCATCTCCATCCGGGGCCATGTACTTATGTGCCATGAGGCTGTTGCTGTTTTGAAACTCAAGATGCACCCACTATTAGGCGCCATGGACATACAGTTGTATACGTGCTGTGTGTGACTTGTGTGTGCACACAGTGGTGAATACTCCCTTGCAGAGTAGCCGGGTGCCCGATCCATAAGGGTAGATGTCCACCTGTGATGGCTTTAGTTTGGGTGGTCGTAAGAGCTTATTGTACGTCTCTTCACTCATGACATTTACAGTCTCCCCTGTGTCGATGAGGAAGTCTGTGGGTGTATTGAGGACTTGTAACTTGAGTATGGGGCTATGTTCTTTGGCCGTGGTATTATGCAGTGTCCACATGTAGCCTCCCTTTCGCTGATCGGTAGAGGAGCCAGATGAGTCGCTCTTGGACTGGGAACCTGCCACCACATACCGAAGATTTCTTCTCTGGCAACATGACGACTTTCTATCTGGGGACCTGTGTGACCGTCTTTTCAAATTATTTGTCGTGGTCACCCTCCGCTGGTTTTCGTCTCCTGGGGTCTCCTGTGCTCCTCCCTGTGGAACTTTGTGTGTCGCCTGTTGCTCGCTGGTGAGGAGTTGTGAGGTACGGGTGGTGGTACGTTCTTGCATACAGCATGTAAATGGTCTTCTCCCCCGCAGGCTGCCCATATCTGGCCTAAAGCAGGGCACTTACCCTTGTGAGTGTATTCGTAGCCACACCGATAGCATGACATGCCTGGTTTACCAGTATTTTCCCTTTGGGTGGGCAACAGTTTTTGGACCAACTCCCGGTCTTTGGTTGAGGAGACGATCTTCATTTTCCCCATGTTTTGGACTTGAAAGGAAATGGCTGAGTCTGACCTGGCCATGGCTAGGATTTCGTCTAGCAATCTCTGCTTCTGTCGAAGCCTTTTGCGAAAATCTGACGATTCCCACCCTGATATCACCTGGGATCTGAGCGCCTCATCATTGGAATAACGGTGGAAAGTGCAATGCTTCATGCGGATGCTTAATCCTATGACGAAATTATCTAGGGTCACCCCCGGTTCCTTTGTTGTTGTATGGAAGATGTGTTGCTCGTAGTCACCATTAGTGGGTGGTGCAAAGTATGTGGTCAAGACTTCCTGGATTTCTTGAAACGTTGCTCTTTCCCTCGTCCACCAGTTTGTATAATATATCCCTAACCGCCGGAACTACGGCCAGGGTCAGCAGATTCTTCTTTCTGCAATATGTGAGAAACCTGAAGGTGTCTTCCTGCCTAAACCTCGATGATCTGTCATCCAGGTGGCCAGGACATGGCTAGCTCTGTTGGATCCAGTTCCTGGGGGTGGATTAGTGAGGGAGGATCACCTGGTTGGGGGGACCTCAGGGAGTGGGACACTGACAGGTGAGACACGGTATCCCCTTTCCTTAAGCACCTTTTCCCCATCCTCTCACGTAGGATATTCCAAACCACTACCCCCCCTTTTCTGACTAGTACTTTCTCACAACACAAAAGACAGCGGACTAATACCCGAGCCGTTTCTCTGACATGTCCCAATACAAGAGTCAGGCAATTGATCAGAATCGCACACACCTGACGGCCCTTTCCCTTCCCCACAGGTATAAAAGGTGGAGCCAGAGAGCTCAGTACGAGCAAGGCGAGTACAGCAGACAGCACAATGAGACGGCTACCACACAGCAGTTCAAACAAAGAAGAAAGGTGGCGAAAATCAAGAGGGTGGCGAGGAGAGAGGAGACCTTGCCCTTTTCGTCCCGGACCCGCATAACCTTCGTAGAGGGAAGCCTAAAACCGCAAACAATAGCACAAGTGTCCTACAGCAGATGTCAACGGTACATGGGGCAAGCTTATGCCGATAAGCAGGAGCGAGAGAAGCTCCCACGCTCGTGGTACTGGCCTTGAGTCCAGAGAAGCCGAAAGCCAAGCGGTTCATCACAGCCGGTGAGTTTAGTGAGAATCGCAAAGTGGCAAGCTTTGAACCAAAGCCATTTAACTTTGAAGGAACTGTTAAAAGTGTGAGGGGGAGACCAGCTACAGAGGGAAAGCGGCACCATGTGGTTGCTAACTGGAGAGACTCTGGCTAGCCCCATATGAGAAAAACTACAAGTACTAAATGGCCGTAGGCAGGCCAGCAAAATAGCTCAAAGTGGTCATGCAGAGGGTCGAGCAAAATCCCTGTACAATCAAAAGACTTTGATCTATGAGCAATGTAAAAGAAAGGGTAGTGAATCCATATATAAAAGAAACAAGGGATGTGAATCCCACATATGAGAAAATTCAGTTAAAAAGGCAAGAGGGGTCCAAGCCCGACTGAGGAAGATCCAGGGGTGAAGCCATCACCCAAAGCTGTTTGATAAAGCAATTGTGATAAGCAGAATTGAGAAGGGTCAGCCCAGAAGAGGGGGACCCAGGGGTGAAGCCATCACACTATATGTACCGTGGAATACAATTGAGAAGGGTCAGCCCAGAAAAGGGGGACTGAGGGGTGAAGCCATAACCCTAACGAAATTGTGAAATATGATACGAAAAGGGTGAGCCCAGAAGAAGGGGACCCAGGGGTGAAACCATCACTCATGTTGTACTTTGGTAACAAACTTTCATTTGTTAAAAGGAGCTTTTGTTTTTGTTATCTGAATACATCAGGCCCGAAGGCAAAAGACTTTCTAAGGAAACAAGACTTGGCCATCGATGTTCCTGAGAACTGCCATTTAAACTGTTGTCTCGTGCTGGAGAAGCCAGAGACTGTACTGTGCTACAAGCTTCCATCTTTCCCCCGTGTCCAAAAAGTGGGGAAGGATGAGCCAGGCAACTGCATCCTGACATACCACTTGAGAACACTTCTTTCTTTTCATAAGAAATATCCCACACCCCTTTTTTGTATTAGTTGTGAGGCTTGGCAATAGGTTTCTTAGTATAGGTCCTTTTTGTTTTGACATGACGCCACTAGGACTGCTTTATTTTTCATTTGATGGTTGACATTTGCTCCCATCTTAGAGTTAGGTTTAGATTAGACGTTTTTCCAACCTGCATACTGCATTTATTGTTCAATAAACACCCTTGAACTGTGATAACTTGTGTTTGTCTTACTTGTTGTCACTGTGAGTTTCCCACGCATCTACATATCCCATGGCCCCTAAGTAGACTTTAAAGTCTTTTGACCACCTGACCCACCTCAGGCCCATATTACTTGTGTCCGCATGGTGAAACGCTGCTGGCACTTGCCACGGGATGGTCTCGCACTGCGCCATGTGAAAGGTTTCTGATGGGCGTGATGCTACGGTAGCAGGGATGTCTTCCATTGACATGGTTGCACAGCCCGCCCGTCCCTAGTCATGATGTGGCTCATACCCTTGGGTATTATCCCTCTCCCTGTTGTTTGGATGGTTGGGGTTAATATCCCCTGTATGAATGCTCGTTGCGCCCTTTGTGCTCGGGGCGGACGTGTGGATTTGCATTTGAGTTGTGTGGATTGGGCCTTCAGTGTTCACACTGGTGGAGGGGTATGCACTCACGCACCAGTGGTCCGGTTTGTAGGCCCCATCCTGCTTGGGATTCCTTGCACAACCGCTGTCGATATAGGCCGCATCTCTGCACAGCTTGTGCTCCCCCCATGGACTGGGTGCGGATGGGGCCGACATAGCATCCTCCTGCCAGGCCCGTTTTGCCTTCAGATGCCAATCACTGCGCCACCCGGGTGTGCTTCCGACCCGCGGTGTGGCTCCAGCAAGCCAGCTGGCCATCTCGAGGGGAGCACCGCCTTCACACAGTTATGTAGTGAGGCGTGGCGCAGGCTCGGTTCCTGCCGGCCTGCTTGGCCTGATTGACTGCGGGAGTTCGTGCCTGCCTCGTTGCCAGTGTAATTAGGGAACTGGCACGCCGCCCGTGCTATGGGTTGGGCCTTCATACAGAGGAGCGGGACACCAAGCCGCTTGCCACCTTTATTTATTAAACAGCAACTGACTTCCGCCAGCGTACTCGTTACCTCCTCCCTCCACTTCGCACCCCAACTAGTCCCTCCAACATAATGAGGCTAACAGACCGCCGGATACCAACATGACAAATAGAATCAATGAAACAAGATTTGATGCCTCAGGATTTTACATGAAGATTTGTTGTGAAGAGGTGTCGAGTGGATCTCTCATTTATTTATTAATTCATTTTGGGTTTATTGATGTTTTGCACAGGTGAAAACAAGAGGAGAGCCCACAACATGAGAAGCTCCTCCACCATCTGAGTACCCCATTATCTATTTATTTTAAAACATTCAACAATGGGGCTTTTCTGGATGTCCTCACAGTCAAAGTGGAGTGACCATAGAAGTTCTTAGGGCAGAAAAGGAAATCTACGCTATTATTCAGAGTCCAAAACGTCACATAAAATACAATTATATGACATGGTAGCCCTCTATCATCCCCTCTAGACTCATTTCCTGATTCCCAGCCAACTAATCCCTTTTATACGTTAGGCACTGCATCGCTTAGATGACTCTTTTAACATACACCTGCCTTCTATATGTCTCCAGCCTCTGTAAACCATAACAAATAATTACACCCTCATATGTACAGTGTTTCGCATAGTTCTCCAACTCTAGACTGATACAATACAAACTCTTGTGACCCGAGTTCTAAATCACATGTAGCCAGAAACAAACTCAATCCCCTAGCAATTTTTCGTAATAAGTAAGCCTCTGACCGGTTCCCACTTGAACAAATGACCCCAAAAAAGTTGTGTGTACAAAAGAAGAGTCCCCTGTTTATGGTCGGCGTTTCTTGATACTTAAGAGACCCTTTTTCAATTCAACCTTTATCTGCTTTATCTCTGGATTTCTCTAGTATCGATTTCAGCAATTCCTCTGCCTTCTCGACTTTCCCAGAAAATACTCATACTCTCCCCAGGTAACTCACAGTTCAGCCGGTTGTAGCAAACCTGCTTTCACTCCTTGTGCCAGGAAGTTGTTCATTTGCTGCCTCCTCGTCTCAGTTCAATGAACAATCGGCCTCATTACAAGTTAGGCAGTGTGGTAAAAATCAGCTGTAATGCTACAGTAATACCATTACCGCTGCATTACCGCACCGTCCAACTACGAGTTAAGTAACTCCTCCTAAAATCCCCATGGAGGTGTATGGACTCCAATTAATGGGGACTAACACCATCTACCACCACTTGTAATCCAGCGGTAATTCCGCTGCATCAAGTGGCAGTAACAGTAATTCCCAACGTCCGGGAAGATCAGAATACTATGGTGTTGATATTCTAACCTCACTTTTTTGTGCTTGAAGTTTTCAATATTGGCACTAACAGTAATTCCATTTGGTGGTATCTACGTGGATTTACTGCTGAGATATCACTAAACTCGTATGGGGCCCAATGTCCGGGAAGATCAGATTACTATGGTGTTGATATTCTAACGTCACTTTTTTGTGCTTGAAGTTTTCAATATTGTTTCCCTGTCCCGGGCATTGGACACCTTAACGATGAGTGTTAGCCCCAATGTTGGATCTCCCCCACTGTCGGATCTCTGATCTGTTCTGAGGCACGAATCATGAACATATAACATTTGTGTGTTTATATCGTAATGCATGCTCCGGGGTTGTTTACATTTGTGGAACATGGGCAGCAATACATAATGAGGTAGAGCAGAACATGGCTGCAGTTTCTCTAAACTATTACGAAGCGACCTATATGAATCAAACAGACCAGTTCTTTTACTCATACAAAATAGCTGATATTCCTTTCACCACATAAGAGTCTGTCCTCCCTCTCTACTTTTTTCACTTGTATATTAGAATGTTTTTGATGAATGGGCAGACTATGTGAACAAGTGAAGGGGCGTAGTGAAACCCATCATGCTGCCACACTTTTTGGCTCTATTTTTGGGAACATCAATGGGATGGTTTTAACATTTATTTCAACAATAAAAAAAAGATGTCTTAACTGATGGACTCTTGACTAATCGTTTTTGGAAAACAGTCTTCGGGGAGTTCAACGCAAAGTCTGGTGGAAGGAGGAAATATATATATATGATCCTCCTCTGTGTCTATGGCCAGCACATCTATAAGACCAGCACATCTATAAGCCAGGTAGAGGCAAAAGAGATTGGGTCGTCTCCCTCCGCACCCGCAGAGAGACCAATAAGTCTAACCTCCTGCTTCGCTCGTACCACATTTTCTAGATGCTCAAACCTGTTCTCCATGGCCTTATTCCCGTTATTCGCTGCCTCCATCTCTTTTCCAAGCTTCTTCATTGCAGGAGCTGCTTGAATCCACCGCTGTTCCAGCTCTGCGTTTTCTTTGGTCCATTGTGGCTGTTCTTGTTTTTATTTGGTCCACCTTTTTGTTCAGTTTCTCAAATGTGCACTCCAACCTAGATATAGATGTTTCAATGCGGCCCAATGTGGCCATTGCTAGGTCCCTCAAAGGCGAGCAGGGTCTCAACGCATCTTGGCTGGCTTGTCTACTTGTTGACCCACATGGTGTGAAAAAGTCAGATGCAGTTATTTTCTTCTTCTTTTTGCTTTTTCCAGATGCCATCATTGAACTGTTCACCTGGAGATATATGGGAGATAAGAGAACCCTGAACTCCAGAATCACTAGAGGGTGTCCAAATATTGGAATTTATATTATTAAATTGTGGGCCATACTTCTCTGGGTTCCCTCTTTAGTTTAGCTAACAAAACGGTACTGAGGAAATTATTCCCACCCCTGTTGAGAAGCCAGGCCGTCTGCTTCTTACTCGTGCACATTAGGTCGGACTGATTCTGCCCTGCCTCATTTGTCCATGCTTGCTGGAGCCTGTCCTGCGAATGTCCGAGCCCTCTTTATGAAGTGCTTGAGGGTAGAATGAGAGTCACTGTTGCCCACATTAAAGATGTGCACCCCCTTATATGCTTCATCTCAGCTCCAACCAGCATGGAAGGAACCCACATCCGAGATAACCTCCCGGCCTTTGCACTCCTGGGAAACATCCGCCGCTGCAGCCTTACCCTCGCTCAGCAGGCACTGCACACGTTGATCACTCTTCTGTGTGCGCCGTGGTTCAGGATAAACCCAGACACAGCACTCACTGCACATTCAGAGAAGGGCACTTAATCAGCTCTGTGGCAAACTGTTCCCCTGCCCACAGCTTGCGTACCCTCTGGTGGTTGCAGCGTCCCTACGGAAAAGAGAACATGGTCCGTTTTAGATATACAGGCTAAATTCCCCCTCACCGAAGCAACCGGGCAGGGCAGGACGTTGTCGCTCTGAAATGGGCTCAAAACCTGCTCCTGCTCTGAGCCTCAAGAGAGTGCGGCCATTATGGTTGGCCTCAAAGCCACATATAAATATTCCTCTGAAGGTCTACGGATGGTTGCACAGTTCTCGGCCTAAAAGGCTTATTTTTTAATCAGGTGTTAACCCCCAGAAAGAACCATGTATGCGACTGTTACAGGGTATGTGCGTGTCTCCTTAAGAGACCGACACCAGGTCACGTATTAGCACCACGGGACGGGACTCGGGAGGGAATGTTGGGAGCAGTTTCACTTTCGTAGGACACACGAATAAAGAAAGACGTGTGATGTATTTCGGCGTGTCTGTCCTCATCATTGTAGCTCTTCCGAGCGTAACAACTGGCGACGAGGCATACTGCCAGACCGCCGAGTCCTCCTCCTCCTCCTTCCCCGCTCGAAGTGATCAGCGGTCCCGCCCAGCTACACGCCGCAGGCGCCTCCAGCCTGCCGGCACCAACGCCTGATCCCAGGCCAGCGATCCCGCTCAACAACACGTCGCGGGCGCCTCCAGCCTGCCGACGCCAACGCCTGATCCCAGGCCTGCCTCTTCCAACGGGGCGCTCCCGGCTCACGTTCGCAACTCGGCGCATGTGATCCCACACCCGCCCCTCCTCCTCCAGGCCCGGATACAGGGCCACACGAAAACGGACTGGTGCGACCCCAGCAGGCAGTCACAGTAAGGCCATCCTCTTCCTCCCCCATACAGGCACACCAGCCACGTGCACTGTAACACGGCCCACGATGGGCCCATCCTCCCCAGCAAAAGTGCACAGTGACCCTGGGCCCCAGGCCTTCTTCAATCCCTGGCATCCCTTGCCTCCAGGTAGATCATCCTCCAGGGCATACCTCTCGCACAAAGGATCAAATCATCCGGGGTCCGCATAAAGTGCCCCATCCATCGACTGCACAGCAATCCACCAGCAGTCGCAACTGAAGCCTCGCAGAGTCCAGCAAACTCCGGAGAGAGTTCGGTGACACCGTACACTAACAAGCACCGCATTAAAGCAGCAGACCTAAGCCCATCCCGCCGACCATACACCCAGCCCGCCACCACCACCTCGCCATTAGCTCACCTCAAGGTCATCAATCTCCACCCGCACCAACTCCGACAGGGAATACGGCGACCACGGCATGGCGCATGCCCCCTCACTTTTCCATGATGCCGCAAGCAGACAAGGACCCAAGGTGGGTTGAGTGGCTAGAGGACTTTAATAGCTCCATAGATGCCGCAGGAGAAGAAAAGTCACCACGACTACGCAGCATGTTTCTAAACCTAGCGGGAAATGACATCAAAACCCTGTTGAAAACCATTCCGGCTGCTGAACAGGCTGACTTCCCGACACTAATTGTGGCGCTGAACAGAAGATTTGTAATTCAGCCCAACAGAGACTATGAAAGATTCATATTTAATCAGTGCACGCAAAGGATTGACGAGACTGTAGATGAGTTCATCACCCGCCTACGAATAAAAGGAGCACATTGTCAATTTGATGCCTTGTCGCTTGATGAAGCCATACGCTTGAGAATAATCGAAGGGTGTACATCCCAGACGCTAAAGATGCAGCTCATTAAAAAACCGATCACCATAGAAGAAGTAAGTCTAATGGCTAGAATTTTAGAAAGGGTTGAACAAGTGACGCAGATAACAGGCACCACGTCGACCAAACAGGAAAAGAACGAATCGGTAGGAGCTCTGCAGGCCAACAACAACAGACCAATGGAAAGAGGCAACAATCCTTACTACTCCATGACGCCGAGAACCCAACATCAATGTTATCGCTGTGGGATGGCCTTCCCTCAAGCAGGGACGTGCCCCGCGCTATCCCAGAAGTGCGGAAATTGTGGGAGAGAAGGACACTTCCAGTCAGTTTGCAGGGAAGGCAGACCATTTCCGACACAAAGGCCACCAGTTGCCCCTCAGTTCAAAATACCTAACAGATACCCACAAACCCAAACCTACCAGACACGTCCATATCACCAGAACCCGAGAAGATATGTCAGAGTAGTCGAGGATGTCTCTCCAACAAAAGTGGCCCAAGAAAGTGAAGAATACGAACAGGTATCCCACATCAGAGACGAGTACGACAGACCTCCAACACATCATACCCACTATGAGACAGATCAACAAAGTGCTGAATATGAAGTCAGCCAATATGATCAGTATAAGTCAATCTTATCATGGACGAACGTGAACCCCACGAAGCACCCAAGATACCAGTTGACATAGAAGAGACAGTTCTGCTTCCTAGTTGACTCAGGGGCCACCGTCAACATAATGGGCGAGAAGGAGTTTCACCAAATTCCCAACCAACCTACCCTGACACCCTCCGACTTCAAGATATACCAATGCGGTGCTGCGACTCCCCTACAAACAGTTGGCTCGTTCAGTCGTCCCCTCATCCATAGCAACCACTCCACCACGACAAGCATACATGTCATCCGCAGCCCGACCAAAGGCAGGTGCCTTCTCAGCTACAAAACTGCCTCCTGCATAGGGTTCCTAGACATACATGTGTAAGAAGGCGACAAGATCCACTCGAAAGAACCAACGTCAGAGACAAGAGAGAGCGTGTTTATCGTCCAACCAGAATGCACGCATACCGACATAATATCGAAAGAAGTCATAACAAGAGGATTCCCCTTCATCTGCAAGGGCCTAGGAAAATTGAAGGGGCCCCCAGTAAAACTCCACATCGACCCCACCATCCGACCGGTGCCACAACACCCAAGGAGAGTTGGCTTCCACCTCCAAGCAGCAGTATCAGCCGAACTCAGCCAACTTTTGGAAGATGGAATAATCGAACCTGCCGTGGGCCCGAACCCGTGGGTCTCCCCGCTAGTAATAGTGCCAAAGGACGGAGGACGACTCAGACTCTGCGTGGACATGCGGATAGCCAACACCGCTATTCAGCGTGAACGACACCCAGGTCCCAGGATAGAAGACATGATTGTCCAATTGAATAAGTCCACCCTCTTCTCCAAATTGGACTTGAATCAAAGATACCACCAGATGGTGCTCCATCCCGAGTCGAGAGGTATCACCACCTTTGCCACACACGATGGACTATTTCGCTACAAGCGTTTAAATTCTGGCATATCTTCGGCTGCTGAAAGTTTCCACAAAGCCATCAGGCAAATCATTCGGCCAATCAAAGGGGCACTGAAATACAGTGACAACATTCTTGTGTATGAACAGTCTCAAGAAGAACATGACGCCACCCTTTGGGCCACATGCAAAGCCATCCAAGATGCCGGCCTCACTTTAAACATCGACAAGTGCCGGTTCAGCAAAAGCAAGTTGAAATTTTTCGGTCACATATTCTCCCCAGACGGAATGACCGTGGACCCCGACAAAGTGGCAACCATTTTCAACCTACAAGCGCCAAGACAAATAGCAGACATACGCTCTTTTCTGGGCTTGGCGGGATATTGCGCCAGGTATATTCCCCATTACGCCACAATCACCGAACCGCTGAGGAAACTTCTCCAGTAGGACATGCTTTTTGCCTGGACTGCAGAATGCCAAGGTGCATTCGACACCATCAAGCAATCACTAGCAGAAGCCAGAAAACTGGCCTACTTCGACCCGGAATGGCACACCGAAATAGTGGTTGATGCAAGCCCAGTGGAGTTAGGAGCCATACTGGCCCAGACCAACGGAGTTGACACCCACCTGAGACACGTAGTTGCTTACGCCAGCAGGGCACTGGCGCCACCTCCTCCCCCCGAGTCTGCATACTCCCAAGCGGAAAAAGAGAGTCTAGCAGCGGTCTGGGCGTGTAAACATTTTCACAATTTCATTCTAGGGAAAAGATTCACCCTCATTGCGGATCATCATGCCCTACTCTCACTATTTGGGAACCCACGAACAAAGATGTCCCCCAGAATTGAACGTTGGGGCATTCGCCTACAAGAATATGATTACCACATTATACATCGTCCAGGGGGTCAACACAATCCAGCTGACTATCTGTCGAGACACCCCACAGGGAAGCCAACGCCAAGACAGGGCGACTTGGAATACATAAGCTATGTCACCACGAGTGCGCTACCTTCAGCGATATCTCTAGAAGCCGTCGCACTCGCGTCAGCAGCAGATCCGTCCATGGCCTTGGCCATGGAACTCACTGAACACAACAAGTGGAAAGACTACAAGAAGTCGCTGACTATGCATACAGGCGCAAACCGAGACGAACTAGAGAGACTCGCAAAAGTCCACACAGAACTGGCCGTAAAAGTCAGAACCATACTCCTCAGAGGATACAGAATAGTAATCCCAGCGGCCTTGCGGTCGGAAATAATCAAGACAGCCCATGAGGAACACCGAGGAGGAGACAACACCAAACGCCAGCTACGCTGCAATGTGTGGTTCCCCTTCCTTGACGCCCAAGTTGACCGGTGGGTAAAGAACTGCATGGCGTGCCAATGCATGGCCAGAGCTGAAACTCCGACACCCCTACAACCGACACAGATGCCAGAACACCCTTGGGAAAAAGTAGCAGTGGACTTTTATGGCCCCCTAGAATCAGGAGAATACCTACTCTTATTTATTGATGAACATTCAAGGTTCCCAATAGTAAAGAGATCGTCATCCACAGCGTTTGCCCAAGGCGCAGCTGTCTTCGACGAAGTGGTGAGCGAATGGGGCATACCTGACGTCATGAAGTCAGACAACGGCCCGCCTTTCTGCGGCCATGAGTTCACAGCATTTGCCAAGCACCTAGGATTCAAACACCAGAAAATAACACCCCTATGGCCACAAGCAAACGGCATGGCTGAGAGATTCATGTCATCAATCAAAAAGGCACTACAAATAACCCGACTGGAGAACGTCGATCCACACCAAGCCCTATGCAGGATGCTTCGAGACTATCGAAACACGCCGCATGAGGCCACAAACAAGCCCCGGCTGAACTCATGATAAAGTACCAAGTTCGCACATGAATCATACGACACCCGGTAAACAAACCAGAGGCAGATCCAGAGATCCTGGAGAGAGACGCGGGAAGTAAAGAACGTGCCCGAGTCCAGACAGATGAAAGGCGAGGAGCACGCCCAAAAGACTTTCAAGTAGGAGACGAGGTGCTGGTGCAACAGACAACAGTCAAAAAGACTGACTCGAGATTTGCCCCACATCTACTTCAAGTCACGGCGATCAAAGGAACCATGGTGACTGCTGGAAATGAGGACCAAGAAATAACACGGAACAGTTCACAGTTCAAACTCACAACAACAAAGGAGAACGAGAGACTTGAGCCCCCAGATCCTGAACCCATTTTGATAGATCCGCGAGACACACTATGGACGCCTCCAAGATTCTCCCCTCATCCAGGAACAAAGAGAACAGAGAGGACTGATGAGGACCCAGGAGAAGGCATCAGCAGCCGACCCCAACGAGCTGTGAAGAAACCAGCATGCCTGGTTGAAGAATGTTAAGAATGTTGTAAGGAGATTTCCTCTGGGGGTGATGTTACAGGGTATGTGCGTGTCTCCTTAAGAGACTGACACCAGGTCACGTGGTAGCACCACGTGACGGGACTCGTAAGGGGGAGGGAATGTTGGGAGCAGTTTCACTTTCGTAGGACACACGAATAAAGAAAGACGTGTGATGTATTTCGGCGTGTCTGTCCTCATCATTGTAGCTCTTCCGAGCGTAACAGCGAACATATCTCAGGGATGTCATTTCACCAAAATGCCTGGGGTAGCGGAAGTGACATCACATGACCCCTGACCTCTGATGACATCACAGGGAGTGATGTCATTTGATCCCAACCCCAAGTGTCATCATGGCACACGTGTTTCCACTCAGAACATTCAAACAAACACTATCACATTCCTACTCATTCACCCACCAGTCACTCATACATCTTCTCTTACATCCACTCTCACTGCATTCTCCACACAGGCGCACACACACACACACACACCCGCAACATTCAGAGACCAGCTGGTTTTCTGGGTGTGGGGTCAGGGGAAGAGAGAAGAGAGGTCAGGGGAAAAGAGCAGAGCTATAGAAGGTCCTCATGAACAATTGCTCATAAGCAGCAGTTAGCTTGAGCTTGAGTGTGAGCTATACATCCAGGTATTATATTGCTTCTGCTCTGGCACCTCAATTATGTGTGACATTTTGCTTGGCTTGCTGGAAGGCGATAGAGTGCATAGAAATGTGTGAGTTTCACACTAGACGTGTGACACTTGGCAGGTCTGCAAACAAAACAAGCAGTAATGCCGGGAACCGTGTACGTGCACCGAGTCAGGCAGTGCAATATGCTTGCTTTTTACAGGTGTAAAACCTGGCATGAATCCATGAGGATTCAAGCCTCCCCACCCACATTGTAATTATGGGCAGAGGTGCGGGTGGTTTCCCTGCACGAAGTGGGGAAGCATGTGGAACAGATTTCTGTCTCCAGGCTCCCACTCCACCTAGGAAAATCAAACCCTCATGGCACAGATGGTCTGGCGTAGCACAATCAATAATAATTGGGGGTATGATTGTGTGATTTCTCGACCAGTAATGAAATGCATCAAACTAAAAAAGGGTAGCGTAATGAATCCTTTATTTTGAATGGCACAATTGTTTTATCCAATCTTCACAGTTTTCTTTCAGCATTTTGTTCTAGATACCATCTGGGCCTGCTGCCCTGGAGGCGCTAAGCTTTTTGATTAGCATTATTATGTCATCTCTGTCAAATTCCAGGGCCCAGGGAGTATCATCTGGCATCTTGTCTGGGGTCTTTTCCTGAATATTCCCTTCATACAATAGGGTGTAATGGTTAAACCAGTTTTCCTCCAAGACTTGCTTAACACCTATTGCCGATTGGTTCAGGTCTCTATTGTTAATTAGGTCCCACATATTTCTTGTGTTATTTGTTGATATTGGGGCTAATATTTTCTCTGCATCTCTTTGTGTTCTCAGATAGCGAGTTGAGCGTAGGCAGTTTTTGTATGTTTGCCGACAGAATTTAACATTTGTCTTCGGGGTCGGCCTTTTTTAAGTGTATAAGGTCCGCTCTGTATTGTTTTCTTCTGGCCATCATCGTATGCGTGTTTCTTTTCAATTGTTTTCACTTTATTAGGATCATACTTGACCTCAAAAGCTTCAAGCAGCCATTTGTACTCGACCACCTCTTTACCGTTCTCTATGGCTTCCTTATATTCTTGTACCAGTTTTGGTAAAGCCTGTTTTTTAAGCCTTAATCGGTTTCTTCCCCACGACACCTCAGTTTCCATCATTCTTTTACTCCCTGGAGTTGATCTTATTTCCCAAGTGAGTTCTGTTTCCAGCAGACTGTGGTCGCCATTCGCTTGCCTAGTTATTGTAAATGAATTTAACCAAGCAAGAGTGTTTCCTCCTACGAAACAATAATCTAAGCATGCTCCCGATTTTCCACTGTGCCATGTATTAGCACCACGTAGATCTCCTCTCGTCTGGCTATTTAGCATCCTCATATCACGGATTCGCATTTCCTCTATCCATTTTTGTTCTTTCCCTAATAGATGTTCTGTCTCTTTGATTTTGCCCTCCTTATCCAGCAGTTTAATGTTTAGGTCCCCATTAAGGAGTATCAACTGGTCTTTTTCCTCAGTCATAGATTTATTGATGGCATTCATGATTGATTTTAAATAAATCTCCTGCCTCGGCATGTTTTCGCTCCAATAGGTGTTAATCAGGATCATCTTTGCAGGCTCTTCTTTTTCCTCAGCTTTAAATGCTATTTTCAGTATTTGCACATAGGGTTTTGGGGTATGGTGTTCTAGCAATTGTAAAGGGCTATCCAATTTCTTTAATATCAAAAGGCCCACGTATGGTCTTCCTTTTGGACCCTTTCTGGCCGGGTTGATATAGACTTCATAACCCTCACACACTGGTCGCTCATGCACACAAGATTCCTCAATAGAGATAAGGTCATATTTGCCCAAGAAACTACTGTCTTTAGAGAACAGATGTTTAAAGCCTCTGGTATTCCATGAGGCACAGTAGACGGGTCTTTGAGGACCCTCCTCCCTCTATTGTTTCTTCTTAGTATTTAAAGTGCTAACCATCTATGCCTAGTCATTGGATTTATTTCCTGCTTCGTTCGGATTTGTTTTAACCTTCCTCGGGTTCTCTGAATTATCCACAGTAAATCTCAGGGTTTTCAGTTTATCATCACTTTTTTTTATTATGGATAGCATTTCCTTTTTATTTTTTGTATTGTCTTTTACAGTTTCTTTTGAATCCTTTTTTTTATATCGTCTCCGCGGATTGGTCTGATTTTTTTAATGCACTCCTTATTGATGACTTTTTCCTTGTTGCGTACTGTCTTCTCCTCCATGAGTTCCTTTCCTTCCTTCGTTGTTGCTTTTAGATTTTTTTTCTAGGAAGTCATCTTCCAGATTCTCTAGTCGAAAACCCTTTTTTTTTTAGGATATCACTGGCCGCCAACAGTTTCTGCTTGATCTTATTAGAGGTAAAATGTAGTATAACTTGATCCATCCGCTGTTCCCTTGGGAATTCCACTATTTTTATGTCATCTGTTGATATTGTGCGTAGGACTGAGGTTTGATTGCACAGAGTCATCACATAGCTCCTGTTTAGCACCGCCCTTCTTGGGCCATTTGATGCTGTTTCCAGTTTTAGATAACACCCTCTAGGTAAGATAGGTTTCCTGGGAGTTGGCGGAGGCGAGGCTTGCCTTTTCTTGTCTTCAATATACTCCCTTTCTTTGTTATTACTTTTTGGTTTTGGTAGGAACTTTTCTTGTTGATTTCGTGCATTCATCTCTTTATTGACCTGTTCCTTCCTTTTTGGTTCCATAGTTTTGAAATGCGTAGACCCTCTTTCATCCTCACTGTCGGGATCTATTTCCGAGGAGTCAACTCTTTTCCCTAGCTTCTTAGTAGTCTTTGGCAAGGTCTCTCTTTGGGGTTTCAGCATCTTTCGATCTTTTGGGTTTATACCCGAATCAACAGTTTCCCAGTTGTCTATGATTTGCCACTCAGATAGACTGATGCTATCCCATTCTTCCTCTTCTCTATTTTTGTCCATACATTCAATGAGAAACTCCTCCGAATTGTAATATTAAAACATTAACTGCTTTCATCATTGACTTAAACAGACTTGCATATTGTTATGGGTTTCCTGAATAAAATGTGCAATTCTGCAATAAAAGTAAATGCATAATTTTGACTGTAAAACAAGAAGGCAGCTATGTAAAATTTTGCGTTAATTTACTTTACCTTTAGTTTTGAAATTGTATAAAATGCAGGTTGTAGTAGGAAATGTATTTTACAATGCAACTAGCCCATCACATGGTGAACACTAGCACCAGCGCTGCTGGCACCTCAGCATATTCTATGTTTTCTGCCCCGGACAAAGCTTGTGCCTCTCTCTGGCATCTCGTGACTGTGGCTCCTGTTTCTCGGTCTGCCTTTGGTCTACCGGCTTGAGTCCCTCAATGCTCCCGTCAGGTGTTACAGGATTCTCCGCCGGCAGGCTTGTCGGGGCTCCGTGGGATCGGCCTTCGTTTGGTCCACCACACTTGGTGTAAGCTGCTTATAGCTATGCTCCACTTATGTCCAGCTCCATGGATGTGTCTCTAGATTCTACCATTGATTGGCATGTTATTACCCTGTCAGAGGGTTGGGATTTCCCTTGGCTTGCACAATCCCAGCTGGCCCTGTGCACACAGAGGGTCGGAAACCACACTAACCATCCTTGCAGGTACTTTTCAGTCATCAAACCTTTTCACTCCCATGTAACCCACAAAGGCAGTATTGACGTTGTGGGGATACAGACTATTACTAGTGTCCCTTCTGAGGGTCCTCCTGTCCTCTAAAGTGGGGTCACCGCCAGTGGGATCCCGCTTGTCCTGTCCTCTAGTGGGTGTTAAGCTGAGTGGGGGGTGCATGGACCCTTGCAGAGTAACTGTGTGGTTTAATGGTGGAGGTAGTTTACTGGCTGAATTGTGACGGGACTGGTGAGCTGAAGCATTTTCATCCACTGAGCCCTCCAGGAGCACTGGCCTACCATCCACCTAGTGGCCAGGGAGAAATCACCACCACTCGAACAGAGGTTATCCCCTATTTGGGCTTACGAGGTATTACTTCACACCCAGCAGGAACGGATCACTGCAGAAAGCATCTGGAGCATTAATTACTAATACCATCAAAAGCAATTTTATGTTTTGTTGGTTCTCTTCTGCTGCATCAATCTTTTTGCAGCATTTCACTGCTGTGTCACACCAGAGTGTGAACACTCAGCACGTGCCTCTGCTGCAGACTTTCCCCCTCCCAGTATGGCCGTCGCCGTATCTCTAGGCACCAGAGTGCCTCCCGAGCTCTGATTGGGCTTGCTCTTAGGCTCAATCAGAGGAGCCGGGAAGGCAAATGCCGGCCCACCCACAAGGCCCGCTCCTAAGGCCCTGTCTGTGCCTGTGCGGGCTGAGGAGGGCCTGGAGGGTCCCCCACAAACGATGCCTCAGCTTCCAGACTTGATCCATGGACATCTACACTCGCTGCTTTATTTGAAGTGAGTGATGGCTGTACTCTTTCATTGCCTTCTCCACCAATCCTACTGAACATCTGTGCCTTTAAAAAAAAAAAAAAATAAGGTGAGTTTAGCTAGAACTGTGCCGTACAGCCACTCTTCTTGCATTCCTTAACTATCCTCTGCTGCCCCTATGGCTCTCTACATCTCTTCTACTTTCTCTAACTGCTACACTATCACCTATCTCCCCTCTCCCATGAAGTCTGGTAAAAAAAAGAACAAACAAGACATCTCAAGTGCAAACTCTGAACTTACCATGGCAGGCACCTACTTTGACGCTTCCTCCAGAGAGGTTTTCACCGATATCCTCTTCTCTGTACCCTCTCCAGATCTATGGACCACCCAATCTCATCTCCACTCTCTCTCCTTCCACATCCTCTTCCATTAACGGTGGCACAAAGTGGGAAGTTCTCTTGGACGGCTTCTCATCCTCACGTTGCTTCATTAATGTCTATCACACAGGCACTATCCTGGTTCAGGGTCCACAACCCAACCTTCTTTTCTTTGACCAGATTCTGCCTTCTCTCATTAACTTCCTTCCTTCCTTCTCCCCCTACCACTCTCCCTCTCCCTCCTCTGACTGGTGTACTACGCCCTTGTACACCACCTCAGAAATCATTGAAAGGCAGAGACCTCCTCCATCTGGCGACTCTTAATGCCCGCTCAGCCGACAAACACTCCACTGACATATGCCTTCTTCTTGAAGACATTGACTTCGACATTTTCGCTCTTACCAAGACATAGTTCCATGCCAGCTCAATAACACTAAAGGGGGCAATCTATCAGTGAACATGGTTTTGCCATAACTCATCAAGTTTTTAACACAACGGGGCAGAACATATCTGTATAGAAATTCTCTGCAACATACTTCTCAATCACCCTGTGGCCATAGCAGGGACTAAAAGCTATTCGGAAATACACAAGGATAGAGTGATTTTCTATCTAAAGCTGCCTAGTAGTGGGCTAATGCTAGAATGCACTGATGTGCCGTTTATCTAAAAGTAAACAGTATAAGAAGTGAAAGATCTGTAGGGCTTATCAACTGGGTAGCTATAGTTTCACTTGGTCTGGTGAGCACATTTTGACCTTTACCTTCTAGACCACTTTCTTTCATTCACATTAATTTAAATGAAAAAGGTAAATGTGCAATACCTATGGCAAATGATCAGTAGTCTATTTTAGGATACAAAACATTTTATTAGCCTATAGACTTATTGGATTTCCCTAGGATCTCTCTGGTTAAGAAATTAGTGGTTATAATACAACAATAAACACCAATAATTAAAAAATGAATGAAGATAAACAACTCTCAACCTGCTGTAGATAGTTACTGTTGGTCAACAGGAAGTTGGGAGTGACGGCTGCTCAAACTTAGTAAAGGATTTTTAGCTTCCTAGATGATGCAAATACTGTCTACAGGTTACAGTGGTATAGTGTGAGTGAAACCACTTTCTTCAGGACAGTTTTCACAACATTTTAGTGATTTATTACACTGAATAACCAAGTAAGTGCTACATACACTATACGTTGTGACACCTCTGTGGCCATATATGAGAGAAGCTCAAAACGAAACCTGCACGACACAAAATAGTCCCGGCTCACAGCTCTGCTGCAGCCCTAAATTAATTGGCAGAGGACTGTGGCGCTGCCCCGTGTGGGGCGCCCACGCGGCGGCGTGACGTTGCACGCCGCCTCATGCTGCATAAATAAATGGGGCGTTCCCGGCCGCGACAGAGCGACCGGGAAGCCCGAACTGAAAGGACGTGTGAGCTGTGTGGTCCTTTCAGGGTGGGGGCTTGCGGGCACGCATGGGGAAAAGGACGAACCCCCAACAGTGGCGACGAGTGTTAACGGATGCCCGGGCCCGGCGGTGAAGGCATTCCAGAATTTTTCCTTGAAACGGAACGTTCGGATGTTTCGTTTCACGCCGTGGCTGCGGATCGTACACGGCGCTGGCGGCCATTTTGTCTCTGAGGCCGTGGAACTTCATCAGGCTCCGGTTTGGGGGGTGAAGGTGATCCAGGTCTAATTCTTTGATATTCTGCTTGCAGGCAGACTAACCTGCACGCCCATGCCTGGTTTGTGAATTTTACTCCAGTTTTGGGACTCCTACGTCGAGTGGAAGCTAGGGGAAGGACTAACATGGCAGGGCCTGTTTAGTCCACTCCGCAGTTGTAGTTTAATTTTTGGAACATCCACACCCCTGTGGACTACGGCAAGGTGGAAACACAGCGTTTTCTTTGTCCCCTTCATCATCAGGACGCTGTGGCTTCTTCTTTGTCCCCTTCATCATCACAAGGATGGCTGCAGTGGGTGTCTTCTTCTCTTCCATTGGTCTTGTGGCTGGAAGCTGTTCCAGGTGAGCGAGGGACAAGTCACCACCGCCTCTCCCCCAGGTTGGACTGTTGCTGTGCCTGGAAGAGGGGGGGAGGGTTTGTCTGCATGGTGGTGGTGGGTGGTTGAGTTGCGGCCCTCAGGACACTAGGTGGGGGTGCCTGTGCGCTCAAGCCCATGAGTGACATTGATGATCAGGAAGGTGAGGCCGCCGTAGCCGCACAGCTTCCTCAGGACGGTGGCCAAGCGGCACAACATGAGCAGGCCTTGCAGCCCCCAGTGCTTCCAGTTCAACAACCAGCGGAGGCTCCACAGCTACCCCCGCAAGTAGGTGTTCAGGCTCCTGTACCCAGGTGCTACCGGTGGCACAGCCAGGTGCTCAGCAAGGACTCCCCGTTATGGCTCAGGCACGAGCCCAGGCTGCCCTGCAACCCATCCCCGAATTTGATGCAGCGGGCCCACCTTCCAGCATGGGGCCCCGGTGGAGGAGGTGGGTTGGCCGCCTTGACATGTATTTCAGGGCTGCTCAGGTGACGGACGACGACAGCATGGTGGCCACTATGCTGTACTCGGCGGGGCCTGTGGTCCAGGAAATTTTTGAGTCGCTTACTCCGGTGGACCAATCTTATGATGCGGCCAAGGCGGTGCTCCATGCGCACTTTCTGCCCCTTGCCAACGTGGACTACGAGAGATTTGTTATGCTGTCGGCCAAACAAAAGGACGATGAGACACTGGACACCTTTTATGGTCGCCTGCGCCGCCTCTCCCTGGGTTGTGCATGGGGGGACGCAGAGGACATGATGCGCACAATGCTGATTCAGGTGTGTTCCTCCGGCAAGCTCAGGAGGCAGGTCCTGAGAGAGCCGGGGCATCACTCTGCCCTGCATATTGGAACTGGGCCGATGTCATGAGGTGGCAGAGGCTCGCGCAAGCAAGATGGAGGCGGGGTCCCGCTCAATAAAGTCGGAGGAGGTGTGTGCTGTGTGGCGAGGCGGCAGAGGAATGAGAAGGCCTGGCGGAGGACCCCTGGACAGAGCAGGAAGATCAGGGGAGTCGTGCAAGAAGTGTGGCTATGACCTTCCCCACCCGACGGAGTGCCCGGCAGCGGGAAGAACATGTGGCAGGTGCGGCCTGCCTGACCATTTCTCTAGAGTGTGCAAGGCGGCCCTGCCCGTGATGGTACCGAGAGGTCCGGCCCGGACGTGGACTTTGCGCCAGAGCCGACCACCAAATGTGGCCCAGGTAGAGCAAGGTGAAGAGGAGGCCCAGGTGGACTAGGCAGATGAGGAAGAGGAAGAGAACATCTTCTTTGTCTCGAGTGTGGAAGTCCTGAAGGGGAAGAGCAGGAGGCATATTTGCTTTTGGAGGACTACAACCAATACCGCTGGACGGTGCCTTCGTGGCAAGTGTGGAGCATGAGGGCTCCCGGATCAGGGCTCGGTTCTATGTGACCCCTGTGAGTAACAACACCTGCTGCCGAGGCTCTCGGAATTGTCAGTTTTGCGTACTCGGTGTACTTGGAGGACATCAATGACCTCCTTGACAAATACGCTGCCCTCTTCAACGGCATTGGAAAGATGACCGGTGACCCGGTCAGGCTGCACATTGATGACTCCGTACAGCCCATTGCCCTGAAGCACCGCAGGGTACCGTTCCATCTGAGGGAGCAGGTGGACAAGGAGTTAGACAACCTGGTGAGTCTGGACATTATCGAGAAGGTCGAGGGCCCGACACCCTGGGTGTCCCCTATTGTTGTGGCTAGAAACCCTAACAACCTGACTCTGTCCGGATTTGTGTGGACATGAGGCTGCCCAACAAGGCCATTAAGAGGGAGCGGCATCTCACCCCTACCATCGATGACATTATCGCTGAAGTACAAGGGGCCCGTTTCTTCTCCAAGTTAGTCTTTCGAGCAGGATATCATCAGGTTGTCCTCCACCCCGAGTCCCGGTACATAACAACGTTTACCACCCACCGTGGGCTATACAGGTACAAGAGGTTGAGTTTTGGGGTGTCATCGGCTGCAGAAGTATTTCAGAACATTATCCGGGGCGCCCTAGCAGATCTGGAGGGTGTCCTTAATATCAGCGATGATATTCTGGTGTTCGCTAGGACAGAGGTGGACCATCTGAGGAGGCTTGGAAAAACTTTTGAGAGGCTGCAGTCACTGGGCCTCACCCTTCATAGGGACAAATGTGAGTTCCTGCGCCCCTCCATCGAATTCCTCGGGTTCGTGTTTAAGGAGGGGGGGTGTCGCCCGATCCGAGGAAGGTCCAGGACATTAAGAAGGCACAGCCCCCCGAGTCGGTGTCCGACTTGAGGAGCTTCCTTGGTATGGTGACATACTGTGGGCGCTTCATTCAAAATCTCGCTTCAAGGTCCGAGCCGCTCAGGGCGTTGACGAAGAAGGAGTCGATCTGGCAGTGGGGCCCACTTGAGCAGTTGGCCTTTGAGGACATTAAGAGTGCCTTAACAGCAGAGGACACCATGGCAATTTTCGACCCGGTGCTGGCGTCCGAGATCATTGTGGACGCTAGTCCATTCGGCCTGGGGGCTGTATTGACTCAGGTGGAGCGGGACGTGAGCGTCCGCCCAGTGGCATATGCCAGCAAGGCGCTTTCGGAAACGGAGCAACGATACTCCCAGATCGAGCGGGAGGCACTGGCGGTCCTCTGGGGTTGCAGACATTTTCGACTCTATGTCTTGGGGCGTCCAGTGACCGTGGTAACAGACCACAAGCCCTTGCTTCCCATTCTGGCTGGGTCATCCTCGAAGCCCCCGGCTAGGATTGAGAGGTGGATGCTTGCCTTGCTTGAGTATGGAGTTACCCTGGTGTATCGGCCAGGGGCCAATAACGCAGCAGACTACCTCTCCCGGCATCCTGGGGTGCGCAGGGGAGAGGAGTATGAGACCTGTGCGGAGGAGGCTGACGACCACGTTCGAATGGTGGTGGAGGGGGCCACGCCGAATGCAATACCCCTGTCGGAGCTGGAGGCTGCCGCAGGCAAGGATGAGTGCTTCCAGATCCTAAAGCACTCAATGCAGCACGGCTCCTGGAAGTCCATCTTGGAGGCTCTGGCGGGACGGACCCAGGACGCCAGGACAGGGCTCGAGCAATTGTGGAAGGTCAAGGACGAGCTGTCCTTCTTGGAATCTGGTCTCCTGCTCCGAGGTGATCGCATAGTGGTGCCCCAATCCAAGATAACGGAGGTAATCACCTTGGCCCACCATGGACATCAGGGCTCCGCCAAGACCAAGGCAAGACTGCGGCTGAAGGTCTGGTCCCGGAACTGGAGAGAAGGGTGGATGACTTTGTTGCGGCCTGTGTGTGGTGCCAGGCGGCTTCTCCCGTACAACGAGATCCGGCCATTGAGGCGATGCCCCGGGGGACCCGGTCCTGGGAGGTCGTCCATGCGGACTTTGGGTCGACGACCGTAAGCACCCACTTTCTCGTAATTGTTGATGAGTACTCACGATACCTGGAGGTGGAGTTTGTGGAGTTTGTGGCATTCGAGCACGTGGTCGTGGCCGCGGAGAAGGTGTTTGCGGCCCATGGTTTTCCCATCACTCTGTGCTCGGACAATGGGTCGCCATTCCAAAGTGAGCGGTTCTCGTAGTTCATGGAGAGCTGCGGGATTCAGCACAGGAAGATATCCCCGCTGTGGCCCCGAGCTAATGGTGATGCTGAAAGACTGATGCGGACACTCAATAAGACCTTCACGATTGCCCAGGGACAAGGGCAGCCACTCCAACGAGGCCTATACCAATTCCTGCGGGTGTACCGCACCACCCCACATGCCTCCACGGAGGTAGCCCCTGCGGAGGCTCTGTTCAGGCGATGTCCCCGGTGCCTACTGCCAGAGGTCCGGGAGAAGGAGCCGGGAGTGATTGACAACCAGCAGGTTGAGGCCGACAGGCGGGTCAGGATTGACCAGGAGAACTTGCGAAGGGGTCTTCGCCCCCAGCTGCTGGAACCGGGAGACGAGGTGCTCATTCGCAACCGACACCCCCATGGGAAGCTCTCGCTCCCCTATGAGCCGGAGCCATTGGACGTGGTAGCCGTAAAGGGGTCCATGGTGACGGCCTCGGATGGAAGATCTGCCGTCACCCGAAACGTCAGTTTCTTTAAGCTGGGTGATCCACGAACTGAACCACCACTGGACCCGGATGTGGCGGAGGTGCCGCAGCACGCCGGAGTTCCCTTGGGCACACCGCATTCCCCTGTCCGGGGAACTGCTGCGGAAGGACTTCCCGTGCCGGAGGTAAGCGGGAGGTACCCCCACAGGGCTGGGCGAGGGAAACCCGCTTACCTCAGCAAATACGTGCTGGGACAGTTGGACAGTCTGCCCAAATAAGGGGACCCGGGCGGCTGACATAAAGGGGCGTGGGCGTAAAATGTTGCTGTCATTTTGTTGTGTGGTTTGTAGTGTTTAGTAATAAAAGCAGTTGTGTGTCCTCCCGAAAAAGGAGGAGTGTGGCGCTGCCCCATGTGTGGGACGCGCACGCGGCGGCGTGATGTTGCACGCCGCCGCATGCTGCATAAATAAACGGGGCGTTCCCGGCCACGGCAGAGCGACCGGGAAGCCCGAACTGAAAGGACGTGTGAGCTGTGTGGTCCTTTCAGGGTGGGGGCTTGCGGGCACGCATGGGGAAAAGGACGAACCCCCAACAAGGACTATGCATTCAATTTCAGCATTTCCTAAAAACACAACATATCAAAAACACACACCATATACAGCCCATCCAGAGGGGCTACAATTAGGTTTCTGTTTTTTTCTGTTTGAATTAACCACGATTACACCATCTAAGTAGGCACATCACACTGACCTGCCTGGTTCCTTGGACAGAGCCAAACGTGGAATTTTGGGTTCAATATCTAAACACATCTCTCATGTAGTGGATTGTCTATCCAGTTGTACTGCCTAATTAATACAGGACCGGGCAAGAGAGAAAAAACAAGAGCCACGTTAGGATAATGGCCTCATCCATCCCCGTGATATGGGTAGAGACTGAGAAAATCTTCATGACACCCAAAACGTGTCTGTAGCCAGGTCGGCGAAAATGCCTGAGGACCTCACAGAACCGAATTGGTGTATGAATTAAGCATTTGCGCCCTTGTGTTTGCGCTACCTACTTTAGGTGAAGAGATTCCTTTTTTGTGTTTGTGCGGCCCGCGTAGTATCAATCCTTTCCTGCAGGTATCGCCGCTGTTCTAAACCTCGGCATTTCCCATGTTGTATTGTATTGTGGAGTCAGTGTCATGTGATTAGACTTCACACAATGCCAACCACATGACTTGCGTGGCTAACTCAA
Source organism: Ambystoma mexicanum (assembly GCF_040938575.1). Lineage (NCBI taxonomy): Eukaryota > Metazoa > Chordata > Amphibia > Caudata > Ambystomatidae > Ambystoma > Ambystoma mexicanum. Next base: position 584,041,746 of record NC_090935.1, read on the forward strand.
ACATGAGTTAGAATCTCATTACTGAGTCAGTAGCCACGTGTTTAGTGTGGAGTTCCAGATTGGTTAGAACGGTCAGGCAGGTCAGGCATATTCAGTGTGACATATATTGATGGATTTATGAATGATAAAGTTTAAAGTTTTGATATTACGATCTCAATGTTTCTTCTTTATTTCTTTTTAATATTGCAGACACATGCATCCATCATCTATGGTGGTTACATTACCACATTTACATCAATAAATATCTGGGAAAAGATTTTTACGTTATTTGTAAGAGGCTGCATTCTACTTTTTCCAAACACTGGCACAGCATCCAAATTACACCATAAAGGTCAATATGATGTGGAAATATATCGCCACGTAGTGGCTACATCACCTGTCTCTTCTTTGCCCCACTGCGAATGGAAGGAAATCAGAGGGACAGAGAAATATAAGCATAGCTCTCAACCATTTGCGTCGCAAAGGCGGGTGAAAACACCCGATTTAGCTTTTGGCGGGTGAGAGCCCATTGAAACAAAAGGGCGTGCAGGAGGCTTGGCTGGTGAGTCAGCCGTTTACAAGGCGGGTGACACCCGCCAAAAGCGTGTGAGTTGAGAGCTATGTATAAGTCAATCATTGATTTTCCAAGGGAATTTTTATTATAACATGGATAGTGTCTGCCACAGTATGGCTTCGTTGAGACCCTGTTGATCTGTCTTTAGGCGAAATATCCAGTTTTTCTCTCTTTTGAGTAGCATATTGGGGATACCTCCTCCTCGCCTAGGGCATTTTACCTTCTCAATAATGGTCCATTCAATGTCATGAGCACCATGGTGTTTCTGTTGGAAATGCACCACCAAGGGTGCATTTTCCCGGTTTGTTCTTACACATGACGTGTTCTTGGATCAATTTTTGAATCGGCCTACTCGTCATGTCAATATATTTCAGTTGGCAAGGGCATTTGATTAGGAAGATAACATTCATGCTGTTACAGTTTGTAAATGAATTCTGCTTCCACAGATTTCTTAATCCGAGATCTAAGGTTTTTGTACGTGTTGTCATAGGACATACATTATTACATTGTCCACATGGTGCATGGCCCAGATGCAGTGCTAAGTCCCAAAATGTGTTCTGTTGTTCAAATGGGTCTGGTGGTTGGTCCGAATTTACCAGAGTATCTTGAATATTTCTTCTTTTCTTTATGTTAATGTTAATGTTAATGTTAAAGGACATTTGTACCGAGCACTATCACCACCGTAGTGGCAAATCTCGGTGTAGGTAAATTTACGGACCCCACATTTAATATAGGCCAAAGCTTCAAAATTTCCTTTTTGACTCTATTGATTTTATTAGACTAACTAAACACTGCTGTGATCAATTGGGGACCCTCAGGTTGTATCTGTTGTTGTAATGTCACTTCTCTCTGCATGTTTCCTGCCTGTTGTCTGGCATACTTGATCATTTTCCCTGGGTATCCTCTCTCACGTAAATGGTTTGTAAGTAAACCAGCTTGTGTGTCATATTGAACAATTCCTTCTGTACCTCAGAAATTGGCTAAATGGCAAGTTATCTTGGAGGATTTTGGGATGGAAACTTGATATTCTAAAAGCGAGTTCTGATCAGTGGATTTACAAAAGACAGTGGTGCTCAGGCCACCATCAGATGCTCGTATTTCCACATCAAGGAAATGAATAACCTCTTTACTTATACTATGGGAGAATTTCAGATATCTATTCTGTGAATTCAACCATGCCAGGAACTCCAAAAAAGCCAATTCTTCTCCAGTGAGGATGACCAGTATATCATCTATGTAACGGTTCCATAGCATGATCTGGTTACTGAAGGGGTTGGTGTCTTGATAGATGTGTTTGTCCTCAAAATCAGCCAAATATAGATTTAACAATGAAGTTGCAAAAGTTGCTCCCATCACCGTTCCAGAGAATTGCAGGGAAAAGGTATGTTTGTACAGAAAGAAATTCCTAGTGAAAGCTATTTCTGCCAGTTGTAAAATAAAGGAGGATTGAGATCTTGCAAGACTTTTTCAACAATTAGTAATGTCTCCATTTGTGGAATGTTGGTGTACAGTGATTCAATATCAAGTGTGACAACAAACTGTGTATGTGGGTTAAGCCGTAGGTTATTTTCCACACTAAGGATACTTGTGGTGTCTTTGAGGTACGACCGCGTTTTTGGAACTTCTGTTTTAAGAAAGAAGCCCACAAATTGTGATAGTGGCTCCAGCTTAGACTGTAAAACCGCCACTATGGGGCAACCTGGTGGTGGTGAGACGGCTTTGTGGACTTTTCGTAGGGCATAAAATGCCAGTATCTTTGGAAATTTAGGGCACAGGAATGTGGCCTCCTTTGGGCTGATGTGGCCTTCACATAGTACCTCTTCGACTATCCCTGTGATTAATGTTCTCAGGGTGTCTCTGGGTCACAATTGAGGATCTGGTAATGTTCTCTATTGCCCAACAGCATTGTCACCATCATGTCCCGAGTGTTCATCACTACGTTGGCTCCCCCTTTATCAGCCTGTTAGTACTAAGGTTCCGTAATGCAGTACGTTCCCTATTCGAGATGTTTTGGAAGCACGGTTTGCATAAGTTGGGCAAGTTCTATCCTAGTATGGAAGGCGTCATAGTGTGCTGTTGGGACAAAACTTAAGCCTCTCTGTAAAACCTCCACGTCGGGTTCAGACAAAGGGTAAGTAGATACATTTATCACTAGTAGTTCTGTTATTGAAACAGCCCTCTGCCCCCTGCTTCTTGTGATTTGGGGTGAATACTGGTCTTGTCCTCTCCTGTTGCCCTTTCCTTTGCCTCTTTGTTATAAAAAAGGCCCCCTTATTGGATCTTGCCCTCTCTAATTGCCAGCTCAGTCACTGCTTTGGCCTCTCGCCTCCCTGATCACTTCAAAATCATCTCCAAGCCTCGATCTCACTGCACTGGCGGGGGGTTTGCCTTAATCTTCCCTGAGTGGGTTCCTTCTTCCATCTTACCCACCCACCACTACCCTTCCTTTGAAAGCCTTGTTTGCCAAGTTGGTCATCTCTCCCTGACCATTGCTACCATTTACCGGCCCCCAGGCGCCACTGCCACCTCCTCTCTGAATGGGTTGATTTCTGCTCTTCCTTACTTTCATCCACCTCCAACCTCCTCCCCCTGGGTGAGTTCAACATCCAAATGGACACCCCTGGCTCTGCATCCCCTCTCTTCACTGACTTCTGCACCTCCCTCTCCCTCTCCATTCAACCTTTTGGGCCAACCCACTCAGCTGAACACACTCTGGATGCCCTCATACACTCTGACTTTCTCTCTCCCCTCCACTAGTCACCCCCCCTAGTCAGCCTATTCTCTCCTCTCACCTGGGTCCCTTTGGTCTTTGCCCTTCTGACCACCCCTCAAAAAGCCGCGCCAATCTTGTTCACTATCATCCGCCCGATGAAACGAGTATCAGATGCTGCTTTCGCTTACACCTTACTTCCTCCTCGCCCCCTACCTCTGATACTACATCTGACTCTGCTCTCAGCAACCTCGACCTTTCCATCACCAATACTACTCTTGACATTCTTTGCCCAGTCATGGGGATCCGCCTGAAACCTGCCTCTGAGCGTAACACCTAGTACGACTCCGAATTTACAGCCCTGATACAAAAGTACAATGCGTCAGAACGGAAGTGGCAAACTTCAGGCTTACACTCTGACAAATTGGCCTGACGCCTGCTCCAAAGGCAATACAGACTCTCCCTCTGCACCAAGAAAAGAGCCCACACACAGCCACAGGTTTCCAGTGCATCCAATAACAAGGCTGAACTTTTCAAGATCTGCAGGGAACTAGCCAACCCTTCCACAGTCTCCTCCTCCCCTTCTCCTTCCCAGGCCCTCTGCAATGCATTGGCCACACACTTCGCCACCAAAACTCAGGATATCCTGACCACCCTTGCTAGTCACCCTCCTAACCCATCCCTCACCCCCTTGCCTCCCTCTGCCCCTCACCCTCCTCGTTCTCCCCTGTCACACCTGAAGAAGTTACCAGAGTTGTCTGCTCCATGAAGGTCTCTTCTAAACAGGTTTCCCCTGCTCATCTAGAACCATCAAGGATAACATTTGCTCCCTTGCCCCTGCACTTGCAGATTTCTGCAATCACTCTTTTGACATTGGGTCATTACCCTACTCCGTTAAGCACTCACTTGTGCGCCCACTCCTGAACCTTCAGCAGACTCTACCTGCCCTGCCAACTACCACCCTATTTCCATCACCCTCTTCCTGGGGAAGCTGATGGAGAAGTTGGCATTGCCCCAACTCAACACACACACCGAACTTGTTGATGGTCTCCACGGCCATCCAGAAGCACAGAAACTGCTTGCATCTTTGGACTCCATCTCCCCTGCTGTCCTCATCCTTCTCAATCTCTCATCTGCCTTTGACACAGTCAACCATTCCATCCTCATTCAAAGGCTCCACGATACCCTTAGTATCTCGGAACGGGCACTGGGTTGGCTGACATACTTCCTTACTGACCGCTCTTCCCAAGTCATCTTGGGCACCTTCTCCTCTCCTACTTCCTTCCCCACCTGTGGTGTCCCCCAGGGATTATATCCTCTCCCCATGTCTCTTTAACATCTACCTTGCTCTGCTTGCACGCCTCATCTCCTCCTTCTCCTCCAACTTCCAGTGTTACACAGATGACACACAGCTCTTTTTCAAACTTCCTGCTGACCCTCTTGCACCCGCCATCATCCCTGGCTGCCTATCTGCCATCCAGTCCTGGTGCACCACCCACAATCCCTGCCTCAATGCCTGTAAATTGAGATCCTTCCCTTCGGGACCCCTGCTCCCTCCTTCTTCGCTTCCCTCTGGCCTTCCTCCTTGGGCTCTCCCCTGCTCAGTCTTCTGAAGCCAGAAACCTTTGGGTCATCGTCAACTCCTCTCTCTCCTTCCTCCCTCACACTCAGGACATTGCCAAGAAGTCCCATTTTCAGCTCTTCCTTCTCAAAGGAATTCTCCCTTTTATCACTTTCCCCCAGAGGCTCAATGTTAGCCGAGCCCTGGTTCACTTTAGGCTTCACTATTGCAATAGCCTCCTCCTGAATCTACCTTCTTCCTCTATGCGACCCCTCCAGCTAATCCAGAATAGGGCAGCAAGACCTATCCTTGGCTTTAAGCCCAGGGACTGCATCTATCCTGCCCTAAAAAGTCTTCATTGGCTCCCGGTTGCTGCAAGGATTAAATTCAAATTCCTCTGAATCCTCCACAAGGCTGTCTGGGCCGGGCATGCACTATCTTCAACTTTATCTTACTAAATACTCTCCCTCTCGACCGCTTCGTTCATCTGGCACCAACTCTTTGTGTGTAAAGCGTTTTGCTAAAGAGAGGGTAGGTGGTCGATTGCTTTCCTCAGCTGGCTCCCTCCTTTGGAACAGCCTCCCCCTGCACTTTGATCAGGACTTTCTCAAATTCCGGAAGCTCCTCAAGACTGTCCTCTTCGCCTCCTCCTTCCCTTCTTCTCTTCTCTGCTAATCACACAAGTGCTTTGATTGGTGTCTGGGACCCTTATGCATCTTCTGGGTCCCTGACCTCCCACACCCAATCGTTCCAGCTACTGTCTTCCCTCAGCACTTGCCTTGGCACACCCTCCACCCTGGAGGATTGCACTTACTCCTAACGTGGCCCTTGGCCATGTTGCACTCAACAACCCAAGCACTTCATTTGTGGTTCACCCATGAGCCCAGACTCCCTAGCACTTACTCCCTATGCCCTTTTCCTTGCTGCACTTGCACGTTCTGAATACTCACAATGCATAGTAGGTTCATCCTTCCCCCTTTTCCCTCTATGGCTCCTATTAATTATTTTGTTATGTAATATATTTCACTCCCTTGCTCCCCCCTCGCCCTGTGGGTGCTTTGAAACAGTATTTGACTTGCTATATAAGCACCTAACAAGCAAACAATAAATAAACTCCCTAGTCCCGAAGATCGTGGCTCCCCCTTGGGGAGAGGGAACGAATTCCCTCGATTTGTCACACTAGTGTTGTTTATATTAGATGTTTCCCTCCCCCTATTAGCTTTTTCTTGCTAACCCCTTCCTGCCTTCACCTCAACTCCTTCCTTTCACCACCTGCTGTTGTTCTCCTTCCACCCACTGTTCTCCTGCCACCTCTTTCTTTACTCACCCTCTGCCACCACCTTCACTCCTCCTGCCACCTGCTGTTTTACCCTTTCTGTGAAAATACAGTTTTCTCAGTTAGCCTGGCTACCCCGTTTTGCAATAAACATTGTCTCTGCCTAGATAAAATGGTTCCTTGCTTCGTAGACTTGATGAATAAAGGAAAGAAAAATGCATTTCGTGCAATACGTGCTGTTACCAAGTGTTTAAGAGCAACATGACCAGATGTATAAAGGCGCCTATAACAAAAGTGCTACTGCTAGCACACAATGACCCTGATAAAATGCAGGGATGTGGTTAACACTTCGCTATTTGAAGACGAATAATTTGCTAGCAGAAAGTCCTGTGGTTTATGAGCTTTGTAAAGCGCCTACTCTGTGTGCCGAGCAATGTACATACGATATCAGGAAGGGCTTATTTTAGACAAACTATAAGTTATCCCGCATCAGAAGGATCTTGGTCTTGCAGATAAAGATTATGGAGGTTGAAAAGTCCCTTCACCTGATTGTTATCGATAATGATTTAAAGCAGTGGTCTTCAGACTGTTTTGGCCTGGGCCCCCCCTGAGCAAAATGTGGGCAGGCCAGGACCCCCAAAAATGCCAAATGGACAGTATGTACAAATGGCTATAAACTATTGGGTGCCCTCACCGCACTCTACTCCCAGTATAGTCCCTGGACTCCCCCACCTGCTCCGATCACAGTCACTGGGCTCCCTCATCCCACTCCTACCCAGCCCCTGGGCTCTCCCCACCCAGGCCCCATCACTATCCCAGTGCTCCCGCCCATCCTGCTCCCACCATATTCCGTGGACTCCCCCCACCCCGTTCCCAACACAGTCCGAGGGCCAGTGGGAGCTGGTGAATATTTTAAGTGGAGGGGCATAAATATTTCCCACAAAAATGCCATAGCGATCGAGAGCAGTGAGGGAGCCCGAGCCAATCAACGGAGGTTCGGGGGGTTTTCTCCCAGTGAATTTATTTTTTAAATAATGGGTTAAAATGTTGCATTTTAGAGCAAACATAAAATAAAAATGGGGAAAAAGCCAAACAGTTTGCAATTGGCACTGGCGGGTCAAGGGGGAAAGCATGGTATTTTTGACTGGACTTCTATGATAGATATCCAGTAAACAAAAAACCATCCCTGTCCCTTGGGCTCCACAGCACCTCATAAGGAGAGCTGATTTTGGCAGGTGGGTAGGGGGATTGTGCAACAAAGGAATTTTTAAAATTCCTTTGTTGTACAACCCTCCTTCCACCCTGTTCCCCCCCACTCGCCAAAACCAGCTCAACGGGCCGAAATAAACACACTCATTCACACAGCTATCACTGTAGTGTTAGGCAGAATCCTGTGCAGTGCCCTTAGGGACCACTACACACAATTAAGACTACAGGTGGCAATACAAGTTTTACCTTTGGTACAAGCCTGTACTACTATGTTAAAGTGGTAGCAGTAGCGGAGCAGCCAGGCTTATCTCAAGAGTATATGAGCAGTAGCAGAGATTACACAAAGTGACCACAATTACTGTGACTCAAGCAAACACTGACTCAAGGTTTCAGGTAAAAAATATAAGTACATTTATTTTTTAAACCATCTGTTATAAACAAAACACTTCTATTAATTGAAAACCAGATGTAAAATACACTACAACCAACCAATTCACTTTGGTACACTCTGACTCAAGGTAAGTACACTATGTTTTAAAGGACCGGTGTTGCAAAACAAAAGACGTTACCGGGAATACACTTGCGATCACTTTTCCACAGTAATGACAGTTCGGTCTTACTAAAGAAATGCGTATCCGCGGCAAGAAATGTTACCGGGGCAATAACACACTTAGCACCTGGGTTAACCAGAGATAGTTGGGGGCAAAAATCATAAGCAATACTTTTGTCAAGGCAGACAGAATCAGAGAACACTATTTGACGGAATTCAAGAGTCAATAGGCCTGGGCCAATGTCAAGTGGAACCAGGTTCCTGTTGTCGAGGATCACACAGTCGGACAGTTCACGATTCAACGCTGCCAGGAGTACTTAGATATTGTCAACAGAGGAAGCAAAAGTTATAAGAAGGAGGGAAAACAAGGGCAAGCCTTGGAGGTGAAGAAAAGGGATTCACCCTAATTCCTCAAGCAGATCACAGTACCTTATTCAATGAAGAAGCTGGTGCCACAGCAGTTGTTCCTGTCGGTTTCCTGCAGACCCACGGTTCCTGGAGCTTCGGTGCGAAGGAGGACGTCTGGAGGGGTCTGCACCACACAGGGATGAAGCCGGCAGCAGCGATGGTGAATAAAAGGTGCGCTGCTTAAAAACAGGAGTGGCTCTTCAGATGACTATCCGGACCACTACAGCAGTGTGCAGCGATCTCGACCAAGAAGAGGATCCTCTGGCCGTGGAAGATGAGCTGGTTATCCCCACCAGGCTCAAGGGAAGAAGACTCTGGGCTGGATCTTCTCTGGTCGTCGAAAGGTAGATTGCTCGAGACTGCAGCAGTGCTTCACCGGGACGGGGTAGTTGCAGCAGCCGTCTTCTTCTCTGCTTCTCTTCGGTTCCTTGTAGTTCCAGTGGCTTCTAGCCCAAGAGACCTGCCTTTTATGCGAAAATCCACCATTCACACAGCCTGGCAGTCAATCACGTAGCAGGGGGGTTGTCCAACCCGGACAACCACCTCAGCCAATCATGGCAAAGTGCGACGTGGGTTTCCTAGGATACCCTGTGCAGGGGGTGACTACACATCTTCCTCACATTCAGCCCACCTAGACACCCAGGCGCCTGGAGGAGGGCTTCTTGGCAGAAGCCTGCCAAAAGACAGTGAACAAAGGAGGCAAACATGGTTTGCAGCGCAAAGTAAAACACAAGAAGGACTTTAACAAAAAGAAATGGCAAATAAACCCGACCGAAGCCAAAAGAAAAAGTATTTGGTCAAGCGGGTTTAAGTTTGAGGCTAATATAGTAGCCTAAAACAATACCACGTTTATATAATATAATCGCGGTAGTAAGTTAGTGTAGATACCACTGCCACCAGCCAAGTCTAAATGTTAAAAGAGCGAAACAATGTTCTAGGAGGTACAGATGAAAAGGGATATGGAGTAACCCTTTCCAGTACTCCATGCAAGATGGGGTGTACTGGATCTGTGGTTCAATGACTAAGTAAAGTTAATGGCAACTTTACCCTTTTCTGGGGGACTGTAGTCAGCCCCAGAAATGGAGTCAGTGGGAAGTCTAAAAGTCAACCCTGTGTCACTGCACTGAAGGTGCTGTGTAACACACAAAAGATGAGGACTACTGAAGTGGTGTACTCCAGAGTCCACAATCACAAAAACAGGTAAAGGACACATGGCAAACCATGGGTAAGAGTGGGGGAAAGGCTCACACTCTTACCTGGTGAAAAAAATAAACTCCAGAAATACAGCATAGCTGCTGGGGGAACTCATTAGGTGAGGGAAATTAGCCATAACGTGAGAATTCTCCCTAACACTCTATCATTCATACAAGCACCCATCACCATACACTCACTCATAACACAAGCATACACACATCCATACACATATTTAAATAAAGTTGCCCCTCGCACATATAGACATGCAGTGCCCCAGCCAGCATTTCCAATAAGCTATGTAAGGCTGGCGAAGCAAAACGCCCCAAGCCTTACATGGCTCAGTGAGCATTTGCGGCTGGGGAACTGAACTGTCAAAGGGAAACACTGTTTCCCTTTGACAGTTCAGCCAGCCCAGGAGCACTCCCACAGCTGGAAAAATCAGCTGAGGAAGTGCTCAGTGTTTCACTGGGCTGGCTCCTCGGCTCCTCTATAATGGGTGAGGGGGCCACTGGGTGGACGTCCCCTCGCCTATTATGGATGAGACGCCAAGCTCGGACTGGCCTATAGGGCAATAGGGCAACACCCATACCAAAAATACAAAATGCTAGGGTAGGCCAGTTAAAATGGCCCACTTTTCTGGCCAATGTGAGCCAGTTTGATGAGTTTCTTCACTATGCAGCTAGGCGTTTTGACCATTTTTGCAGAATAAATATTCTTTAAACATCACAATTTACTTACATTTTAACATAAAACACCCCCTTGGGTACTATTCAAACTAAACGTGGGCGAAACAGGACGAAAAGTACGGATTCGTCTTAATGAGCACAAGTCATGCATGCATACCTGATGTTTTTCTAAATGTTCTAACAGCAAGATTTTTTTACGTTTAGACATAGGAGCAAACAATATCTCACTGAGGACTTTGCCATAGAACACTAGGTGGATTAGTGAATTAATACGTGAATCAGAGCTACTGGAGGATTTTACTTAAACACAACTTTATTATTATTATGTTTTTGAGTTAACCTGGCTCAAATAATTCTGCATCATATATGCGCAATGTGATATAAACAAGTTACTGACTATTCAATGTTCTCTTCTCTCTGTGTTATATGTATGTGTTTGTTATTTGTGTACCCTGTTTTTTTGAATGCATGCATACCTGATGTTTTTCTAAATGTTCTAACAGCAAGATTTTTTGTGCATTTAACCTGGCTCTGAAGAAGGAAAGTTACCTTTCCGAAATGCATTAGCCCTAGGTTATTTTTCCTTTGCCATTGTATCAGCAAATAACGATTTGGTGAAGTTTAACCATTCGTTAACCCAAAGAAAGAAAGTACAAAGGATTAACTTGCTAAATAAAAGCACTTTTTGAAGAAACACTATGGAACTTGATTTTACTGTCATGTTATAATCTCAACCAAATGTTTTAAACCCTATTGGGTAAATTTAGGAGTGCGGCCCACACCGATGGCTATTTAGCCTAGGTCCTTTCTTTCTCAGCACCCAAATGCAAGTCTAGCCAGTTAATAACATTTAGCAGGACTGCTTTATCAGAGATGCCCAGTTAAAAAAATAGTCAAGCCAAACTAAGAAATGACTAGACTGGCTGCACCTAAATCCTTCTCTAGCCACTAATACCACATTGCATGCCTGCTTAGCCTGTACATCGATGACCCTTATGATTCATCACACAATTCCCGCCCCACACCACCCCTCCACACATCCCCTCTCCCTCCCCTCCACACATCCCCTTTCCCTCCGACCCCTGCCACAACCCCCAAAATCAGCTTTTCGGCCCAGAATGATCTCTGCATCCCTTTTCCTTGACCCATTGCTGACATATGAGGCTCCTTGGCTCATAGGTAAGTACTGGGATAAGGAAGAGTGGGACTGGGAGTAATGGAGATTACAGGTAATCAAGCCAGGCATTATCTCTATGTCCCTCTACCTCATCCCAGTACTTGTGTATGAGTCAAAGTGCCTCATACAAGTACGGGGACGAGGAAGAATATGGCTATGAGCAATGAAGATTACCAATAAGTAACCAAGGGTTTAAACACAAATAGTGGCGCAACACCATTGATCTGACTGGGCTTCAGCCCTCTCCCCAAACCCCCCCTTGAAATTTAGGGCTATGTTGACTCGACCTGGCTGACCTACAGAGCCGTTACCGGGCAGAGCGGGACACAGATGTTAACTGGCACCTGGGTTTCGCTGTTAAGAAAGGCCCTGCGATTACTAACGTAAAGCATTTCACTGTTAGTACCTGCATTCAAATGCATAATTCTTTAGGCAATTGAAATCTTGATGTTGTTTTAGTACTTGCATGCCAAGGAAGGGATTGGAAGGGTAGAGAGGGGTCAGGAGACCACTTATTCTCACAGCAGTCCATAAACGGGTGCTTTCAGACTTAAAGGAGAGAGTTCACTGCTTGTAACATTGAAGCTGCACTAGAATAGTCTCATTAGAATGCATAAAGAAGTTAGAGGCCCCACACAAAGAAGTTTGCCCCTCTCCAACCCCCGTGAAATTAGCACCTCTCCCAAGATTTTAAGGGTTAGCACCCCCCCGAAATGTAGGTTTTGTTGCGCTCCTGAACACAAGCATACACACCATTCACCATACACACACATGCACACACAGCCACCCATACATTTACGTGTGTACCCTACATCAGTTGGAACCATCAACGTGTTAACAAAGGCTAACTTTGGGGTTTTATTTTTCCATATAAATGCAAATATTGCTCCCTGCAATCTCTGGAAAAATACTTTCGGGACCCATGTAGGTAATGCTTGGAACAGGTATAGGGCTTTGGGGAGCATGACCATTTTCAACGAGTTCATTTTACCCAAACAGGAAAAAGTAAGAGGATCCCCATTCAATAACTGGGTTTCAATTTCCTTTAACAATGAGGGGTAGTTAGCTACATATAGCCCTTTAATTGTAGGAGTAATATTCACCCGCAGCAATTTAATCCACTCCTCTGCCCAGCTAAATTGTACATGTGACTTTAAAGACTGAATTTCGGTGGAAGATAGGCACAGATTCAAGACTTCGGACGTTGTTTCATTTATTTTTAGACCCGCCAAATTTGGCATATTCCTGAGTAAGTACTTTTAAAGTGTTCATGGGGTCTGTTATCATGATTAGCATATCTTCGGCATACGCCATGATTTTATTCAGGATACCCCAAAATTCAATTCCCTCTGTCTGTCTAACCCTCGCTAGTAGAGGTTCTAGGTGAAGTGCACATAATAGAGGTGAAAGGGGAGACCCTTGTTTCGTTCCATGGTGTAGGTAAATGGGGAGAGACAGTTGGCCATTTATTAATATTTTTGTGCTCGGATATTTGTAATTGGCCTTAACAATGTGAATAAACTTTGGGCCGAACCCCGACCTTGCCATAGCAGAGAAAAGAAACAACCATTCGACCCAGTCAAATGCTTTTTCCGCATCTATGGGAGGCGAGGACTGCCGGAATCTGCTTCTTCTTTATTTTCTCTAAAATGTGGCACACTCTGCAGATGTTATCATGCGTTTGCCGAAGCTTTATATATCCTGTTTGGTCTGGGTGCATCAATAAGGGTAATACATTTTCAAGCCTATTGGCCAACACCTTAGTATCTTGGCATCTATATTTATTAGAGCAATAGGGCGGTATGAACCGCAGTTGGTTAAATCTTTTCCTGGTTTAGGGAACAGCACTATTTTCACTTCTTCCATCGTAGGGAAGATGGTTCCTGAACGCGCGAATGAGTTGTACAATCGGGTTAGTATAGGAGCTAAAATATTACAATATGTTTAATAAAACTTTGGCGGGTATCCATCAGGGCCCGGTAAATTATTTATGGGGAGATCTCGAATAACCCAGAGCACCTCTTCCTGCGTAATCTACAGTTCGAGCCCTTACCTTCCAGCTTGCTTGAGCCAGGGGAGGGTAACTATCTCTAAATATTCCTGTTGGGAGTGTGTCTCTGGGCTTTGAGACTTATATAATTCCCAGTAGAACAAATGGAATTGTGTAAGAATATCAGTAGTTTCTGAAACTATAGATCCTAAGGAGCTCCTAATCTGCCATACTATCCTAGATGCAGCCTTCTGGCAGAACTGGTAGGCCAGGAGGCAATCTGTTTTGTTAGCTTTTACATAATATTGTTGTTTACAGAAGAGAAGGGATTTCTCTGCCTTCTTGCTTTGATAGAGATTAAGCCTGCCAGCCGCAGACCTAAAAGCTTTCTGCATCTTCGGGCCTGTATTTGTTAAATTTTCTTTCACTATCTGACTGAGTTCCTCCTCTAGTTCTACTTCTGGTGCCATTTTCGGTTTACATCTGTTTGCCTCTGCCGCTATGAGAAACCCCCTCAATAGGCCTCATTACAACCCTGCCGGACCGGTAACAATGGTGCCGGTAGGCTTACCGGCACTGTTGTTACCGAACCCGCAGAGTACAAGTTTGCGGGCCGGATGCCCTCCTGTCCGCCAGATCTGACCTGGCGGGCAAAAAAAAAATCCGCTCGCAGACTTTGATGGTAGCACCGGCACCATTACCGTCTTTCCCATTACCATTGAGTCCTATGGGACTCGAATGGGAATGGGGAGTTACTTTTCCCAGTGCCTGGCTTCAGGGACCGCCGGGCCTGTAATGTCCCGGTGATTACCCATTGCCAGGTGCCGGAAAAGAAGCATAACTCCGGCAGCAGCCTGCCGTTTTTACCGGCACGCCTACTGCCGGAGTTATAATGAGGCCCAATGTTGCCTTAAAAGCATCCCATGACACAATCATCTTGGTTTCCCCCATTGCGTTGAAATCAAAGTATTCCTTAATTTGTTCAGTAATGTTCCCCCTAATAATTTGATTGTGCAACAATTCCGCTGGAAATCGCCAAGTCCACAGCCTTTGCTTCTCCTCAGGAATTTTCAAATCCAATGTAATTGGAGCATGATCAAATAAAGTGATGGTATGGGTCATGATGTGTGTGACATTACCCAGAAATGAGGCGGAAATCCATGCATAATCGTAACGGGCGACCGGTCCTTGCACGTGTGAGTAGAATGCGTATCCCTTATCATTCCTCCGCATAGTTAACCACACATCCACCAAAGTCCATTTTTCAAATGTATGTTGTAAAGATAGCGAGCGGGTGATTTGGGCACTCCTTGACTTCCTTCTTCTGTCCTGCTCTGGGTCCCATGCAATATTGAGGTCTCCTAAAAGCAATATTTCCGCTTCCGCACAAGATTCTAGCTGGGCAATCCTGTTTTTCAGAAACCCTTCCTGACCTGTATTAGGGCCGTATATTGATGCAACGGTCAGTTTAACAGAGCATAATTCCAAAATTATGAATATATATTTGCCCTCTTTATGAATCTTGGTACGAGTTACCTTGACTTGGGTCCCGGCTCTTAATGCTATCAACACACCCAGCACTCAAGTCGAGGGTACACGCGGGTGGACGGACTCAACCCACTTTATTCAGAGGATGGACTCAGACCCCCAGCTAAAATGAGAAACCTACAATGTCCTCTCTGAATGTATTAAAGCCAACCTCAGGGATCGTACCGCAGTAGTCAGGTTTGCAGGGCTGACACTTCAGCACTGCATTTTTTAAATAAACTTTTAAAATAAATGCATAAATAAAATAAATAAATATAATATCACTATATAACCCGATGAAAAACAACAAACAACTAAAGGTGAAATGCCCCATTTCGGTACTGCTAGTTCCACGGAAAACATTTGTATTAGTTCTTGGAGTTTAAAACATGCACACCTTTTAACGTTTTCAAAAACACTATGAGAAGAAAATATCCTATCTTGGTTTTGTGTGTGTGTTGTTTTTATGAAAGGCAAATACCATTCGTCCTGTGCAAATTGGGTGGTTATGCAAAGCCAATTTAATGAAATGTGCATATTTCACCTTGATGTGCTAATTTCTGGCGACATCACATCCTATTGCATTTTTTGATGAGTCCCCCCACTTTCATTTTTAGGACTTGACCCCTGAACATACCTGCTGCCTTACCATCCGCATTAGCCTGGATAATGATCGAATACTGACTAATAAAGTCTACCTTTATCCACTTTCGGATATGAGTTTCCTGGAGCACCACCAAGTCTGGTTGGTGGCGACTCAGGAGGGAATCCAGCTTTCTGCATTTCAGTGGGGTGTTAAGCTCCCTTATATTTAATGAAAGACACTTGAATTATTGACTCTATTCTTGGGCCTTACTCTGTTACAGCACAATAAACCATCATTTACACAATAGATAAGCATCCCCCAGAACCCCCCTCCCTACCCCAATCCCAGCCTTTCCCTAACATACCCCTACCCTTCCCCCCAAAAGTCCCTTGGTGTGAGACACAGAACCTACTGTTTCCAGGGGTGAATGCCACTGGCTGTGAAACACCTGCTGTCCCAGGAATAGGTGCAAGGTACACTACCACCCCATCTGTTACCTGAACAGATGTGTTCCAAGATCTCACACTCCGTCACCTCACTATCTGTTGCATTAGTCTTTCGATCCCATTGTGAGCGTCTCTAGTATAAATTAATCTGTTGGACCTTCATTTTGTTGACTTGTGATTTGGACCCCAAAGGCGGCCTCTCCAGTCCTCCCTTGGTGTACCTTTATGTCTTCTTCTATGATGTTCCGATGAGGACCATTCTCCTGACGGAGCACTCTATGTGGCGGCCTCCGCTCCTACTGTCGAGCCCATAGCCATCTCCTCTTCTATTTGAAGCAGTGACATCCCTGCTTCTCTGGATGTGATCCTGTGTTGTCTTCCAAAGAGCAGGCCAAAAGGAAAGGTCCATATATACTTAATGTTGCGTGCCTGAAGGGTTTTCACTACCTCATGCATGTCTCTACGTTTTTGGAGAGCTACCTGTGAGAGATCTTGATATAATTGAATTTCTGCTAAATTGTATGTAATTGGGGACACAGCCCATGCCGCTCTTAGTATTTGTTCCTTCTGCAGGTATACCTTGCATGCCGCCAGCACATGCCGAGGGCGGGCCCCTGGTTCGAGCCTCCTCGGCCCTGTTCTATGGACCCTGTCTATCGGGATGTTCGCTGCCTCCTCACTTGGGATTAGATTCACGAAAATATGCGTAACTGCCTCCCTTGGATCTGGGTCTGTGACTATCTCCGGGAGGTTCTTAATTCGAATATTAGAATGTCTAGATCAGTTCTCCAAGTCTTCGTATTGTAATTCAAGATTCTGTGTTACCCGTGCAAGTTCCTCCAAAGCAACATCTGTTTGTTTATTTTCCTCTTTTAATTCCTGTATTGCCCTCTCATTTGTGTCGGCGCGGTCACCCAGCACAGTTATTTCTTTACCAAAGTCATTTAATGAAAGACGAATTTCCGAGGTGAAAGAGGTGTACTGGGTTTCAAATGGGGCAGAGAATTTCTCTTGGAAATCCTGAAAGCTTTTAGTAAAGTCTTCCTTGGAGGCAGCCATGTCTACTTCTTTGGGTTGGGAGATCAGAGGTGGCTGTGTTGCAGACAGAGAGGTTGACCGTGTTGTCACGGTTGCTTCACCAAGAACCTTTCCAACGAAGTGGGTTGTTTCAAATGTGGCTGTAATTGCCTGACCTATATCTGTTTCTTCCTCCCTCCAGGCATGTGCTCTTGACCTGTGCAGCCGTTCCCCTAGTAATGCTTCTGTAGCCCTGGAATGTGACTGGGTAGATGGGCTCAATCGCAGCTCTGTTTTCTGATGCACAGAGGGGGGTGAGTAGGCACTACAGTGCGCCTCCCTGAAGTTTTCTGGTGAAAAATACAGTTGTTCCTAGGCGTGGATTCCGCAGCTTATCATGCCTATCCGAATTGGGGCTGTTTCCCCTGTTGTGCACAATGCCAGTATCACCTTCTTATGTGGCAGTAGCTTGAAAGTAAGCTATTTGGCGAATGGCTTTAGCCCGGGCTTTCTGATTTAATATTCCGCTCTGCCTTCACTTACCATTTACTTGTTGTACTGATTATCTAGCCCAGTCCATAAGTCGAGAGCGTTCCCACTTTTGAGCTAGCTGTCTGTGAGCTGTAAGCACCGCGTCAGCCACGCCAACCTTTGCTACGTGACCAAGCTTTATCCGCTCTGTTGTTGGGTTACCTTTGTAGTCCTCTTTCTGGTAGATTAACCCTAATTTGTGTCCACAGTTCAATTAGAGTTTAGAAAGCCCTCACATATGAGGTCCCTGTTCAGACCTATATTTAGAAGTTGGGATATTTTCACATGCAGAGCCATCATCTGTCTTGCTTGTTTCTGCTGCAGGCTGAATCTTCTACTTCGAGTGCCACGCACCTGGAGAGGCCCTGTTGGGGCGTAGCTTGCTCGTCTCCGCCGCCCTCCATGTTGTACCATGCCCTTCTCCCCTGTTTACAGACCTCGTTTCCAAGTGCCCACGACTTACTGCTAGTGCCGAGGGCCGCAGGACGTGTCAAATCGACTCCGGTGCACATCCTTCTCTTCGCGGACTGCCTGCCTCGTGAGACCACCTCCTTTTGGGACGCAGCAATACACTCCACTGGGGTACCTAAACACATCCCCTCCGCTCACTCATTCTCCTCCTCACAGCCACTTTGTCCACTAACCCAGAGGTCCTGTGCCCCTCTCTGCGTTGCAGCCGCAGGCCCACCGGCGGACGGCAGTCAAACCAGAACAAGCACCACTCTCGGGCAGTCGGGGGGTTTTCGGGACCCTCCACACGTTCATGAACATCCCTCTCTTGATTGCTTTCATTTAGGGATGTTGCTTTAGTAGAGACAGAGTGCTTGCACACACGTCTTCACCGTGCAACAGCCATCTTGGAATCGCGGAGTTCTTGTATTTTTTAACATTGCATACAGCACCTTACAGTGCAGTGCAATGGGGATACTTTAGGCAGGCTAACACTGGTTTTAACTGTATAGGCAGGCACAGATTGGTTCAAATTGTATAATTTTGACAGAAAAAATGTGTTCAAACTGTATAATTTGGAAAAGACCAGGCAGGCTAAGACTGGCTTAAACTGTAGAGACAGGCACAGATTGGTTCAAATTGCATAATTTTGACAGACTAAAATTGGTTTCAACTGTATAATTTGGAAAAGCCCACTGAGAATAAACCAAGAACCACACTTTGCAATTTGACTGTTCTCTCAGTTAACACTTGTGACAGCGCATCTCCATGGAACAATTGTCTTCTTCTACTTTTGTATGCCCTGGCTTTTTAAACAGAAGATTTTTGGTTACTTTTATATGTGCGTAGAGACAAGCTGGTGGCAGCAGTAACATTTTTACAATGTTTGCATTTTTTTTGGTGGACACATTCACGCTTAACGCGAATGGCTACTAGACGTGGGTAGCTAGTGCCCCAAAATGGCCATGCCATGAGATTCTTGCTTGTTCCTTGGCCACATTGTTGTTTGACCTTCTTCCTGACTTGTCAGGCCAGGAAAGTCCTTAAAAGGACATGCACTTGTCTAGGAAAGCTGCCACTTTCGTGGGCAAGTTAACCTTTGCGTGTTTGTCACCCAGGAAGGGGACTGGGACTTTATAGTCCCAATCCACATCACTAGTGCCAGAAAGTCTGCTACTGGGGCAGATGTGAAACCAATAGTTGACTTGGACTTGCTTCCAGCTCGAATCTTGGGTAGAAGGAGGACTCCTGCAGCTATTCTTGAGATCTACGTAGGAGTCAAAAATCCCTCGAAGAAGAGTGGACCACTGAAGATCGGAAGACTCCAAAATTCACCTAGTATCCCTTCCAGTGTCTGGCCTAGTGAAGCCCTGCTCCACTGCCTGATCTCCAAAGACCCTGGCCAGTGCTTCAGACCTTGGACCAGTGGGACCAACTAGTCTTAACACCTTCCTGAGGATCCAGCCATTCAGAGCCTTTGGAAGTGTCCCTGTGAAAGGGGCCCCTAGGGGTCCCTTACATCTATGGAAACAAGGCGAGTCACCACACACGATAGATACGCCAGACACAAGGTTGTATTCCCAAAGCTAGGGTTTATTGCAAAGCAAAAGTCTCAGTTTGCCAACTCGGTCTCACGCCCCGCGACGTGTATCTCTAGACCTCGAGGGACGCAAGAGAGTGAATTACGTACATCAGTTACATATATACAAAATGCATATCAAACAATCAGCTATGACATGTTTAACACCCCCCTTTATTGGGTTTCTTTGAACTTGGTGTGATGATGGACACTTTCGACAGCTATGACACCTTCAAATATCTATTCTAGTAACAATTTGCAATTTGTGAGTGCGGAGGCATCTTTCAGTTGTTGAACAGAACACAGCGCTTCTGTTCTTGGAAGCGAGCAACATACGGGGGAGATTTGCATTCCAGATCTTGCTATCTATGAGGTGCTATTCGTGTCCTGGGAGCCGATACGCTCTAACGGGGCTCAGCAAAGAGGGGGCCATAAGAAGAGCATAATTCAAGCCTTTAGCTGCTTTATTCTAACATATTGTACCATATAACGAGACTGGCTGGCAGCTGCAAAATGATTAAATGCCCTGCAGCTCTGCTTCAAGGTTACATTCGGGAGGGAGCCGGGCATTCTTCCTGGCGCTGCCTACGTTGTGTTTCAACAAACTCTTGTTATCCTTGCGGCCCTGCGGCCTTGTCCTTTCACGTGCAGACAACAATGTTTTACAGTTGAGCAGTGTAAGAAGAAAATGTACTGGGAAGCAATAAGAACAGAAAGCAATGAGCAATGGTTATAAAACAAAAATGGCGATTCTTGTTACATCAAAATGGCAGTTCATGGGCAAACTCGGAAACCTATATTCTGTCATATCGTGCATGAGACGGTTGGCCCACGGCCATCAGAATACGTTTGCGGTCACATATGAGAGGTATCCATTTTTCTAGACTAAAACCTGGACTGCCCAGTGGACTGGCCAGCTCTCTCATGGGCTACCTCACCAGATGGGTTGCTGCTCTGCATTCGAGTCTGGAACTTTGGTTGTCATCAGCTTGTGACACAAGGCTCCTTCTCCCTAAATTCCAGCTTCCCACTTTCAAGGGAACCTGTCCTGGGACAGCTGCTGTGACCACGACTGGAAGGACAACTGTCATCAGCTGCAAATGGTGATCACTGCTGGAACTTCCTTCACCCAGTGAAGTGTCCTAAGGAGACCTGCATTGTTTGATTTTGGCATTTTTCCACTGACAGTGGTTGCATCTTGCATTTCCATCCGACCGGAAGAATCCTCGAACCCACAACTCCTGGGCACCTCTCACTGGAACAAACAGTGGAAGATCAAGCACCCAGCAACCCCTAGGTGATCCACAAAGACATTTGGAAAAATCAGAGTCAGGTGTGTAAGTAAGCAACAGTGTGACTTTCCCCCCTGTCCTGCATAGGATAACATTGGGAACAAGGCCCTTTGTCTTCTATCTCCATTCCGCTCACCTTCGGTCATCGAACCTGGGGTCAGGTTTCCTTTGATAAATTGTAAACATTTAATTAGTTTGAAACTAATGATCACCACAAGCCCATTGCATTCTTTTAGAGACAATACTTACAGTGAAACACATTGTGTTGGACATGGGTGTATTTTTAGGGGGGGGCAGGGGTGTTTGTCCCCCCCCCAACTTTCATGGCACTCATTCCGAGCGGTTCCACCGAACGAAGCAGACGCCTCCACCGGAGACGCAGATCAGAGTTACCAGCCAGCCTGTGACAGACCCCCTCCAGCACACATTTTGTGCATAGAGGAGGACCTTGTCCCCGTTTCAGACACTCTGAAACTTTTGGATTGACCCCCCTTTTTTGAATCACGGTCCTGATGAAGATGGCCCTAATTATGAGTGCCATTGAAACCGGTCGACCCCACAGGTCATGCGGGCTCTCATGACCTACACCAAATATCTTTACGGAAAGGAATAAGATATTGCGAGAGAACAACTGTTCCTGCGCACACCCAGATGGAAAGAGTGTGCAATTTTTAGAAGAGCTTTCCCTTACTATTTTGGCCCCTTGGCCATTTTTTTATTTGTGCATTTCCAATCGTTGAATCTCAAGTATTCCTGACTCCCTGTGACCCACGGGAACCATTAAAATAACAACACAGGGAAACAGAATATGTACAGTTGACCTTATCCAGGTCGGATTACCACCACACAGCTACAGAATCTAATCTTCAGTTCTGGACAGCTATGTACCAACCCTATTGGATTTGCCACTCTCTTGTCACCCCTTGCACTTGAGTTCGAGGATATGAACCCCCAGTTTTTTGCTTCAGAAACTAAGTAACTAAATACATTTTCCTACAAAACCGTTGTTTTTGTGCTACTACGTCTGATCCTTTTAACGGTTAAAAGGAAACCAACGGCTTGCCCATGCCCTCCCTTGTTTTTTCTATCACAACGTAACCCTGTTTGTTGTTATAACACCATTTTGTCCCCATTAATTTGGCTGGGGCACATTTTCTTCGGATGTCATGTCCCCAACATTTTCAACAAAGTTACTTCCCTGGTGTTGGACCCTGTGACCTTTGAGCAAAAGCCCCCATTCGTCTTAGAGTTTGGACTTTTAAAGTTAGGATACCGATCCTGTGATTGGTGCCCATCATTTACTGCATCTAACAAACTTAATTGTCATGCCCAATTAAGTTATCTGATTTCTATTAAATGAACCTCACAGTGATTGTATATATTTGTATTATGTGATAGTACTACCTGTTAGATTCATTTTTCATTGTGTTCTGAAGGCCTAAAATAAACTGACTGTCTAAATGAATTATTGTGTGCTATTCTGTGTGGACTCATTGAGGGCCCCGGACCCCACTCACATTGTCCTGAGACTAAGCCTTAAATGCTCTCCATTGCTACCTTGGTTGTGTTTTGGCTAAGCTCTCAGAGCTCCCTGCTCACCACAACTGGGATTGCCTCCTAAAATCTGTCCACTTGACCAAATGCTAGAAATCCATCTTAACAAATTGGTGCACAGCGGTGAGGATAAGATCTTGGGTACCCGTGTAGTTCACTGGAATACTACTATAATCCTCTTTACCCAGAACACTGACATTGTAGGGTAAAAGGCTGTTTAACAGTTACCTAATTTTAATATAAAATGCAAACTTTCACCATGACTACTCTTGCTGCTCTCAAGGTAGAACATTTTAAAAGGTTGTGTTCAGAGAAAGGTTTACCCTCATCTGAAGTCAAGAATCTAGAATTATTCCATTACCTGTGACTAGTGATGCTGGGGCAGGGCCTAGCAATAGCAATGGTCTTGTGGTAACTGCTACTACTGAAAACACATACGAGGAAGAGGAGAGGGCTCCTCGTGCATCCATGTCTAGTTCTGAAGCTGAAACTTTGTTTGAATTGAAAGCAAAACATAGGCTCTGAGAGAACGAACATGAGTTTAAAAAAGCAAAGCTGGAGTTTGACAAAATGGCAGAGTACTCCAGCTGAAGTTGGCCAGACTACAATTGTCCTAAGGCTCCACCAGAGGGCCTCCTCTCATCCAAGATTTCCTAAGGATCTGTTGAGTATGTATGATGAGAAAAATGACATCATAGATTGTTTGACTGCTTTTGAGTATGCCTGTGAAGTTCAAGAAGTAGGAGAGCCCGATAAGACTGCATGGTTTCTCAGCAGACTCTCCCATTCTGGCTGCAGTGTCATTATGGACATGTCAAAGGCTGACAGAAAAGACTTTCATAAATTGAAACAGGCTCTACTCTTGAAGTTTGGGGAGACTCCTACCCCATACCTAAAGAGATTTAGAGACTATAAAAAGATATAAAGTAATACTTTGGTTTAATTTCTAACTGACTCTTTGATAAATGTGTGAGGGTGGGTTGAAGGCCATACGGTAACCACCTTTAAGGGCATAATCCATTTGGTCAATTTTGGTCATGCTTGAAAACATTTTTGCCTTGTTGCCCTAAACTGAAGCAGCATTTTCCAGATTCAAAGGAGTCAGATTGTAAGAAGCTGGCCATTGCTGCTGACCTTTGGGTTTCCCATGGAGAGTCCCATAAGGTCAAGCTGAGTGCACCAACAAGTGTTGTTTTGCTGTGGCTCCCTGAACGCTGTAGCTGTGACTCAATAAAGACTGACATCCGTCAAGAAAGGTATGCCATGGAAGCAACTGTAAAGTGAAGTCAACCGCTGACGGCTGAATGGAGGACTAATATATTATATTGCATCTCTTATAGACACATTTGGGTCTATTAAGTGTGCATTTTTATGAAGTGAAGTGAGGCCATGCCCCTTTCCACGTTAAGAACCTTGATAAACAGCTGAGCACGTGCACATCCCCGGTTGCAGGAAGGATTTTCAACTTTCTTCCTCATTGGGAGAGCATCACTCAAGAGGAATAGGTTTTGAATATCATTCGACACCGTTACCGTCTTGCCCTTCCTGCTATAATCCCATCTTCTCCCCGGAGTTCCAAAAATTATCCCCGGAGCTCTTGGTAGAGATCCAAAAACTCCTATCCTTGGGAGTGATAGAATTGGTCCTTCAAGAGGAATTAGGTCAGGGGTTTTATTCCCGTTACTTTCTAATCCCGAAGAAAACCAGCAGGATTCAGACAATTCTACATCTCTCAGATCTCAACCTGTTTCTAACCTCTCTCCAACCCAATGATTGTATGGCATCTATAGATATACAAGATGCTTATTTTCACATTCCCATCTTCAAAGATCACCGCCAATTCCTGACTCTCATTACCAGTTCACATGTCTGCCCTTCGGACTCAATTCCGCACCCAGGGTATTCACAAAAATTCTGCAAACAGTGGCAGCTTACCTTCGGTTAAGGACAGTACATCTGTATCCATACCTAGATGACTGGCTTCTGAAGGCCCAGTCTCTGGAGGAATTGCTTCAAAAGATGCAATTAACATGCCACACTCTTTTCAACCTAGGATTTTCCATAAATGTGGCAAAATCCAAACGTATCGCTTCGCAAAGGATCCAATATCTAGGAGCAGTAATAGATACTACTCTACAGAAAGCCTTCCCTCCCCCGGAAAGGGTCGTAGCAATTCAGCAAGTCATCTCAGTGTTCCAAACACATCAGCTTCTAACAGCTTTGTGGTTTCAAAGACTCTTAGTTCTAATGGCGTTCTGTATAAATCTAGTTCCCTTTGCAATGCTTTGTATGAGAACAGTTCATTGGCATCTTGCCTGAAACTGGAACCGACTACTACATTCTCAGGAAATAAAGATTCAAATTCCAAAACAAGTTCAGGACTCTCCAACATGGTGGAACTCTCCAAAAAACCTGTTAATCGGGTCTCTGTTTCAGCCTCCCCTTCACCAAATAGTTATTACGACAGACTCATCCGAGTACGGTTGTGGAGCCCATTGTCAAAGTCTAACCGTACATGGCCTTTGGTCTTCTCAAGTAAAAAGGTACCACATAAATGTCTTGGAACTAATAGCCATATTTTTCGCTCTAAAATAATTTCTTTCCTCCCTTCAAGGAAAGGTTGTTAACATTCTCACAGACAATACAACTGCAATGTTCTATATCAACAAGCAGGGGCATACTCATTCCCTTCCCCTGTGTCTCCTTGCAGAGAAGATTTGGTATTGGGCCATTCAGGTTCACATTTTCTTGTTGGTGTCCCATCTGGAGGGAAAGAAGAATGTCCTAGCAGACAAACTAAGCAGGTTACAGTCTGCTCCGAACGAGTGGGAGTTGAAACCATCAGTAGCAAAGACGATATTTCAGATGTGGGACCAACCAGCAGTAGACCTCTTTGCCAATCAGCACAACACTCTATGTCCTCAGTTTGCATCAAAGCAAGGTCTGGGTCTGCAGTCTCTGGGAGATGCCCTACACCTGGATTGGTCGATCCTAACGCTTCACGCTTTTCTACCTCTCCCATTGATACACAAAACATTGCTCGAATTCAAGATGTCACAGAATCTAACAGCAATTCATATAGTTCTGTTCTGACCTTGCCAGATTTGGTTTCCAGACCTCCTGGAGTTAGCGGGGACCTCCAAATTAGATCTCCCATCATCGAGGGATCTATTGTCTCAACAGAAACTGCTGGTTCTTCATCCCTCCCCTCAACTGCTGAACTTGAAAGCTTGGTTCCTGAAAAATTAGCCTTCTCTCACTTACAATTGTCAGAAAAAAATCTAACAATCATGTCAGCTTTCAGGAAAGCTTCTACAAGGAAGACATATCGTAGCAAATGGTTACGATTCTGTCACTGGGCTCTGGACGGCAACCTTAATCCTCTAGAGGCATACGCTGCTAATGTCATGCCCTTCATGTCTCATTAAGTTTCTACAGGTGTTAAAGTAGACACTTGCAAACATTACCTATCGGCTATTGGAGCATACCTAAACAGAGAGCATACATAAGTCCTTCTCTCTCTCAAACAAAGCTATTCGTAAGCACTGTGAGGGCCTTCTATGTTTACATCCACCTATTCGTGAACCTCCACCTTAGTGGGACCTTAACATAGTTTTGTCAGCTCTAATCCAAAAACCCTTTGAGCCTATGGCATCTTGTGAATTAGAACTCCTAACCTGGAAAACTGCCTTTTTACTAGCCATTACTTTGGCTAGAAGGATTGGAGAACTCCAAGCTCTCTCCTCAAAGGAACCTTATATAATATTCCATAACCTTTTTTATGGTCCCCTCCTTTCTACCAAAGGTGATTTCCGATTTTCATTTAAATCAAGAAATCTGTCTTACTGTTTTTCTTCCTAGACTGCATGATTCTGCGGCCAAGGATACATTACATCATTTAGATGCTGTAAAAACTCTAAAATGTTATTTAGAGAGGACCAAACCCTTCAGGAAAGCAGACCAGCTCTTCATTACTTACGTGGTCCATCTCCTGGAAATAAGGCAGCTAAAGCTTCCATTGCCAGGTGGGTTGTCTCCTGTTTCTCAAAGACTTATGATATGAAAGGGCTCGCAACTCCAGAGAGACTATGGGCTCATTCCACAAGAGCCAATGCAGCATCCATAGCCTTTACTAGGCATGTTCCCATTGCAGAAATCTGTACAGTTGCTACCTGGGCTACCCCTCTTGCCTTTTGCAAGCATTATGTTATGGATACATACTCTAAAAACTATGCTAAATTTAGCTAAGAGGTGCTCCTCAACCTGTTTGCTTGAATTTCGTACATGCTGTCTCCTCCACTCTTAGCCTTATCTGGACCAACAGAGGTTGTTGAGAGAGAACGGAATGATTTTGAGATGTGGGAGGACAATATTGAAGGGTCGGAGAACCTGGAAAGAGACAACACTCATAAGCGGAGACCATTAACTATGAGCACAAGGGAAAAATCACTAAAGGACATTGTGTCGACTGTGGAAGTGAACACACATAGTATTAAGATTTGGGATTTGTACGCCACTGCATGTAGCCCTTTTCTAAATAGGAAACACATGTCGGAACTCGTCCATCAAATAAATGAGTTGAAGGTAATAACAACTAAAGATATTTCCAGAGTTGAGATCCCCCACTAAGCACAAGAATCCAATTGGGTGATTATACATTTGGTTTCACCTATAATGGCAGAATTGATTTTTGCATTTGAACATGGGTTTAGAGATATGGGGTATCAATTCACTAGAGTCCTACCCCAAATTGAAAGTATGCAAACTAAACACAAGATAATAAAGAACAAAACCCTAAATAGGGATTCACTGGTGGATATTGAGAAATTGGTTAAAAGAATAATGGAGAGGGGCTCTGCATTCTACCAACAGTAACCAACTGTGAGGATGTGGATTGACAGAAAGGAACCAATACTAATAAAATAAGCATACTAGCTTGGAATACTAGGGGCTTCCACTTGTTCTTATTTAATCAAGAAGGATTAGACCATTTACTAAGCTCAGATATTTTTGCAATACAGGAAACCTGCCAAATGAATGATTTTGGCATACATGGTTACCTTATAATACAAAGGAAAGCCAGAAGACCTTTTGGAAGATTGGCCCTTGGTGCGAAAAACCACTTTAGGAGATTGGCTTGCTGAGAAATGTCCCCTATATATTGTTGGAAACCCTGGAGATTAATAAAGCGGGGATGACGAGACCCCTCCTCATTAGAAATGTGTATAATCCAACAAACAACGTAGTGATGCAGGAGATAATAGAGGCCCTCGGAAAAAGAATACATTTCTGGACAAGGGAGGAGGTGGACGCTCCATTCATGATTATGGGTGATCTTAATTTCCAACGTTTTAGGAACTCAGTTTACTGGGAGCCCAATATTAATTATTATAAGAACAAGCAAGGTACTAGGACTATCTACTCCTCTGGAGGGGATAATATAAATATTGAACCCTGGCTGGCGTTTATTGACAGTAACGGTTTACATCAACTGTACATCAGTGAACACATCCCAATGTCGAAGCATTATACAAACACTGTGGGCAAAAGAGCAACTTCGATAGATTATATATTACTACCAGTTTCATTGTCCATCTAGGTGGGTGAATTGGAACTGGTGCCCACTATATTGAGTGACCATGTGATACAAAAAACTAGTTTAATATATCCTCAGGCCCGCAAGGGAAAAATGCCAGGTACAGCATGGACCTATAGTAAGGGTAATAGGATCTATTGGACAGAAAAAAAGATAAATGCATATACACAGCACATGTATGATGCTTTGGAGCGGGACCCGCCGAAGGGCAATATATCTGTTGAAGAATATGGTGATAGGTCTGGGTTCGGGAAACAATATATATTAGTCAATGAAAGAAATAACACTCACACAGTAGCTATAAAATATGATAAAATAGGGTGCGTGGCTAGCAGTGCTGACAATGCGGATGCGCAGCTCATAGCCTCTGCCTGAGGACCAACTTCCCACAAGCTTTTAAGCTTACACACCATGATTCCAGTAACAATGAGGTGAGATTCCTGGACGACAGCCGTAGGGCAACCAAAGCAGCAATTTGAAGTGCTGGCACACCTTGTTTATGGTCGATCGACCGATGCCTCTGACAGCCAAGAGGGCAGGCCAGCTCATCCAATATGGCAGGCGCAACCCACCCGGCCTCAAAACAACGCAGCGCAGCAGCCCCAGGTGCCGGCCCTCCCTGCAGGCAAGCCGGGGAGACGGGAAGGCGTGCACTCATGGCATCAGGAACATCGAGCCTGAGGTGCAGAGCGGTTCGGCCTGCCCAGCGCATATCAACATTGTAGGCGTCTGACTCCTGGGGAAGCCCTTTCCTCTAGCAGAAGCAGAGACGTAGTAATGGAGAGTCCTGGAGAAAGGACCCGCCGGTGAACGTGACAGACAGCGCAACAAGGGGAAAGGTGAGTGTGGTGTCGGGGAGGTCTCGGAGGCAGAGAGGCATCCCCGCTACACCACCACAATGCCCCATCTCGCCCAGTCTAGAGCGTCGGCAAGGAGGCACAGAGCTGGGGGTGAAGATGTCCACGGGAAGGAAGGGGTGAGGTGACCGGAGGGGCCCACCAGCACGGCCAAAACACTGCAGGAAGGATTTCCAAGGGCCTCAAGTGCAAGACATCACCTGAGGCTGTGGGGAGGAAGAGATGAGGTGACCGGCAGGGGCCCAATAGCACGGACATAATACTGTGGGGAAGATTCCCAAAGGTCCAAACTGCAAGACTTCCCCTAGGGCTGCAGGAGCCTAGGCCCCAAATCTTATCGGGGCCATCCCATCCCAGGGTGAACTGCCTGACCATGGAGGGGTCCATCCAGGGGGTCCTGACACCATATGGAAGAAGAGGAGAAGGGGAAGACGGACCGGGGTACCCCTCACCCCCACGCTGCCATGTCTGGCAGACAATCTAAGGCCCACAGATGGCGGATACAGCGACCCTGCTGTTCCTGCCTGACAAGGGGAAAAAAGTGGAATCCTCCCAGCCAAGCTCACAAGCCCCAGAACATTGCACCGGACAGCTGGCCGCTAAAGAGGACATTCAGCGTTTTATGATGGACATTAAAGCGAAATTTTGTCAATGCATGTCTGAACTTTCCTCTAAATTGGACAGTCTCGATCAAAGGGTTGTGGAAGCTGGGCAGAGACTGGGGGACACAGATGGCCAGGTCCAAGACCACGCAGCAGCCATGGCCGAATTGCAGCAGTGGGTGCTATCCCTGGAAAGTAAAAGCGAGCAGACGGCGTACAAACAGGAAGATTTCGAAAACAGAGCCCAACGAAATAATCTCTGGATTACAGGTTCGCCCCCCTCTATTCCAGCCCAAGGCCTTCTGGAATATGTGGGTAA
The DNA here is from genome assembly GCF_040938575.1 of Ambystoma mexicanum. NCBI lineage: Eukaryota > Metazoa > Chordata > Amphibia > Caudata > Ambystomatidae > Ambystoma > Ambystoma mexicanum. Next base: position 584,071,416 of record NC_090935.1, read on the forward strand.
CTTCTTTCAGGCTCTCCTGCTGGATGTTGACAAATCACTGCTCCTTCTGGACCGGACCCACAGACTACATTCCTGAGGGGGCCCAGTTTCCAACATTGCCCTTGACGTCATCCCCCTGGTTCACTTCTTCACAACTAAGCAGCAGATCATGGCGGCAGGCCGTTCACAAGATGAACTCTCATTCCAGAGGTCGGCACTACAGATCTTCCAGGACCTGGCCTACCTCATCATTCAGAAACAAAGATCCCTCCGGCCTCTCACAACCTTTCTTCAAGAGCATGATGTCAAATACCGCTGGGTGTTTCCGGCTTCTATGCAATTCACCTTCAAGGGCACCTGGCACTTAATCGAAAAAATAGAGGAGGCGGAAGAGATCCTTGGTTTCCCCTCCTTGAGAAAAGAAAGCAGCGTTCCTAGCCCTCCGGATTGCCAGACGTATGGGAATGGGATGTTACTCAAGGCAAAAGGGAAAGCATGGGTGAGGATAGCTATGGGGGGCCGGCCGGGACGCCCCTAGCCTACACCTGAGATGCCGGAGCGGCGCAGTGGCCAGCTCCACCGTGAGACGTCAGAGGATTGATGGATGAAAGTGCTTCACGTAGCTACAGTTGGTTTGGGCCTCTGGAAGCCCATGCCCAACCCTGAGTGGGAATACACTCGGGGGGTCACAAATGCGAATTGCCCGATGTTTCACAGTTACACGTTCGGTTGTTGTGTGATGGGTTGGTTAAAAGAAAACATTTGTTGTCACATGGAGTGAAGGTCGGCTGGACTTGCCATGGCTGAGGTCTCCCAGGTGACCCCTCCCGCTGACCTGATAGAATCTGAAGACACCCCTCCCCATCCACCCCACCAGAAATTAAGATTAATTTCACTAAACGTTAAAGGTCTGAATTCCCCTGGTAAGTGGAATTTGATTCTCAACCGGCTGAAAGATCTGAATGGGGAGGGTAATATTCTTACAGGAAACACACTTCTTGCCTCCGGACTTCACGCAGCTTGGAAGCAGAGACATCCTAGAGCAATACCTGGCCTCCAGCAGAGCGAAAACTGAGGTTACAGCAATTCTGGTGGCAAGGGACTTCCCGTTGGTGGAGGTGGCCACGTTAGTGGACCCTGAGGGGAGATACATGGGTGTTAAGGGGCTTCTCTTTGGACATATGTATTCCCTGATCTCCATTTATTCCCCCAACGAGGGGCAGGAAAGCTTCTTCTGCCTCCTGGAGGCTATCAATTCCCCCTTCTTGGAAGGCCAGACATTAATAGGGGGGGATTTTAATAGGGTCCCGGACCCAGTGATGGATAAGACTCGCCCCCCCTCTACAAAGGATTTTAGGATAGCAACTGGCATCCTCAAATTCTTTAAGACCCTCGGGGTGGTGGATGCTTGGAGGGTGTTGTATTCAGGGGAACAGGATTTCACCTTTTTCTCACATGTCCACCGTACATCATCTTGTACAGACCTTATGTTGGCCTCTCCCCCAGTTCTATCATATGTAGATGAAGTATCCATAGGTACCAGAGTTCTATCCGATCATGCCCCGGTCCAGCTGACTGTTAGAATCTGGCCCTCCCCAGCTGACTCCAAGCCCCCATGGAAACTGTATAATCCAATTCTGAATGATAAGGCTCCGAGAGACAAAATAGTGAAAACCATCCAGAACTATTTCCGGGGGAATCCCAACGAGCAAACATTGGCAGCCATTACATGGGATGCCATGAAGGCAGTGATTAGAGGGGAGTTAATAGCCCATTCAGCAGCATTTTACAAACGTAAGCGGCTCTTAAGGGCCCAGATGGAAAAAGCAATCCAGGTTTTGGAGGGAGAATGAAAAAAACTTCACTGTTCCCTGCAAATCGCAAGGAATGCGCTGGAAGCCCTCTACATTGAAGAGACGGCACAGTCGCTCTTAGCTACAAAGCAAGGTTATTACGCCATGGGCAATAAAGCCATTCAGCTCCTGGCGAGGAACTGGCCGAGTCAAGAAAGCGAAACACAATTATAGGGCTACAAGACCAGCAGGGCTCTATGCTTTATGGGGTAGGGGATAAGAGACAGCTGGCAGAAACTCATTTCAGGTAATCCTTGCAAGGGCCTACCCGCCCCCTAGAGAAACAGAAACATTATGTGGAGGGTGCCGCTGTGCCTGAGCTCTGAGCGGAAAACAGTGCCGCTCTCGAAGCCTTGATAGAGGTGGGGGAGATAGAGGCCCTGAAGTCTAGAGCCTCCAGCCCAGACGGGTACGCCACTAAGTTTTACAAAGTCTTTAAACCCCAGTTGCCTGGCCCCCTTACATCCCTCTTCAACTCATTTAGTGTAACAAAATCCACCACTCCTACCATGCAGGCCTCCACTACCATACTGCTCTTAAAACCTAAGAAAGACCCCAGGGAATGGGCCTCATATAGCCAATTTCCCTTTTGTATATAGATGCGAGCATATACTCAAAGGTCTTAGCTAATCGCCTGGCAACAATCCTTCCGGACCTCATAGATGCAGACCAAACTGGATTTGTGATGGGAAGGATAACGGGGGACAACATCCGTCGGGTCTTAAACCTGATAGAAAAAGCCGGCTCCATGCAAAGGAAATTAGCGGTCTTGGCATTCGATGCCATGAAGGCTTTTAATAAAGTCGATTGGGCCTTCATGGAAGCTGCCCTGGAGGCCTTCCAGTTTGGTCCTGTGTTCAGGACAATGGTCATGGCCAACTATGCCTCTCCCTCTACTTCACTATGGGTGAATCAGGGTCTCACTCCATATCCCCCTCACTTGTGGGACTAGGCTGGGTTGCCCGCTTTCCCCTCTACTCTACACCCTGATCATGGAGCCGTCAGCTCAGCGCCTCAGGCGTAACCTCGCCCTCAAAGGGCTTAATATCCAAGACACCCAACATAAGGAGTCTCTTTACGCCGATGATGTGCTGCTCACCATAATCGATATTCAGGCATCACCCCCGCAAGCATTGGAGAAGTTAGGCTCTTTGGCAATGTAGACGGCTTCGAGATTAACTACGGCAAATCAATGGCGTTAGGGGTGGGTCTCTCTAGCAAGCAGGTGAATGCCATCCGCCCCCTCTGACCCATTAGATTGGAGCCTAAGATGATTGAGCACCTGGGAGTGCGGCTAATGGCATCCCCCAAGGACTTGTTCGGGGCTAACTTCCCCCCGCTCTTTAGAACATTTGAGAAAGACCTGACCAGATGGGCTACACAGGAGATCTCATTGGTAGGCTGCATCACGGCAGTAAAGATGAACCTACTCCCCCGCTTTCTATACACATGTACGGTGATGCCAGTAGAAGTCCCTAAAGGGCTTCTGGACCGGTTGCAACAAAAGATTCTAGAGTTTGTCTGGCGGGGGAGATGGGCTAGAATCTCCAGGAGGGTAGTACTGGGAGGCGCCTGCTGGTGAGGTTTAGGGGTCCCAGATCTCTACAAATACTACGTAGTGGCCCAGATTTCACACCTACTCTTGTGATCCTCTCCTGTGCCCCCCACTCCCCACAAGTGGGATTCCATCGAACTGGCCGGCCTAGCGCCCCCTCTGGGGTCCCTGCCGTTCACCCCGCTCGGAACGAAAAAATTGGCACCCAGCGCTCCTCACCTCAACCAGAGTATCCCTTCAAGCATAGGATCGGGCCCTCCAATTGAAAAAGGTCCCTATGGGGTTAAACCCCGGCTCCCCAATCTTTCACAACCCAGCCTTTGACCCCGGGATGCAACCCTTCAGATGATGGAGGACGGGTGGCCTTCAAATGTTAGCTCAACTCTACGAGGGGGAGCACCCACTCACTTTTGAACAATGCAGGGGGACCTTTCAGTTATCGGAGCTGGAGAGATTTTCCAATGGTCAACTGAGGCACTGGATAACGCATCTCTTGACATGGCAGGGGGCCACCCTCAATCTAAGCACTCTTGAGCTAATGGTCCAGGAGGGCATTCAGCACCGAGGGGTCTCAAGGATTTACAAACTCCTGCAGGGGGACATGCTGACAAATCGACCCTCGTATATGCTCAGGTGGGAGGCGGATCAGGGATACCCATGGACAATAAGGAGTGGCTGAACATTTGGACCAGGAACTATTCAGCCTCCAGATGCATCACAAACAATGAATGCTCCCTGAAACGTATGCTTCGATGGTATTACTCCCTAGTGCAGCTATATAATTTCCGGGTCGGCCCATGACCCCCTATGCTGGCGAAATGTGGCGCTCAGGGCACATATATGCACATGTGGTGGGACTGCCCGCTCATCAATGCCTTCACGTCTTCTGGGAAGAGATAGTGGCCCTGAAGGATGAGGTTACTCATACCAAACTTCCCATGCAGCCAGAGGTTCTGGCCTAAAATATGAGGAACGCTTGTGCCGACGGTGCAGCCTTGAAATTGAAACAGTGAGACACTTGCTAAGCAGCTGCCCACAACTAAATGAGGTGTATATCAAATGTTATGGGAATCAAACATACCCAATATATAGTTTTCAACCATACCAGATTTGCGCACTTCTATTTGCTGGTGATTGTATGATTATGAACTTTGCACTTTATCATATGTGGTCGGTAATTGAAACAAGGTTGACAAATAAATAATAACATCTGGATGGATGTGGTATACATTGAACCACTTGGGATGGTTGTTCTTTACATGCCATATGTTCTAATTCATTGCTTCAGAAACACAGTGATGAGTTTGTATAGTTGGTTTTAGTTTTTATGATGTTATGCTACAAATAAGCATTTTATAATATATGATAGGTTGTGATATACGTTTTACTTGATATGAAATGTAATATGCTCATGCTGATTATGTTTTATACTTTATGTAATGTGTTTTATGATTTTATATGTGTTATGAGGTTCATTTAACCATACAGCACAATAAAAACAATTTGAAAATAAATAAATAAGGACAATCATGCTTCTGGTAAGCATGAGGAGGGGAAAAGGCAAAACGAGAAAGAAGATAGGCATCCTAATGAAATGTCTTCCCATAGGGGCCACACACATTTTAATAAGGGGGGTAAGTCACATGATTTTGTTAAGGGTAGCAGGACTCTCTAAGCCTCCATACATACAAAGGATCTATGGATCTTGTGTAACCTGTGGAGCAAGTTACCACGTGAAAGGGGACTCCAGATGTAAGTGTAAGACTTTGAGGGTCCATTCAGTGAATCTGGCCCTTCATTATGACGTGGAAGAGATTATCACAAGAGTATCCTTCTCTTCAGACGCCTTACCTTGTAGTGATGGATCTAAAGTAGATTTAGTTTCCCTGGGAACCTGGGAGTATAGAATTGTGGGAACTTCTTCTTCCGTACCTAGTAACACCCAGAATTATTCTCTTCAGGAAAGTGTGCTACTAGATGGTGTAGACACCTCTGCTATTATGAACACTGGGCAGAGTCATACTGTGGGGGATTACACATTGGTAAACCCTAGGCTCTGGCCACGTCTCCTCTGGTGACTGCCCAGTTGACTGATGGTCCCTTGTGAGGGGTCAGAAATGTGAAGCGGACAACATGCTAAAGGTTTTTCACAAGATGCCATTTTATTAACTCATGTGCCGTTTGACAAACGCCACATGATCCCTAACCTAAAGAGGATTTCCCTGCATATAAAAATAAACGAAAGGAAACACTTTAAAAAAAGGAGTATGTCCCTCACACTTACGCATACATCATAATCATAAAGGGAATATATGACAATTCATATATAACAGAAATAAAAGTTATGATCAACATAAACTTAATAACTGTGTATCCTTGAAACCTGCATTGGATCCCCCGCCCCAGATTCAAAGCTGGATTTTCAATCACAAGTTCAAATAAGAAAGTTCAGTTTTGTGAACAAGTTCTGATCCTAAAATTATTGTTGCTTGAATTATTCTCACTTGAACTTTAACCAACAGTTCACCAAATGAAAAGTGTTTACCTCTCCAAGTATAGACAAAAGTACAGCATAGCTTCTTCTTCTTAAGGAAACAAAAATACTTTTGCAGTTCTTTTGCATCAACAACAATGTTTTGTCAGGATGATTCCACCACAACTTATCAAACACTTTAGTGGTCTTGGGTATCAACAACAATGTTTTTTCAGGATGATTCCACCACATTCCACCACAACGAATCAAACACTTTAATGGTCTTGCCACTTCTTTTCTTCTCCACACCTTTTCACCACAAACCAGAACTTCAATGATTTCTTCCTGGTCCACTAACCTGACAGAACCACCACTAACACGTTCCTATCCTGGTATACTTGCCACCCAGGACAAAAAGATCCTAACACTACTATAAATCCTTCTGTGGTGAGGTCTACTTCAACACGTTTGGGAAATTCTTTGACTCTAAACAACACCAAAATTGAATACTTCTTCTGGGAAGACATGATCCGCATTGGTGCTGTTTGTTCCACTCTTGCGATTGCCACATGCAATGCAGGTTATGCTCCTCTCCTCCTGAATACTTTCTATCAGGTGGGCTTCTCTCCTGCCACCCTTGTGTTCCCGCTTTTCTATCAAACAAATGCTGACAATGTCTTTTTAGTACACTTGCTCATCTTTGGCTTAGATAATGCTTGTTGAAGTCTTTTTCAACTATTGCCTCTTCCTCACTGTGGCAATGATGGTTATAATTAGCTTGTTTCAGTATTGCCCTCTCTTGGCTTTGGTATTGATGGTTATTGGCAATGATATTGTTCTTTATAATAACAATTATAACCTTTCCTTTCTTGTCTTTTCAAAAAGTTCTTATTATGCCAATTAAACTTCTTTATATTAGTTTGGCATTCAAAATCATTATTAGTGGCCAGCGGTCGATTACACACCGTACTGGGGTTACCTGACAATGGCAAACTCACCGGTTTCTGCATACGCATCCGCTTAATCCGATGCCACGGTTCTAACTGCTTCTTCTGCCGCCTCCTGCATGGCAGACTGCTTTGGTTTGCTTCATGCGGCCCACACCAGTTGGGAAAGGAGCTGTCCTTGCTCCAAAAACACTCTGGTGCTCGCCAGCCACCATAACACGGCATACAATAAGGAGAGCCTCTCTCTCTCCACGCGGAAAGCTTCTTACAACAACGCTTCCCGCTGCGCAACCTCTGCATTTAAGGCCATCAATGTAGGAGACCCTCTCAGGACCGTAACCGCTCTAAAAATAGCAGCGCCTCTGGCGTCTGTTTTCCTTCTTCTTCTACTGCTACTGTGACTTGGAGTCTCTGCAACTGCTCTACCTCCTACTTCTAATGGCCTGCACCTGAGGGGGCCTTACATATTTAAAAGTCCCTCTGAGGTGTGGGTCATTAGAATCAATAGACTGCATACTGCAGTTTAGTGCCTCTGAATCCCTCTTCCTCGTCCCAGTACTTAGGGCATTGTGGGACTTGAAGTCCCTAATGTTCTGGTTATCTTTTTTCTTAAACGGTTTCAATTCTGCAATAAGACATTAAAGTTGTAGGGTCTCGAAGTAAGTAAGTAAAGGGGTACTCTCAGTTTTCCTGACCCGATTCCCCTCCCATGTGGTCCTCCTGCAGAACACCACCACCAAGGTCCGGATCAAGAAGCATATGCCTTTTCTTGGCCACATGAGAAGGGTTCCAGGCCAGGGTTTCTGGAAGAATCATCTCTAATTTATCACATCCCTCTCTCAACTTCTTAGAAATGCCTGTCACTTTAGCTGTCAGAAGAGAAGTCATCTGGACACCTGTCAGTGTGAGGAGGAAAGTTCCATGAATGGTTCGTTCAGAGATAAAACTCCAAGACCTATGTCCTGAGGTCAACATTTCAGACTTTCTCAACACTAGGTCTCGAACGAGCCTGCCTTGGCCAAGTCTAAAGGCCAGCCTAACCCAAAAGGGAAACCTAAGGCTAAAGGAGTAAAACATCCAAGAAGAGGGAAGGCAAATATTCCCCCTGTCTTACCTACAACTGAAGTTGAAGTCTTTAGCTAAATCCTTGAACCTGACGAGGAGGAACATTGTACTTACTCCCCATGAGTATACTGCACTGTCCTACTTGCTTGCAGAAGAGTGCTCCTTGGAGGATGAGACTAGTAAGAGTCAACAAGAGAATCCACCACTTAAAGGCCTAAGGAGGCAGGCCTGCTCCCAGTTGAAGATTGAATCCTCTGGGAAGCCCATAATCCAAAAAGAAGGTGGATTACTAGTTAGTACACCCACAGAGCCCACTATGGGTGACCATGTGAGGTTGGTGGTTCTTCAGGAGGTGTGGCCCTTCCTCCTGCAGTTGCTGCAAGCGTTCCCCCTTGTAGTTCACCTTCACATCAATAGAACCAATGAGTGGTTACTGCTGTATTTCTGCTGGCCCAAGATGGGGGCTCAAGTGGAAAACCATTGTAGGAGTTACACTTCTTGTCACCACTCTGGCGAAAGTGGAACAGGGATTCAGATTCCACTGGTACCACCAGCAGTAGTGGATGTACCTGTTCACGAGGTAGGGATTCATGTGCTTGGTCCCTTAAATCCCATTACATCATCGGGCAACAGGCTCACCCTGGTGGTAGTCGATCACTCCACAAGGTATCCTGAAGCCATCCCACTCACTGTAACTGCCAAGTTAGTTACTCCAGCTTCATTAGACTCCTTTACCAGGGTTGGTTTCTCTGAAGAGGTTGTGCCTGAAAAGGGCAGCAACTTCAAGTGCAGGTATAGCCATACCGTGTGGAAGGAAGATGAGGTGACTTGTGACTGGTCATCCACATATCCTCCACGATGTACTGGTCTATTTGGGAAATTCATTAGAACTCTTAAGAGTATGATTAGAGCCCTTGAGGAGCCCAGGAGAAGGAAGTGGGAACTTCTGATGTCATCCACATTTTTATTCCTCGAGGGTAGCCTTGCATCCCCTCAACTGACGCTCCAACAGGGTGAGATGTTTTCCCTAAATCCAGGCTTAGCACCCTGGTGTGAGAGCATGTCCTTGACATTGGAGATATTGGACCTACCAACAGTAGGAGTTGTCGACTGTCAGCCCAAGTAACCTCTTACATCAAGTCTGAGGTCAGCAATATTTTGGATCTGGGGGTGATAGAGCCATCCAGTAGTCTTTGGTGCAGCCTAGTGGTTGTGGTACCAAAAGCAGGAACTTCAGATTGGAGATTCTGTGTGTACTACAGAGCCATAAATGCTGTCCCCTTCCATGAACCAATGAGTTAGTAATGTAATGTAATGTTATATAATGTGTCATTTGTATAGCACCTTTTGCCATTGGTATGGCATCAAAGCGCTGTAGGTGAATGACCCCGGGGGATCGAAGTCCAAGTTATGGGAGAGTCATCAGAGGAGTTTAGAATGCGTGTGTGCATTTTAGCCAATATCAAGGTAGCTTGGGTGGCCAAGCCCCTGCTAGCGACCCATATTGAGCTGGCGTGTGGATGACTGCTGTGAGGTTGTCGGGAGAGTATGTGAGTGCAGGAGACTGATCATGTGTCCAGCTACACTGAATTTGTGTTGTGGGACATATCTGCATTCTAATGGCAAAGGTGTTGTGGGAAGTGTCTTCAAATAGGCGAAAGCAGCAGTAAGTGTGAACAGTGCAGCGGCAGTCAAGCGGACGTCAAGAGGAGAGTGTTGGTGAGTTACTCTGCTCTTGATTGATAATTTTGAAAACGCATATAATGTACACACTAAGCAGGGGCACCGACTTCAAGTAAAAACATGCTAACAGAGCAGGGGGACTTCTCAGGAATTAATAACAATCATACCTCTAGAGACCAGGAAACAGCTGGACACCGGCGTTCTGATTATTCTGCTTGAAAATATGCCTGTAACTTCCACATCGTGTCTGTGGTGCTGCCCCTTTAAGGGAAGAGTGACGGGCACTCCGCCGCGTGCACTATAAATAAAGGGGGCGTACCCGGCCGCGTCAGTGCGACCGGGGAGCCTGAACACAGCAGACGTCTCCGGCTGAGTCTGTGAGGGGATTAAGGGGCTCACAGGAATCGCTAGCAGGGTCACTGAGAGACCCCCAACAGTGTCTAATAACGCCAGGAATCATTATGCCAGATTTGCAGGCATGCTCGTCGCCATTAGTAGAGGTAAACATTAATAAGATTTCTGCAACAAAAATTACGATCTACTGCTCTAAATCTGCTCCCTTGATGAGCTGCAGGATGAGGCTCACAAGTGGAAAAGAGCACGCAGCTATAGAAATATTACACATCCCAGATGACGACATGCTAGCTGGCGCACATTAATTTGACAACTCAACTAAGCACCAAGCTGTTTCTCTTGATACAGCGGATCTGATGCTTAACAAAACGGTTCTTTGTCATATTTCTGTATTTTAAAGACCAAACACAAAAAAAACAAGATTATTTTCGGCCTTTTTTGTGTCTGCATTAAAATGCCAAAATATGACTAACTGCCCCTCCTCTACGGTCATCCCTACCCCACTCCCACCCTCTGCCGCTGGTTGAATTCTTAATGGGGAGAGGTTCGGCTTAACCCCCGAACCTCTCATTACCCCACCCCCTTCCCAGCACAACTCAGTCTCACTATGCACATGCACAAACAGACATGCACAGACACACACAGGCACGCACAAACAAACACTTACCTCTTCTCCTGCGATGGCTTTTCCTGGTCCCGAAGTGCCTGTCAGCCCCTCTGCACACTCCTGTGTGGCAGGGGCATGACAGATCCATAGCTCTCAACCATTTGTGTTGCAAAGGCGGGTGAAATCACCCGATTTTGGTTTTGGCGGGTGAGACGCCCATTGGAATGAATGGGCGTGCAGGAGGCTTGGCGGGTGAGTCAGCCCTTTACTAGGCGGGTGACACCCACCAAAAGCGTGTGAGTTGAGAGCTATGCAGATCGATTTAGAAAGACCACTCTGTGGGGTCACAGATCGGTCTTCCTAAACCAATCTTTTTTTGGGATTGTTTTAAAAAAAAAAAATGATATTTTTGGGTAAATCTGAACAAGAAAATAAAGCGGTGCAGGAAAGACAGCATGAGGCGGAGAATTTACTGCTAGAATTATTAACAGTTGTCACTGATGCAGTGTGACAGGACTTGTGCAAAGAAGACGGAAAAGACTGACAGGCCGATTCATGGAATCAATGTGCGCCGAAAAACGGCGCACGCGTGCGAAAACGTGCGATTCGCAGTGAAATAGCGAAAATCGTAGTGCAAGTGCGATTATCGCACAGAAAACATCGCACATCTATTCATGGAAGTCCGTGCACGCGCAAAATGTGGGATGTGCGCTGAAAAAGTGCGCGGCGCACGCTGGCGCATGTTTTGTGCACAGGTCACCGAACGCTGTGCGATAAGGCCACAGCGAATTCGCACATAGCGCGGCGCACATAACAAAAGTAGGCGTAACACGGGCGTTACACGCAGAATGGGGAACAACTCGTGAAAATGTGGGCGTCACGGGGGAAGTACAGGAGGCAAGTGCGCAGAACGCCCACACGCTCGCCTACAACACGTATTCATGGAATCGAATAGGGAAAAACAGCGCACGGCCAAAGACGCGCACAGGCCCATACATGTCCGCCACACGAAAGCAGGCGGTAGCGTCCCTGCGCAGGAAAAAAAAATTTGCGCCAAAGTTCCACACGCGCGAGAAGTCCCACACGCGATCGGGCCTGGGGGAGCGCGTGCGTGTATCTCAGAGGTGTGCGAGAAGTCCCACACGCGATAGGGCCTGGGGGAGCGTGTGCGTGTATCTCAGAGGTGTGCGAGAAGTCCCACACGCGATTGGGCCGGGGGGAGCGTGTGCGTGTATTTCAGAGGTGCGCGAGAAGTTCCACACGCGATTGGCCTGGCCGCGTGTATTTCAGAGGTGCGCGAGAAGTTCCATACGCAATTGGCCTGGGCGCGTGTATTCCAGGGGTGCGCGAGAAGTTCCACACGCGATTGGCCTGGGTGCGTGTATTCCAGGGGTGCGCGAGAAGTTCCACACGCGATTGGTCTGGGCGCGTGTATTTCAGAGGTGCGCGAGAAGTTCCACACGCGATTGGCCTGGGCGCGTGTATTTCAGGGGTGCGCGAGAAGTTCCACACGCGATTGGCCTGGGCACGTGTATTTCATGGGTGCGCGAGAAGTTCCACACGCGATTGGCCTGGGCGCGTGTATTCCAGGGGTGCGCGAGAAGTTCCACACGCAATTGGCCTGGGCGCGTGTATTCCAGGGGTGCGCGAGAAGTTCCACACGCGATTAGCCTGGGCGCGTGTATTCCAGGGGTGCGCAAGAAGATCCACATGCGATTGGCCTGGGCGCATGTATTTCAGAGGTGCGCGAGAAGTTCCACACGCGATTGGTCTGGCCGTGTGTATTTCAGGGGTGCGCGAGAAGTTCCACACGCGATTGGCCTGGGCGCGTGTATTTCAGAGGTGCGTGAGAAGTTCCACACGCGATTGGCCTGGCCGCGTGTATTTCGGGGGTGCGCGAGAAGTTCCACACGCGATTGGCCTGGGCGCATGTATTTCAGGGGTGCGCAAGAAGTTCCACATGCGATTGGCCTGGGCGCGTGTATTTCAGGGGTGCGCGAGAAGTTCCACACGCGATTGGCCTGGGGGAGCGTGTGCGTGTATCTCAGAGGTGTGCGAGAAGTCCCACACGCGATCGGGCCTGGTGGAGCGTGTCCGTGTATTTCAGGGGTGTGCGAGAAGTTCCACACGCGATTGGCCTGGGCGCGTGTATTCCAGGGGTGCGCGAGAAGTTCCACACGCGATTGGCCTGGGGGAGCGTGTGCGTGTATTTCAGAGGTGCGCGAGAAGTTCCACACGCGATTGGCCTGGGCGCGTGTATTTCAGAGGTGCGCGAGAAGTTCCACACGCGATTGGCCTGGCCGCGTGTATTTCAGGGGTGCGTGAGAAGTTCCACACGCGATTGGCCTGGGCGCGTGTATTTCAGAGGTGCGCGAGAAGTTCCACATGCGATTGGCCTGGCCGCGTGTATTTCAGGAGTGCGCGAGAAGTTCCACACGCGATTGGCCTGGGCGCGTGTATTTCAGGGGTGCGCAAGAAGTTCCACATGCGATTGGCCTGGGCGCGTGTATTTCAGGGGTGCGCGAGAAGTTCCACACGCGATTGGCCTGGGGGAGCGTGTGCGTGTATCTCAGAGGTGTTCGAGAAGTCCCACACGCGATCGGGCCTGGTGGAGCGTGTCCGTGTATTTCAGGGGTGCGCGAGAAGTTCCACACGCGATTGGCCTGGGCGCGTGTATTCCAGGGGTGCGCGAGAAGTTCCACACGCGATTGGCCTGGGGGAGCGTGTGCGTGTATTTCAGAGGTGCGCGAGAAGTTCCACATGCGATTGGCCTGGGCGCGTGTATTTTAGGGGTGCGCGAGAAGTTCCACACGCGATTGGCCAGGGCGCGTGTATTCCAGGGGTGCGCGAGAAGTTCCACACGCGATTGGCCTGTGTACGCGATTCCATTGGACCAAAGGCCCTGACAGCGCAGGCGCGTCTGTGACGTGACACGTGCGGGCGTGTCCCTGTACCCGGGGGAATGTTACAAGACCAAAAACTGCCCGTCCGAGTGTCAGCCCACGTAATTGGAGGATAGTGCCTCAGTGCGTATACGCGGAAGTGACGTTGGACGTGTGGTGTGGTTTAAAAGGTACGTGTAGTACGTCATTTCCTTGTACGTGCTTCCCGTGGAGAGCGAGTTGGTGAAATCTGTACTTCTTGTCGGTTCACACGCGATTTACTTCACAGCGTTTCTAGTTCATACTCCCTGTTACCTCTGTCAGTATTTTTCTGATTTTCTCTTCGACCTGTTTCCTCAAACAGCGTTGACTTCTCCTTTTGTCCTGTCTCCTCAGACAGTGTACAAATCTTCTTTTGGCGGGGGTGTTGCCAACGTGCACACGCGCGTATTTTTCACGCTCTTTTCCCAGGCAGACGGTGAGTCACGCACGTATTTACCAACTGTGCTAGCCCCGTGTGTAGCGTACCCCTTCAGAGGTCATTGTTGGCTGCGTGTGACACGCATACATTCATTTTTGTGTTTCTGGGTGCCACAGCGTAGTGCAGGTTCCTTTTCCCACGCACGTGGTCTACGAGGGGTCGCGTGCACGTCATTTTCTGTTTTAGGGGTGCCTGTGCGTTGCGTGACCCGTCATCTTTCCCCAGGGGTTCCATACAGCCTTGCTAGAGCACTTGGGTACGAATTCCATCTAGTACCCTACCCCTTTGACCCCCAATTGCCCAGGACAATTGTCCACTGCAACTCCCATACGCACAACTCCATCAGTGCCATGGCTGGGAGGCGAGCAAGTGGTAAGGGTGGCAAAGGTGGCCGAGCCTCAAGAGGTGGGCGTGGTGGGCGTGGTAGGGGACGTGGCCAGGATTTGCAGACTCCTCCTAGCCCCCCACGTGTGGAGGACCAGTCAGGGACACACATCCCCCCCCCATGGTTGAGGGAAACGTGGCTGACACCATCCCTGCTCAGCCCTTGTTGGACCGGCCCGTTGTGGCACCTGACCTAGCACAGGGTGACTCCCAGGCTGACTTCCAGGTCGCCAAGTCTAGGCCACGGGTGGCGGCGCAAGCCAGTGTCACCAGGCCACGTGGTACAGGGGCAGCCATGTCATCTGCTGCCCCGAGTAGGCGGGGTGGGGAGGCTGCAGGGGCAGCTGCAGCTCCGTCCACCCCAGCTCTGACTCTCCCAGCCAGGACAGTGTTGGTCCCGGTACATCAGGCTGAGGTTCCCCCTGCCATCATCACACTTCAGCTAATGCCTGCAGAAAGTCATGTGGTCAGTGTGCCATCGCACACTACTACTACACAGTCCACCGGTGCTCCTGCCTCTAGTGTCCAGAGCGGCGTAGGGCACTCCGGATCCCCACCACCCACAAAAAGAAAGAGGAAGAGTGCTCGTCCAGTACAGGCTGATGACCCCGACACGGCTACACGGTCCGGCACGCCAAGGAAGCCTAGCTTCAATGATGCCGAACTGGATGCACTTGTGCAGTATGTGTCCGAACATGACGCCGAAATGTTGGTCACTTCAGGGTGTAGGATTACACCTGCTCGACGTCAGGCACACTGGCAGTCCATCGCGGACAGCATAAGCGCCCTTGGGTTTATGAGGCGCACAGCTGTTGAGTGCTACAAGCGCTGGAACGACCTTAAGCGTAGGGCAAAGAAAAAGCTGGCCTCAAGTCATGCCGCAACTTTGGTGACTGGAGGTGGGTCTCCACAAGAGGACATTGAACTCACTCTACATGAGCATGTTGCTGGGACCTACGTCACGGAGGAGCAGATCCAAGGTGTGAGAGAACTGGCAGATTACGAGGCATTGTCCGTTGAGTGCACATGCATGTGTGTGTGATCCATGTGTATGTTGTTTGTGGGAGGGGTTCTGGTTGAGTGCCAGGTCAGGGTGTGTGTGCCTGAGTGTTTTGGGCCACCCATGTGCTTCATCCAATGCATTCGGCGCCCCGGGATTTGGGTATTACAGTATCCCTTCTGCCCATAGTAGGCGTTTTGCACTACATTGCGCCAGTTGCCCTTGAAGTGGCATCTTGCTACAACATTGTTCCGTATTTAGCTGTGTTCATTCAGGCTGATTGTAGAAATTCACCTGGTTCTACTGCGCATCACTCTGCCCTATTGTCACATATATGACATGCCTATGGTACATGCCATCTGTGTGATGGCATGTGTCATGTATGTGTATTGGACATGCAACTCACAGGCCAATGTGTGATGGCACTGCTAGCCAGCATGCAGCTGAAGTGTTGCTCTCCCATCTTGGTGTCATCAGTGTCTGACATTTTCCTCCCCTTCCAACTCATGGACAGTGCATGCATGGGAGGGTTATAGTCATGTGGGACATGTGTAAATCAAGTACTGGTACTGTAGCTTGTCTGGCCTAATAGCGTGCCATGGTGCTAATGCCTGTTTCCATTTTTTGTCTTTCATGTTTTTGCAGAGGATGACGCACCTGATGCTGTTGAGGGAGAGGAGATGGTGCAGGCCCAGGAGGGATCTGAAGCACGACCAGGCACCAGTGGGGGGCGTGGTTTGGTGGTGGGGGAGAACCCTCTCTTGATGCAGGCCATACTGTCCAGGGGTGTCCCTGGCTGCACCTCCCCAGAACTCTTTTCAGGTGTTGTTTCGGATGAGACCTATGTGGATTCGCAGGTATGTGTTCATGGAAGGGATACTGTTCTGTCCGACCCACCTGCACCAGGGGTAGAGCCCACTATGGGGATGTCAGTGTTGATAGGTGCGCCTGTGGTGGTTACGGATGCAGGGCCACACTCCGCAACATCTGATCCTGTTCCTGGGCCAGCAGTTCAGAGGGGAAATGCAGTCCTGCAGCCTCAGGCAGTGCCGACACAGCAAGGCGCAGTTCGCCTTGCCCCAGACAGGTGTGGTGCCCGCCAACGCGGTGGCCGTCCGCCACCGGGCAATACCGCATGGGAGCAATCCATTTACGGTATAGCCAACCAACAGGCAGCATCATCAGAAATGATTGCTCAAGCCATGGAGAGGGTGGCCACTTCCATTGTCCCCCCATAAAGGCAGATGGAGCTACTACAGCAGGCAACAGACTCCATTTGCCAATCAGTCAGGGAGGACATGTTGGTGTCCAACAGGGACAGACAGGCGGCCCTGGACAATCTGAGGGAATCAATTTCTATAGATGCCCAGGGACAGAGGGAAGCCCTGAGGGGAGAGGTCCGGCACCTCAGGCAGACTCTTGTGGACCTTGAGGCTTCCACTGTCACCAGGACGGAACAGCTGCTGGAGCGCCTCACCCGTACGCTCTCAGCAGAGATGCAGGCAACTCGGGCGGAGGCCCGGGCAACTCGGGCAGTGGTCCGGGCAACACATCGGGTGTTGCATGGGGATCTCCGCACCATATCCCTCCAGAACGAGGCCTTCCATGCCCGCATGCTTGCTGCCATGGAGGACCAAACTAGGGCTTTGCGTGGGCTGCCTCCCATAGCACCACCACCTCCTGTGGCAGCAGCAGCATAGGTTGAGGAGAGCGAATCCAGCAGTGAATCTCCCACAATTTAGTAGCCGCGCAGGCCATGAGCCCATGGAGGTGTTTTTTTTTTCCCAACATTCACGCAGGTGGCTGTTGGTGGGCACCCTGTCCTCGGACCTCCTGGGTGGCCTCCCCACCTCCTCTGGCCCACACATGGCCATTTTTGATTTTTTGTTGCAGTGTGTTGCCTTGTGTGGCTCCCGTGGGCATCCACTGTATTCCGGCTGGGCACATGCAGGCTTGTCCTGAGTTTGGGTTAGATGCTTGGGTTCGTGAGACACACACCCCTCCT
This sequence comes from Ambystoma mexicanum, assembly GCF_040938575.1. Lineage (NCBI taxonomy): Eukaryota > Metazoa > Chordata > Amphibia > Caudata > Ambystomatidae > Ambystoma > Ambystoma mexicanum. Next base: position 584,088,684 of record NC_090935.1, read on the forward strand.
GCTTCCCGTTTCCATGGGCTTGCAAAGGGTGTGCCCAAGTGACAGTGACTTACACAGTGACGTTGGACTCCCACGACATGTGTGGGCAGTCTGTAGTCAATGCTGTGTATACATTCCTAGTGCATATTGTTGTTGTATTGTGCACTGCATGGTGTATTGATGTGTGCTTGTGCATCCATGTCTCCCTCCTAATTTGCAGGTTCATTCCTCATGTCTTCACAAGGCCGTCCACTTTGGAGATGGAGCTCATGTTGTGAGCAGTGGACTTCCAGATGTGCGTGGCAACAACACTGTACAGTTGGAGGTGGTGGATGTGCTGGCATTCTCATGTTGTAAGACTACGTATCCTTTGCCTTAGTACTGTCATGTTTATGCTATGTCGATTGTATTGTGGTAAGTATTTGGTCATGTGTGTTGTTGTTTCTACATTTATGTGGGCATATTGTGTGTGGCCAGTTTCCATTGGGGACACTGTACTTTGTGACACGTGTCATGTTTGGGGGATGACTTTGTTTGCTCTCACATGGCATGTCATGCCATGGTGTGTTGGGTGGCGGTGCTGGGGAGGGGTTGGGTGACATGGCACTGTTGTCATGTTGTGTCTTGCAAGGGGGTAATGATTTTAGCAGCATAGAAGTGTGTCTTTTGAACACACCATTGGTGGTGTTTGTGTAGGTAGGGAAGCACACAATGGAACACTTCCAGAGGTACAATCTCAGGCTGGTATGGTTGTGACAGTTGACTGTCCATTGACACATCATAATTGTCAGTTACAATCATCATTGATTGTCAGCTGGTATGTGCCAGGGCTGTGTGCACTCCACAGGGGTGTGATTTTATGTGAAGTAATTAGCCACGAGCTGCGTACGGGCTGCCTCACCCCGTGCCCTTTCCCCTCCCATGCGCAGTAGGCATGCATGTGGTTGGGGATGTGGGGGCACCACCATGTCCACGGCCAGGCCCCGGCGTGTTGCAACGTTGTGCAGGACACATTGTCATGAAAGGAGGCCCATGGAAGATGTGGTCCCGGTGGAAACTCTGCTAGTCCTGTTTCTATCTCTCTGCAACTATGTATCTCTTCCCCTTTAAAAGCAGGGAAGCCACGCCCCCTCAATGCTTTGCAACTGTGTTGCGTTTTCCTCGCTCTCTGGTTCTCTCGTAGTTCCAGCCTTCCTTCGTTTCTTCCTGAAAGCCCTCCTTAGCGTTTCTTCCTGAGCTCATTTCTTCCTGCCTATCTGTCTACTGTTGTTACCTTTTTCAGCACGACAATTGTGGCGAACTCCCGGAACAGACCTTACCTCTTCACAAAAAAAGGAACGCCTGATCTCTTGGCAACGACTCTTTCCGGATCCGACCTCTCCTCCGGCGAATCGGATCTCGAAGCACAGGTGAGCCCCACTTTTGATGACACACATGCTGCCACTATGATCCTGCACACTACTGGGGGAGCGCATAACAGCTGCCGCCAGAACGGTCAAGGGAGCGGAAGCGTGACTTGAGCACTCCGAATGTGCGCTCCACGATGCCCCGGGTTGCAATGTGGTCTGTGTTGTATCTTACCTGGGGTGGCGTGGTGGGGTTCCGAATTGGCGTCATCATGTGGGTGCTGAGAGGGTAGGCACTGTCCCCTGGGGAGGTGGTGATGGGTATCATTAGTGGGGTTGTGACATTACTCAGTATCTGACATGCATGCATGCGCAGTGGCATTTATACTCACCGAGCAGCCACGTATCGCCATGCCGCCCAGCTTCTATGTCCCGGTTTAGGGTAGACATTCTGTAGATGAAACTGTCGTGGGTGGAGCCTGGATAGTTGGCGTATACTGAGGTGATGATTCCCTTGGCATCACATACTACCTGGGCGTTGATGGAATGCCAGTGCTTGCGGTTTCTATAGATGTGCTCAGTTGCCCTGGGGGGACGTAGAGCCACATGGGTGCAATCAATGGCACCTAGCACTTTGGGGAATTGTGCCACCCTGTAGAAATCCTGGGCGACAGCCTGCCTTTCTGCAGGTGTTCTGGGCAAGTATATGTGCCTGCGGACTGATGGGCGTGCAGTGATGATGGCCAAGACCTGGTGTAGGCAGCGTGACTGCGTGGCCTGTGACACCCCCCCCCACTATGGCACTTGTCCGCTGAAATGATCCAGTGGCCAGGAAGTGCAGTACATTGAGGACCTTCTCCAGGGGGCTGAGTGCTTGGGAGCACAGGGTGGTTGATGTGAGGTCATCCTCCCACTCACTGACCAGGTCGAGTATTATGTGAGGTGGAAACCTGTACCTCCCATACACATGGTCATCAGGCATCCCAAAAAGGCTGGTTCTGGGTGTAAAAATTCTGGGCCGGACTATCCTCCTCCTCCTCCTGCGGTATCCCACGGCCACTGCTGCTAGGAATGGTATGTTCATCCTGGCGTCTGAGCTTGTTTGTTGTTTGCGTGCACTTTTATGCTGTGCGGGTGGACGTACGCTTACTTCCTGCTGGCGTACGTGTTTCCGGATTGGCCACGTTCGATTCCATGAATACGTGTTGTTGGCGAGCGTGTAAAACTTCCCGCGCACCCCTGGAATACCCGCACCCAGCCCAATCGCGTGTGGAACTTCTCACGCACCCCTGAAATACACATAGCCCTCTCCCCCACGCCCGATTGCGTGTGAAACCACCCGCGAGCCCCTGAAATACACGTACCCCGCTCCCCCAGGCACGATCGCGTGTGGAACTTCTCGCGCACCTCTGAACTACACGCGCCTAGGCCAATCGCGCGTGGAACTTCTCGCGCACCTCTGAACTACACGCGCCCAGGCCAATCGCGTGTGGAACTTCTCGCGCACCCCTGAAATACACGCACACAGGCCATTCGCGTGTGGAACTTCTCGTGCACCCATGAGATACACGCGCCCAGGCCATTCGCGTGTGGAACTTCTCACGCACCCCTGAAATACACGTATCCCGCTCCACCACGCCCGATCGCGTGTGAAACCACCCGCGAGCCCCTGAAATACACGCGCACAGGCCATTCGCGTGTGGAACTTCTCGTGCACCCCTGAGATACACGCACCCAGCCCAATCGTGTGTGGAACTTCTCACGCACCCCGGAAATACACGTAGCCCGCTCCCCCACACCCGATCGCGTGTGAAACCACCCGCAAGCCCCTGAAATACACGTACCCCTCTCCCCCAGGCACGATCGCGTGTGGAACTTCTCACGCACCTCTGAACTACACGCGCCCAGGCCAATCGCGTGTGGAACTTCTCGCGCACCTCTGAACTACACGCGCCCAGGCCAATCGCGTGTGGAACTTCTTACGCACCCCTGAAATACACGCGCACAGGCCATTCACATGTGGAACTTCTCGCGCACCCCTGAGATACACGCGCCCAGGCCTTTTGCGTGTGGAACTTCTCACGCACCCCTGAAATACACGTACCCCGCTCCCCCACGCCCGATCGCGTGTGAAACCACCCGCGAGCCCCTGAAATACACGCGCACATGCCATTCGCGTGTGGAACTTCTCGCGCACCCCTGAGATACACGCACCCAGGCCAATCACGTGTGGAACTTCTCGCGCATCCCTGAAATACACGCGCCCAGGCCATTCACGTGTGGAACTTCTCGCGCACCCCTGAAATACATGCACCCAGGCCATTCGCGTATTGGACTTCTCGCGCACCCCTGAAATACACGCACACGCCCCCCCAGGCCAATCGCGTGTGGAACTTCTCGCGCACGCGTGTTCCCGGAACCCGTAATACGCGTTCCCCGCTTTGCGTTTGCTGTTTGCCAGTCCGGTAAACTGGTACAGGGTTGGCGCAGCCCTTTGCGATGGTTTGGCGATCTTGATGGCTTTTCCTTGCGCAAGGGCGTTCTTGGGGGCGTAACTGGCGCTGCTGCAGGGTCGCTGCGCCACTCTGCGCCACGTCTGCTTTTGGTTGCGAGAATCCATGAATACGCTGTGCGCGGAAATTGATTTTATCGCACGCGGCTGGCGCAGACATTCGCACGGGCACGCCGTGCGCCAGCCGCGTGCGACACTTTTGTGAGGAATTACATGAATCGGCCTGTGAGTGGGGGGCGGCAAAGGCATTTGACTCTTTACTTCCGGCCTTTCCGGAATTGTATCCTGACACCTCACAAAGAGTAATTAATGACTCATCGTCCACTTTTTCAACAACTACTTCATCTCATACGAGATTACCACAACACCCAGAGTCGCCTTCAGTGGGCACTTCCATACCTACTCTTAACTTTGCATTAATAACCCTGGTCAAACTTTATGAATCCTTGAATAGTAAAATAAATTAGCTTTCTTGACATCGTTGAATTCTAAAACATCATATTTTGAAGGATTCATAACAGCCCTCACTAAACAGCCTAATGCTTGGGAGTTTGCAGAGAAAGAACTGAAATCTGCAGAACACAAATCGATTTGTATTGAACAAATAGAGAGAAGGCAGCAGGGACGAAGGGGTAGAACAGAACCCAGCCTGAACTTTCCAAATACTAGCCAGGAGCCGCAGGAAGAGCAGATACGAATTCACGAATCTACTCCACACCATTCATTTACTTTCTGTAACCATATCCTTAAGCTAAAACGCCTAGATACCCCAGTGTTTTGTGCGCTATGCAAGAACCATGAATAAATAAATAAATACAAATTGATAAACATTCTTGAGGATGGCACTGATATTCAGGTCAAGGAACAGGCAACCTTCTCGATAGTCCTACAGCGTAAGAAACCCAAACAGCGAGGAAAAAGAAGACAACAAACCAAAAAAAGCGAAGAATATAAAAAGCTCCTAGGAAAGCGCAAAACAGGTTTGCAAAGGTGTTTACGTGCTCTGGCTACACTGGACGCACCATCGAAAGGTGCGGCGGCCAAGATGCCTAGTAGCAGTGTTCAGATAAGAAACATTGGCTTGGGGGCACATAGCAGGCCGGTGGAAGAGACGGAATCGGCTGTGACTATAAATGAGTCAATAGTGAGTTTGGCGAACCTATCAACCTGTTTGTGAGATGAGGACTATCCATGTCAAGAAGTGCTTCTAAACCGTTCACAAGTAGTCATGCCTATTGAGCGGCAGAATAAACTGTTGACTAATGGAATGTTGGAGAAAAGAAGGAGTGTGGGTATGACGAAGCACCGAGTGGACACAAAAAAAAAAAAGAATGCGCCTAATGAAGGGTTGGGGAAGGCAAGATCATCGTAAAGGAGAGGAAAAAGAACCTCAGCTGTGATTAAAAGCGCTCAGAAATGTCTACTTCTAGAGCGATTGCCGATCTCAAAGGAGTTGACGATTCTGAATAGAGTTAACATATTTAACTTGTTTGATGCAGTCTCCTCACTACAAACCATACAGCCAAGGGACATTGAACAGGTCAAATTTTGTAGTAGGACTCATCTTGATAGAGTACTGCTACACATTCCATCCGGTTTAGTCAAAACCAATCTGCTCTGCTTTTCATACCCATAGGGTACAATATAAGGGAAGCAGATACAGTACTTTCTCTGGCAAATTCAAATCCTGAGGATAAAAAAACTAAGGCTGAATAAGTCTATTCAACATTTAAACCGTTACAAGTGACATGCTCTGTAAACAATCCAACAAATAGAAACATTAGGACTCTTACACATGAGCAACCTCTGGAGAAAGATTTGTACAACTGGTCATGGCTGGCAGGGGATTTGGCTAGGGGCTCTAGTAAAACTAACTAGAACGTGAAAAGGAAATAGAAGAGGTGAACATGGGATCCTGGAACACGAGAGGATTTACCCACCTACTCCAGCCTTGGGATTCAGAGCTAGCCACATGTGATGTGATCCTATTACAAGAAACTTGGCTTAGCCATTTACCCAGCCTAGATGGCTACACAACCTTATTAAACACGGCAAACAAGGGGCTTAAAGGGAGACCAATGGCGGGTCTATTAATGGCAGTTTGTAATGTGCAGGGACTAACATTGTTAGAGTGGAAAAAGCCAAACTCATTTGTGCAAGCAGCTAAACTGATTTGGGATTCGGGTTGGTTCCCTGTGTTAAAAACCTTTGCACTACTAAATGCTTATTGCAATTCTCAGGGAATACCAACTGATGTTTTTTTAGACAGTACAGCTAATGTCTACTCAATCCTACGATCAATGGAATTATAATAGCGGGCGACTTGAATATTAAGTGTCCTAATTTGGATATGGATTTGCCCTCACAAATTAAAAATGGTGCCAATACAAGGGCAAAAGCCTCGGCTTCGATGGACAAAATGGATACCAGAGTTTTTTAATGTTAAATGGGGTTGTCATAGGTGACATCCCGGCCAAGCCTACTTGGAGTAGTGGCAACCAGCAGGCGATTCTGGACTACATTTCTGTAACAGGGAACGTTTTTGAGTATGTAACAACACTGAATGTACAAAGTTTCTCTAAAAGTGATCATAAACCGCTTATTTTTAATTGGTCAGTCCCATGGTTGATTACGGAAGGATATTACACTCCTAAATTGGAGGTGAATGGATGAAGTAATAGGCTTACATGGAAAGAAGCAGATGTGGTGAAATTGAACGAATATTTTACAAGGTCATTTATAGATCCTCTTGATGGCTGTACCGCAAGGGCGCACTGTTATACACAAGTTTTAAATTCCTTCATCACTAAGAGGTCAGTAGCAGTTAAACCTTATTACAAACATCGGCCTATGTTTAATCCTGCAGTACAACAGAAATAGAGAGCTCAGAGCAGGGATTAGGAAACTCATAAATGATCATGGGTGTCAATGTTTTAGGGAAATCAGAATATTGAAATTTAAATATAAATCCTGGATGAGGGGTTATAGAGCATCATTAGTGCAAAGGGACGTGGAAGCCATGCTAGTAGCTCTGGCCTCCAAATGGCCTGCTGAGGTCTGGGAATTAATTAAGGAAGACAGTATGACGCAGCAGGAACTCCAGGTAAAACCAGTGGCAGAAGATGCTTGGGTAGAATATTTTACAAATGTTTTCAAACAAATTAACACGTCCGAGGAAAATAATATTAATTCAGATAAAGCTGCTTGGCGACTGGAGTTAGACAGAGAGGAAATCGAAGATTTGATTATTAAAAGTAGCACTTCATGAGCAACGTGCCCGGATGGGCTTTCAAATATATTGAAGTCCTTCCCTAAACATTGTGCTGTGGTGCTTTGCTCAAGTAATAGAAATTAAACTGATTCCATCTACCTGGAGATTGACCATGGTTGTCCCTATATTCAAGAAGGGTGATAGGACAAACCGAAATAATTATCGTCCTATCACCCTCCTTGATGTTCTGGGAAACTTTTTTGCAACCCTTGTTTTGGCTAGACTAAAAGAATGGATGGGGACAGCTTTTAAGTTTGATGTGAATCAGGTATAATTTTAAACTGATTTACTTTAAATTATTTTAATAAAAGGTCACTGACTAAGCCGTATTCTCACTTACAGAGGCCTAAAGCAGGGGTGTATTCTTGCCCCTGCTTTGTTCAACTTATTTATTGCTGACATTCGCGATCCATATGACACAAGGTCTAGTAGGACCGTTTTTTGTTATTCTTCATCCATGTCCCCCCGCCCCTTTTTGTCCTGTGGCGCCTTGAAACACCATTTGCTGTATAGGTGTCTTACAAATAGACAATAAATAAATTAAATAAAACGTTCAGGAACTTAGAAGGAAGGCAGAAGCACTGGCAATACAGGGACTAACCTTCCTAAGGCGATATGGAAGGTATTCAATGTCACTCACAATCCAATTTTACAAAATGAAGGTGGTACCTTGTTTGGTCTATGGGGCAGGAACAGCGCTATGTAGCCCTTTATCAGTGTGGAATCTATTAGAAGGTGTATATTGGAAAAGGTTCTGAGACTGCCCAAGAGCACACCAATACAGACTACACATTTCGATTTGGGGCTGCTGCCCCAGCACGGGTTAGTTAAATGGAAAGCACTAGCACTTTACCGGAAATGTCTCTTAGCCAATAATAAAACATTATTTCCGTTTTGGGAGCGGGATTGGCGCATAAAAGAGATACTATTCTTGTGGCATGGGAACAAGAATGTTTAGAATTTATGGATAAAGCAGGAATAAACAGGGAACTCCTGTTGGGTAATCCAAATGCAGCAAAGAATAAGGTTTGGGAGTGGGACTGGATATGTACCCAAGATCAATGCTCTTCACATAAGCTGTTTAAAGTTTTTCAGGAGGAGATAAAAGCTTTAAATCAGTTGCCGAACTACTTAATAAGATTCCCCAATGCTGATTTTAGACAATTGATTTTAAGAATTTGTTTTAATCTGTTCCCAATCAAAGCAGTGTTAGGGAGGAGGGGCAATCTAGATATGCAAGTACGTGAATGTTGATTTTGCCATACCCCCAACGAGATAGACACTAAGGCATGTGCTGATGGACTGTAAAAAATTGGAAGAACAAAGAAGGAACTGGTTCGAAATATTTACAGAACAGTGTAAAGTTTTTAACTGAGGCAATTGGTGGAAATTGTTGTTTAGTGGTCAGTATGTACGTTTATCCTTGTAGGTAACTAAGTTTGTAAGCTATTTATTTCTGTAAAAATCTTTTAGACAAATTAACGTTTTGTGTAAGGTTGTTAGGGTTGGCAGAGGAAAGTTAGGGTCAGGTCAGGTCTGAAGGTGTATATGGCTTGATAATAAATGTATTATTGGAGGAACGAGAGTTTTAGAATTTTTAGAATTTTATTATGATTTTATTTTTCTTGTGTGTTTTACTTAACATAATTGTAGAATGTCTAATGATGGTGATGAATTAAAAGTTTTGTGGGAAAGATTTTTCTTTTAAACTATGACACACTAAATAAAAAAATTGTGTATGATAGCAGATACGTGCAGGTAAGTGGCCATGCCTGCGGCTATCTTCCATTGACATGGAGTGCGATACGTACCTCTGTGTCCTGGCTGGCTTCTTCGTTTCGTAGACGTGGCACGGATTCTGTTCTGTGGTCTGCTGGAGTTTGTTCTCTCCGTCGCTTAGTACCTTCTATTGCTGTGTTGACCTATCTGACAGGGGGTCAAATAACCCGAAGTGCAGTGTGGGTTTATCAGGAGCGGGGGATACAGGGCGAGCCAAGCCTTCAAGGTCTTCCAGAAGGCAAGATGATCCTATAAGCAGTGGATGCTAATGAGAATTGCGTTCCAGAGTGTGGGAGCTTGGAAGGAGAAGGAGGATTCCCCTATTCTTGTCGATTTGAAGGGAGGGATGACAAGGAGGTGTGTGTTACCTGATAGCAGGTTTCTATTGGGTTGGTAATATGAGAGCTTGTGTTGAAGGTATTCTGGGCCTGTCTTGAGCAGGGCACGCTGGGTGATGCACATGGCTTGAAGTGGAAACGTCGCCCGATAGGGAGCCAGTGGAGGACACAGAGGGTGGGTGTGATGTGGTCTCTGGCTAGGAAAGGAGCTGTGAGGGGAAAGAAATGAAAGGCGAACACAAAGTGGCAGTATTCTCATTATCAGACATTTTTATTGAAAGACAATGGGTTGGAGAAACGCCTCTCAAGCCCTATCATAAGAAAGGAGGTTCCCTACCTAAGAAACTAAAACTAAGAATCAGCCTGTGTCAATTTGTCAGTAACTAAGAAAACCATTCTTGTGTCCAAAACCTTCCAAACCGGCCCTCACACTAGAAACAAATAACTATGGGTGCAAGGAAATGTCTCTGACATATTTTTTAGTAAAAAGTGTTCATAATCAAAACATAAAGAATAAATGCAAACATATTTTCCAAGGAGTAATCTTTGAAAACCAGAGGATAGTTCCCTTTTCCTGAACTTGTAGTAGGATGGCCAAATAATTCTCTATAAAACAATAGTTTGTTGAGGTCCCCAAAAAGCATCTCTCTTTAAACAGTTCATTAATGTTTTTATTCTGGATTCAGAAAGTTCTTGTTCACACAATATGTTTCAAAACATCCATTAATGCCTTTGTAGCTGAAAGGGTCTTTCTTGGACAAATGAAAGTCTTCATATTTAATTCACATAGCTCTGTTAACTTAAAGGTTTAACTGGTGTACTTTCCAGAAACTCTGGTAAACTTTCTTGCTGAGTATTTTGTTTCAGTGATAAGTTTTCCTTTACAACGTCTGTTGGACTACCCAGCGTACTCCTCTGCCAGGTATCCTCTCATGGGTTCTTCAGATCCCCTGGTATACTTCCCTGCCAGGTATCTTCCCCAAGTATTAACGTTCTTTATACAGTTGTTGAATACCTGGTGTGTTTGACTGTCAGAACCTCTCTTTATGGCCTTCTTAGATCCCCTGGTATACTCCCCTACCAGGTATCCTGCCACATTGTTCAATCTCTTCACAACTTCAGTGGATTTCCTGGTATACATCCCTCCCGGGAATCCTTGCCACAAAATTACAGTATTTTTACAACTTCCAATGCATTGTCTCATATAAATACTCCCCTGCCAGGAATCCTTACCATAATGTCACAGTCGGGCCTCCAGATAAGGTTCGTACTAGGCCTTTTTACTCATGAAAATCATGTAAATACAACAGCTTTATTATTTTCCTGTGCCCATTTATGCACAAGTTTAGAGCAGGTTACTTGACAGAACCCTGAAAGCTTCTTTTGATTTTTATCTACATGGATGTAATTGTGAGCCATGGAGAAAAGTCTCTGAAACAGAATGTATTTCTCTGAAGCCTTTCAAAAATAGAAACTGTACACTGAGATAAAAGGGATGGTTTTCTTTCCATTCAGCTTCTGCTGTGTTGTATGTAGATGCTCATTTATTTTCCTAGCATTTTAGGATTGTATAATGAATAAGATGGAAAACTAAGTTGCAATTGAGAATTCATCGTTTGTAGCAAATTATGCTTTTTTTCTAGTGAAAGCAAACCAGTTTTGCACAATTGTCTTTTTCAGAGTTCCTGTGCTGTGTGCATAATCATGTAGCGGCAGATAATTTTTACACTTATAATTCAATGTACACTCTAATTATAAAAACAGTGGGTAAAATGAGTATGTACGGTCGAGTTTACATCCATTCAACATTGCAGTCAATGGGGTACATTACTATAAATGGTCAGTGGGAGTAGTCTTTGCTCAAGGAGGAGTGATTGTCATTACACCAATCACAGGTTCTATAGCCTCTCAAATCTTCAAGACTACAATTAAAACATCCAAAACCTGACTCTCCAGGAAGTGTAAGCGCTGTTCGAAAACAAACAAATGAAAGTTACATTTGTAATTGAAATAGAAACTCAGCAAAACCTGTCCCTGTGATAATCCAGATAGGTATTTATTTAGCGCTTCATACAGGGTTCATCCAACATCTAGGAACTGTGATTATTATGCCTCAGTCGATACTCAGATTACCGACCTCTGAAGGATGTTAGCCAATAAGATAGCTCAGCTGGTTGAGTGCTTGGTGCTGCAATCTGTGCATGATCTGTAGGTTGCAGGTTCGAATCCCCGCAAGGCCAACTCAGCCTGTCATCCTTTCAAAGCCGGTAAAGATATTGTGATAAATATGTTCTATGTACAGCGCTTTACTACCATGATATATAAATGACCATTTGACTATGACATTAGGTATAGAATTTTGTATGGAGTCCTTGCCTCTCTGCACTGTTGCATCATAACATTGGCATACCATTAGGTAGTAATAGCTCCAGGAAATTAGGACTTTAATTAAACATCAAAAGACAATTCTGCTATCGTACTTAGACCACACAATACCATTCATGTTTGCTATACTATGTAATTGGCTCCATTTCTGAGAAATAATGAAAGGTATTTTCTGTCACAATGCAGAAAGCTGCTGCATGTTAATGATTTCCATATAGTTTTTGCTCATTTTGGCTGGATGTCACATACATACATTTTACTCTCTTGCAAAGGTGAAAAGTCATTTTTACTCGCTTGAAATCACACTTACTCTCAAAGTTTAAAAATACTCCCACCTCAAAATCTTATCTAGAGCACTGGTCACAGTCTTTTTACAAGGTCCAATGGATGGCCTGGTATATTTCCTTGTCAGGTGTCTTTACCCCAATTATCAACTGTCTGGTATCTTCTCTTTACCAGGACTTCTCTGTTCTCTATACTGTTACAATATGTTTTACAACTTCCAATATATTTGGTTGGGGTAACACTGGCTTCAGCTCTCCCCCCACATTGACATTTCACACATATGTAATTATTCAGATTTCGTTGTTGCACTTTTTCTTGTCAGTATTCAAATCTTCTTGTTCTTAAACCATGATCTGATATTAGGTTTTACCTGTATTTAAATCGGTTTTGAATACTATCCAAATTGCCAATCTTACATACTTCATTGAATTGGTTTCTGGTTTGTTGGTATGCCCGGGGTCCCCAATGACCCTGTGCCGACTCACTGGCGGTTTGTGGCATCCACAACTCACAGTGTGCCTTTGCAGTGAAGCTTCCTCCCTAGATGGGCTTCGAAGGCTTTTCAGCGTTCCCTGCGGCACTGTGTCTACTCGCCGACCTTTCTCTGCATCCAGGACCGGAGAACGGCACCTATTGACTCGACCACACCCCCAGGAGATCTGGCGTGCTTCTCGGTGCTCCCACGGTCCTTCAGGTAAACTGGTGGCACCTCTCCTTCTCTCCCACCAAGTCAGTGTCTATGGTTCTCTCCCATACTGCACCTGTGAACTCTATGGTCTGCTTTTCTAAATGTCCCGGGCAATCGAAAATGAATAGAATAACTAGTCTGCATGTTGGTCTTTGGACTTTGCTTGATCTGCATTAACTCTTCCCCCCTCTTCTTCGTCTCAGTATTGGGGGATAGATGTAATTGGATTTCCAACATGATGTTGTTCAAAACCTCAACATACAGAAATGTCAGAAACAGAAGATATTTGCTGTGGGTTGTAAATATTCGAGGCACACATGGACTTTGGTTTAGACTGAGTGACATAAAATAAGGGGTCTCTGGTTGCCACAATAACAGAAAAGTGCTGTGTGACAACAAGCCATCAAGAATTTGGGTGTCATAGGGATTTCAGGAGTAAGGGGGGGATACTGCATCTCTTCCAGTGGAGTTATCACCTCCCCCCAGCAGTTGTCTCCTTCCACATGATCCTCCCTCATATTAACACCCCTCGGGCCAGGATCTGGTAGTGGCTGCCGTCCCCTGGCCACATGGGAGGAGTTCTGTACCAGGGAATTAGTGATGACTTCATATTATTCATCACAGAGCCTAGCTGCAGCGTTTTTGACCCATTGGAGCTTTCTAAGTTGATATGCAGGGGCGCCCAGGTAAATGGAGTTAACGTAGTCAAGGCAAGAGAGGATGCCAGTCATGATTTCTGTCACTCTGTGAGGGTAGGAGAGGTAAGGGAAGATGTGTCTGAGAATTCTGAGAATGCGGAGGTATAGATAGCAAGATTTAGACACAGAGTTGATTCAGTGGGAAAGTGTTAAATCTGCATCCAAATGACATCCCAGGTTCTTTACTGGGTTGGCTGTGGCCTGAGGAGGGCCTACAGAGGACGGACAAGAGGTGGGTTGGAGGAAGAGTGAGGTCTTTTTCCGGGGTTAAGGAGGAGGTGTTTCACCATCATCCAGTTGTCGATTTCTGTGAGGCATGAAGTGAGGTCGGGGTGGGGGATGGAAGAGGTTTTAGGGATCTTGAAGATTATCTGGGTGTCGTCTGCGTAGTTGAAGCAGGTTAGATCATGCGAGTGAATAAGAACAGAGAGGAGGCTCAGCTAGAGGTAGTGGACAAATTAGGTGATGCAAAGTACCTCAGCACATTTGATCTCACAGCAGGGTATTGGCAAATATCCCTGACAGAAAATGCCAAGGAGAAGACAGCATTCTCAGTGCCTGAAGGACTTTACCACTGCAGGGTAATGCTCTTTGATCTAAAGAATGCAACTGGCACTTGAGGCTAGTCAGCCATGTCCTTAATGGGTTTGATGAATTCTGCATGGCATATCTGGGTGATATTGCTGTTTTCAGCCCTACTTGGGAAGAGCATGGTATTGTGTTGCAGGCCCTTCAGCAGGGCCACTTAACCATAAAGGCTACCAAGTGCCAGATTGGTGAAGGTTCAAGGGCCTACCTTGGGCATGAGGTTGGTGGGGCAAGATTCAGCCTCTACCTAGTAAAGTACAAACTGTACAAGAGTTGGCAACTCCCAAAACCAAAACGCAGGTAAGAGCGTTTCTATGCCTCATTGGAATTTCATGGCAGACTATGGTACCATAGCTGCCCCTCTGACTGCCCTCACTACTACAAAGAAACCTAACAAGGCTTCTTGGTCTGAGGAGTGTGTGAAGGCCTTTCACGGTCTAAAGTATTCCCTTTGTCAGGCCCCTATTCTTAAGATACCTGATTGCCAGAGATCTTTTATTGTGCAGACAGATGTCTCTGACACTGTGATAGATGCTATCTTTTCTCAGTTAGATGACAAAGGAAGGGAACATCCTATATGTTTTATTAGTCGCCAGCTTATGGATAGAGAGCTCAGATGGGCGGCTGTGGAGAAGGAGTGCTTCTCTACTGTGCGAGCCCTAAGGACTCTGAGACCCTACCTCTTTGGAACTCAATTCACTGTGCAGACTGACCATATGCCCTTAAAGTGGCTAATGAACATGAAGGGAGAGAATCCTACATTGCTCAGGTGATACATACTTCTACAAGGCTTTGACTTCACCATTGAGCACAGGCCAGGTGCTCAACATAGCAATGCTAATGGGCTGTCCAGGATGTATAACCGACTGGAACAGAAAACCCATCCAGGGGTGTATTAGATCCCCTGTCCCTAGTCTGGGGGGCGAGTATTAGGAAATAATTTCTTTTTGCAACTTGCCCAACATAGTTTCCTTTCCTATGGAACCCCATTGTTTTTGCTCTGTTTGTGATACTGTCCTGACTTTTGAAGGGTAATGAAGCCTTCAGCTTCACTTCTCTTGCCTTTTGCTCACTTGTGGGGAAACTGATCAATCTTTCAGAATATCAGTACTGGGAAACTGTTTCCCTTTTGAGTTCTTGTATTTTTAACATTGCGCACAGTACCTTACAGTGCATTTCAATGGGGATACTTTTGTATTTCCCTAGCTTTTTAGACAGAGGTTTTTTGGTTTCTTTTATATCTGCCTAAAGACAAACTAGTGACAACAGTTACATTTTTACCATAGTTGCATTATTTTTGGTGTGCACATTCACGTTTGCCGCGTATTACTACTAAAACAGCGTGTGACCTAAAATGGTTGTGCCACAAGATGTTTGCTTTTTCTTTGTCCATATTGATGTTTGGCCTTCTTCCTGCTTTCTCAGGTCAGTAAAGTCCTTACAAAGTCATGCACTTGTCCAGGAACTACAGCTTTTGTGGGCTAGTGAGCCTTTTGTATGAGTGGCCCAAGAAGTGGACTGTCTAGTCCCAGTCCACATCACTGGTACCAGAAAGTCTGCTACTGGGGTGGATGTGAAACCAGTAGTAGTCCCTGATTAGACAACTACTGGCTGTTTGAATGGTGCAGATCCTTACCATTGTTGGCCTTTACTTGCTTCCAGCTCGAATCTTGGATAAAAGAGGACACCTTCAGCTATTCTTGAGATCTACTTTGGAGCCATGAATCCCCCGACTGCTAACGATCCAAAGACGACTCCTAAATGGCCTAGCATCCCTTCCAGTGTCTTGTCAAGTGAAGCCCTGCACCTTTGCCTGATCTCTGAAGATCCCGAGCTATGCTTCAACCTTTGGACTAGTGGAACCAACTAGTCTCGACACCTTCTTGAGGATCGAATCCTTCAGAGCCTTCAGAAGTGTCCCTGGACAATACACCCCACTTGAAAGCAATGTTATTCCGGAACACATCACGTCCACGGTCACCTCTGTGCTTTATAATGCCATAACAGCTTTTGCAACACAAGAAATATCTAGTCTGAAAGCAAAGTGGGAGATGGATGTGGGGGTTATTGATCCGGAGGACTGGGTGGTGGCGGTGATGTCTCCCAGGGAAATTGCGATTACCTCTAGACTTCGACTAATCCAGTTAAAGGTTTTGCATAGAGTCTACAACCCCAGGACACTCCTTTATAGATGAAACTGGGCCACCAGCCCAAACTGCTTGCGATGTCAGGAGGAGGAAGGTACATTTATACACATCCTCTGGCACTGTTCTCTTATTAGAAGATTCTAGCAAAGATGCTGTAACAAACTGGCGGGGGTGCTTAATAGAGAGGTGCCACTGGACCCAAAGAGACTGTTATTGGGTATCTGTGGGGGGGAGATGAGGCTAATCGATATGAAAAGCTCTTTTTGTCCACGATGACGGGACTCATTAAACGCAATATAGCTCAACGATGGGGGTCGCTGGAACTCCCTCAGTTCGCACAATGCGAGGCTGATGTTAACATTTGTATAGCCATGCAATGCCGAATTCATACAGCAAGGGGGTGCCCCGAAAAGACAATGAAGATTTGGGGAAAATGGGAAGAGAACTGATGGAAATAAGGGGTGGGGCCTCAATGCGATAAGGCTGGAGGTGGTGCGGTAAAGGATAAGCTGCATATTGATTGATGTAACAACTGTACTGCATGCTGGGATAAGGTGAATGTTTGTTTGTAAGGATTACTTGTTTAAAAATCAATAAAATGTTATATTAATAAAAAGAAGTGTCCGTGGTCTGCCTGGTGGTCTGACCAGCTCTCTCGTGGGCTACCATGCCAGAAGCATCGCCATTCTGCGTACGAGTCCTAAACGTGGTGCTCACCAGCGTGTGCCACAAATCGCCTTCTCCTCGAATTTCAGCTTCCCACATTCAAGGGAACCTGTTCTGGAGCAGCTGCTGTCACGAAGGGAAGGATGCCTGACGCCTGCAAACGATGATCGTCTCTAGAACTCGCCTTCCTCCATCCCTTGAAGTGCCCGAAGGAGGCCTGCATTGTTGAATTCTGCATTTCTCCACCGACAGGGTTTGCACTTTGCATTTACATCTGACCGGAAGAATCCTTGAACCCGCAACTCCTGGGCACCTCACACTGTAAAAAACTGAGGAAGATCGAGCCCCAAGTCACTCCGAGATGATCCACAAAGGCATCTGGGAAAATAGGAGTCAGTGGGGTAAGTAAGAAACAATGTGCCTGCCCCCCCTGTCCTCCATAGAATAACATTAGGAACCAGTCCCTTTGTCTCCTATCTACATTTCACTCACCTTTGGTCATTGAACCTGGGTCAGATATCCTGCCCCTGGGTTAGCCTGAGTCTGGAAGAAAAGCAAATGCTTACCTTTCATTTGGTAAATTGTTGTAGAACCTTTAATTAGTTTGAAACAAATCAGCACCTCAAGCCCACTGAATCATTTCTAAAGATTGATGAGAAAGATTGTTTTGGCCTTTGAGCCCAAGGCTGCATTCATCTTAGGGTTTAGACTTCTCAAGTTAGGATATTGTTCTTGCGATTGATTCCCATAATTTACTGCATCTAACTTACTTACTTGCATTGCTTGAGTTAGTTATCTGATGTCTTTTAAGTGAACCCAATGGTGATTGTATATATTTGCATTATAGAGTATTGTGTGATAGTACCACCTGTTAGATTAATTTTTCAGTGTGTTCTGAAGGCCTAAAATAAATTACTGTATTTTTTATAATTGACTGTTGTAAGGGTGCAGAAGTAAGGCTCAGACACAATGGTGGCATATTTTTGAGCTTGGCGCCCCGCGATGTCGCTGTCTACTCCCAGCCCCCTCTGACCCCCTAAGATATTGCGTTGGGCCCATGCCCCTCTCATTTCCCGTGCTGTCACTGTGTGCCCCCAACCCCCTGGTTCCCTGCGATGTTGCTATGTACCCCCAGCCCTCCGATCCTCTTGTACCGTTCCCTCCTGTCTGTGTCTTGGCACTTGCACTGTCTGGGTGTTGCTAGGCTGAGTGCAGTGGCTGGTCCTCACATTCTTGTTGTTCATGGCCTCTGGGAGTGTCTTTGCGTTTTCCCGTGTTCCCTCTATTGTCGTTGAGCGATTCTGAAGCGCATTGTGGGCGCTGTGTGGATGAACCATCATATCATATCACTATGCTTATTCTCTACACCATCACACAATTATAGTGCACCTACACCCCTCGATTAATTCGGCCTAGCTGCTCACATACGAACACTATCCCATGAACACCACATCATTCTAATAAAACGCAGCTATATCCCACAAAGAAAATGGCCTATTGGCGCACATAAGCATCCCACAGGCCTTACGCACCAGAACCCAGTCTTGGTGTCCACACGCCAGACTGCACACATTAAACCGATACCAATACCACCACACTTAATGCTGGGATGCAGCTACTATCAGGTAATTACGTCAGCTGCACAATTACCTGGTGCACCTAAGCACCCATCAACACCCTTCTCTTTCAACTGTCCTGCACTATGGTCCCCGAGGGCGTTCAACCTACCAGTGCTTTGAGGTCATACCAATGATATATAGAGCGCTATATAAATGCCAAATAACATAACAGTATAGACTTTTATTGATCAAGAAAGGATTGGCAAAAAGCCTCTCTAGCCCCAAAGCTAAGAAGGGTTTCCCTGCCTCAAAGAAAATTAGTGAAATTGTCGGAATGCCCAAAACTAAAGTCTGTCACTGTCGTGTCTCAAAGCCTACCGCTGACCCTAACACTAATAACTTAAACCAACTGTACAAGGGCAATCTCTTTCCAAAGTAAAGTGTTCATGGTAGTTACAACTAACAGAAAAGTTCCCAATCTCTCGGGTATCCAAAACGGGTGAAATAAACAATGTTCACAAAAATATAGGATTTGAAGGCTAGGGTTGTGCACCTTTCCCCTAGACTTCTCCTATTCTACGTTCCTTCCTTTTGGGCTTCTGAGCCGTGTGACCTTTCAGTAAAAGTCACTGGTCAATTCACAAGGATATATTATTCAGTGGTTGGGTGCGGGTCCCAAACTCCCCGTATTCTGAATGGCTTGGTTTACTCCCCAGCCAAGCAATTGTCCTTTCGTAGACTGTTTTTCTTTCTCAGTGTCCCAGGCCCTCTTATTCGTCATTAAATTAGGCTGTCCGTTTACATTAGGCTCTCTGTTCGGTTTACTCTCCTGCCAAACATACAACTCTTCCTTATTGCTTCCTTTTCACTCGGGGTGCCAGACCCTCTTATTCTCGGCTTCTCCTGTGGGTGTGGGTCCCAGACTTGCAATGTTTCATTGTATCTGTTTGGTTCACTCTCCTGCCAAACATACGACTCCTCTATAGTACGCAAACTATCGACTAAACCGAAAGGTGGGAGGAGGATGGATTTCCAGGTCACCCCCACTTCTTTTGATAATTGTCCCCTACTGTGCTTCTCCTTAGATATGCCACTGTTGGTGTAAAAATCGACTTGGCCAGTTAAATACAAACCAATGTGAACTACGTAGCGGTTATTTTTAACTATCAATCAAGGATCTATTCATTTGCAGTGAGCGTTAGACCCAGATTGTACTTGGAACTTTGAAAACGTCTTGCCTTTAGGAAGACCTGTGAGCTTCGAAACACATGTTGGCTGATTCACTGATTTGTCAATGAAATTTGATTTAATGTTCACATATTGAAATTTCTGTGATTCCTAATTAGGACAACCAGTGAAAGATATCCGCGTGTAATCTTCACTAGTTGTTCTATGAGGTGTGGGCTACGCCTCCCCTTCCCGTGTTCTTGCTGCAGGTTTTCCCCATCCAGTTATATTATAAAAACCTAGGATCTAACTTTCAAGTGCTGCGCGAGTTGATTCAGCCTCTAGTCCCCTCCCTCCATGTTTACAAAATCGGCAACTAGGCACATGTTGCATACAAAAAGTGGGGAGGGTCCTGTATAACACAATGGAATAGGAAACAAATCTTAAACAAAAAACAACAAGCTCCACCGTAATGAAAGGATAAGTTCAATAAATCATAGACTAGAAATTTACAGTGTTTCTATAATTATTTCACTGTCATTCTGATGTAAGCCAAATCAAAATTCTGTAAGCCATAAAGTGATTATATCATAAAATGTATAGATTTATTCAATTACAAATGAAGATGTGGTTGTACATTTTGAAATAGAAATTTGTTGTCAAAAACACATATTCAAAAAAATAGTAGGTGCTCAAAGAAAGAACATATTTGCAAACAGACAAAATCACACTAAGGAAATAAACAAAAGTAAGAGTTTTCTTGGCAAAATAAGAGATGGTGTGAGACAAACAATTGATGAGAACAAAAAATCAGAAAAAGTATATTTTTTCTCTTTCTAAACTTCAAGATTCTTAGTTTAGCTTGTCGTTCGTCATTCTCTATTCATCATTCTCTTGGCAGGTCTACCTACGTGCTGGTGTCCAAATGGACATCCACCACATGTTTCGGCAACAGTGCTGCTTGCCATGCAGTGACTTCAAAAGATGCCTTCCTTAGGGCGAGTGCACCCTATGGGGAAGCAGACACAAGAAAAAGTTGTGTCTTACTGAATGAGTTTGGCTATTCATCTTTTAAATACATTTCTTGTTATGAGACTGCTTGGTAACTTGGGGTCCCTAACAGACATCTTACCCAAACATTGGGGCACGATCTGTAGGGAGCAGGCCAGGTGAGACCAAGGAGGTACATGTGTTTAAATTCTGAAGGTAAAGCTGATGACAACTCATAGGTGGTAGTCTAGGCAGATGCTTCTGATTCAAATGCAGTAAGTCAAATTGCTGAATGTTATAGAAGGGGGGCCCAGGGGGGAACGCGAAGCGTTTCCCCCCGGGGAGTTTTTTGGCGCTGCACACGGCCAGCGAGTGGCCGTGGGAGGCAGAGTGCCTCCCGGGGTATTTAAGGGGCTCAGGGAAGGTTCGGGAGTCAGGCGACGGTTAGGACTTGAAGATTGTTGTCGGTCCTGTCGCCTGCTCCCGAGCCTTCCCTTAGTTAGCAGGGCCTTCGTTCAGGATAGCGTTAGGTGAAAGGGATAGAGTTAGGTTGTGGGTGAGTTTTATTAGTGGGTAGTTATTTACATTTGCAATTAATTTGTTTATGGCATAGCCGGGGGTACCGTAGATAAGGTACCCCCTCTTACTGTTTTTTCAGGTGTTTCTCTGAGTATCCGGGGTCGGGCGTAGATTTTAGCCGTTGGTCACGTCATTGTGACTATTCATCTGTAGTGTTGTAGGGCGGGGGAGAGGGAGGTTGTGGGTCTCGCGGTTTTCTTTTTTGAGCGTCCGTTAGTTTTAGAGGGTGGGTAGTATTCGTGGAGCTTCGGGTCCCGTATAGTGCGAGGCGCGGAGAAGGGATTTGCCGGTACGCGGTAGCTGTCGCGTGTCGGAGGGGGCGGTGTGGGCTTTTTTCTTAAAGGGGCCGCGTTAATTTTGCGATTTAGGTGCGGCGGGGCTAATACGCCACCGGGGGGCAGTGTAATTAGTTCATCTCGGCCCCATTTTAGCTGGGTTCTGGTTTGTGGGGCTTATTTTTTCCTGGGCACGTTTGTTGCCTGGGCTGGGTTTTTTTTTAAGGGTTTGGGCATTATTTTGGGGGTGATTTTAGAAATATTAAAAATAAATAAATAAATAAATAATTTTATAGGAATTTTGTTGGAGAGCTTCTGGGTATTTTATTACGTTTTTTGGGGTTGTTTAAGTGTTAGTTAGGTTTCAGTTGGTACTTTGTCAAGTCGGTACAGGTCCACGGGTAGAATTTGGCTCGGGAGTTAGGATGGCTACTGAACATTCAAGAGGTTTATATATATTTTAGTGCACAGCCAGATTATTGTGCATGATGGTGGGCCAAGGAGCCAGCAAGAAGGGTTGGGTTGATGCGAAGGCTCTTAAGGAGGCTCTGGAGATAATTAGTAGGGCATCTAGGGCCCAATTGGAAGAGGCAGTTGGGGAGGTCACTGTAGGAGAGGTCTCGGGGGAGGGGGAGATAAGTGGTGGGAGGCCGCAGCGTAGAGCAGCGGCAGATGGGGCTCTTGCGGCAGTGGTGGCTTGCACCCCCGCGGCGGGGAGAGGGGAGGTATGGGAATCCAGGGGAAGGAGGATGAGAAGGGAGATTGACAGGAGAGCGTCTGAGGGAGAGATGATTTCGGGTGGGGAGCCACTGAGGGAGGGGGTGAGTAATAGCCCTAGGGAAGACAGGAGTAAGCAGATGGAGAGGGCTCTTGGGGACCCGAGTGCGGGGGTACAGAGGGGGATGGCAGGGCAGAGGGGAGGAGGGGGTAAATACTTGTAGAAGAGTGCAGGAGGGAGAAGGAGGGAGAGGTCCCCATCAATTGAGGAAGTTAGAGTGGGGTGCGGAACGGCCCCCATGGGTAGGAGGATGGAGGGTGGAGGGCGCTGCGCAGCCCCCACCGGTCAGAGTGAGGTTGAGGGTTTTAGTACAGCCCCGCCTCAAGCAGCACAAGGAGAGCCTAGAGGGCGCAGCACGGCCCCTAGCAAGGAGGATTACAGGGTGGAGGATGGAACGCCTCGCCCGAGAGAAGAGGACCAGGCAGGGGTCCCCCCGGCCCCGCCGAGAAGACAAAGGAGTGACGTGGCGTACGCCCCGGGCTCACAAGAAGAAGATCGCCTCAACTTGAGCAGGAGCTCGCATCAGCAGTGGTATATAAGGGATGATGAAGTTGGATTGGAGGATTATGTGGGGCAATGGGAAGCAGAAGGTTATAGATTGGCAAGGGATAGGGGGGAGGAGAGAAGATGTTTTTTGTTGGATATGGAAAGGCAGGGGGATAGGGGGGTAAGGGGTCGGGGAAATTATTGGCTGGGTGAGTCTGCTGACATGTTTTGTCCCCGCAGTAGGAGCCCTCTAAGAAAGGAGATGAGGAGCATCGGGGTGGACGCCAGACCACAGACGGCAGGTGTGGAAAGAGGTGAGCAGGAACGGGAATGGTCATCTGCATGGCAGAGAGGGGGCTCAAGTAGGGTGACGGG